>NC_047028.1:7596977-7930270 GCF_902652985.1 Pecten maximus | reverse complement strand
GTGGGTTTTGTTCAATGCCTGACACCGCCTTTGTAAGCCATTTAGCATGTATACAGGTATGGTAAATTCAATTCAGTATGTCCAGACACCGATATCACATGATTGAATCACATGACTTTTCTTGTACCGTCACATGACTCTCATAAACAAAATGGCTACCAACATGGAAATATCGCCGACCTGTTAACGTCATTCGCAAATTTAAAGTCATTTTGAGATCAGAATTCGCGAAATTATGTATTCGCGAATAAGTCAAATTAGGTGAGTTCGCGAAATTAAGTACTCGCGAAATATAAGTGATTTACAGTATATGGCTCACACCTGGAATTTGTTATCAGATTTTAACAGTTGATGTTTGTTACCAATTTTTTTTTTTAAATCCTCTTTGGTCTTTCTTAGATTTCATATATAGGTTCTCTGTGTTATGTTTTATATAGCAGGAAGAGAGGAAAGAAGGGAATAATAGAGATCAGTAGAATCATTAAAGGTCATTCAGTGGTGGGTGCCAAAATTGCTCTGTAATCTCTTGGTTCCATTTTGCAAAAATGGAAAAAAAAAACACATGAGACATCCTGGAAACAAATATGTAATTCTCTAAGATTACCTACTCAGATAGATGTAGGTACATTGTAGGTTTATCTGTTTATCTAATGTTTAACAAGCAACTTAGCAAGATATCATTTAGTTTGTTATTATATGTACATTGTATAACCTTATTAAGAATCAAGGTTATATTAAAAATCTTGTCTCACTTGTATTGTTTCCATTGTTACAGTAAAGCGACGTCTATGGACAGAGTGTATGGCCCTGCCTGGCTCGCATTTGGTCATTCATTTGCAACGGAGAATGAACATGATCAAGCCATGGCGGCATACTTTACAGCATCACAGTTGATGAAGGGCTGCCACCTACCGATCCTGTACGTCGGACTGGAGTATGGACTAACCAACAACAGTAAACTGGCGGAGCGTTTCTTCAGTCAGGCCCTATGTATAGCACCAGAAGACCCATTTGTTTTACACGAGATGGGGGTGATAGCCTTTCAAAATCTGGAGTAAGTTTGTTCTGTTACATACAAATGTACAAGCGTACATGAATTACACGTCTAGTCAGAGTTATGTCCCTATAAGTTGCCATTACACATTGAGTTCTAATATATGATTCCTGTAGTTTTTTCTCAGATTAATAATCAAGCACAAAAACATTTGATATTTATTATTATACCTCATGTATATAATAGTGCCTGTGATTAGCAGTAATGCATCAAGTGGTCGGGAAATAAATCCTGGAGAGCATGCCCCCATGGTTGATTCTCCGAGAGTTGTCGTTCTTGTCAGTTTCGTTTTGTAAAAAAAAATGGTTAAAAAAAATGAAATGAAATCTAATGAACTTGGAAAAAAAATTGATTTAAACAGTTTATTCAATTTGTTGATTGCACTTGACTTATACATTTTGTTTTCGTCAGTAGTCATAAAAAGACTACTTCGGATATACAAACCTTCATATCACCCTACCAAGAGGGCCATCAATATATAACATCATACATGCTTATTTATCAAAATTAGGAGATTATCTAGAATACAACATGTGAGCAAGGAATAAAGCAAACACACATTCTGTTACCATGTATTTGAGCATTTGAATAAATGAATTTATAATGCTATTGATGGTTATAATTTTTAAAGGTATGAAATAGAATGGTAGTAACTGTTTCATTGTTGTAGGACCAAAGGTCAATTAGATTTGAGTTAATCAAAGGTGAGCCTGTGATAACAATCTGTTTTGTTACTGTACTACAGCTGGCTTAAGGCCCATCGCTACTTTAAAGAGGCCTTGTCTAAAGTGGAGTGTGTGAGCCATCAGGTGATGGTGGAGAAATGGGAGCCTCTCCTCAACAACCTCGGACACACATGTCGCAAACTCAAGTAAGGCCTTACTCAAACCATAAATATAACCACAACCCGGGTTCAATTCTGTTCCGAGGATTGTGTTGTTTCAATTCATATTCATTTCTAAACTTCTGCATTGTCATTTCATTGTCTCAATTCATTAACTGCAAATTTTAAGGTGGCTTTCACACACATATTGAAATATCAGAAATCTATCATTTCACACATAAATCAAGTTGTTACCTCCAGAAATGCAAAGAAAATATTTCTACTTTCACTGACTTTATTGGACAGTCTAGTGCCTGGCTTGACCAGGAAAATACTTGCCTTTAATTAGCCCTCTAATCAAGTTATATTCAAGAGAGGGAGGATGTGCGCTTCCATCCGGGCCAACAAGCGTGATTAATATAAGTTGATATAACTTGTTTGGCAATTGTTGTAAAATAAATAAAGTTTACATACATAGGAAGATCGATATCAAAAGAGAGGTGACATCAACACAGTTTCTTCTTTGAAAGGTATTATGATGTCTATTCTATAATTGTTGTTGTTTTGTGTCAAATGTGTTTGTTTGGTCATGTTGTTTACATCAACACCTTTGCTTTGCATTATGGGATTTGGAGCCTTTTCAGATAGCCTCATTTATATTGTATGTTATCTTGAGAGCTGAAGATTTAGATAGGACAGGGAATTCTATTACCATTGAAACCAGGAGAGGGTGGGGGGGGGGGACTATAATTTTGTTTTCCTTTCTGTCCGTCTTGTACGTACGTTAAGCCACTTGCAGTGACTTATAGACCCTTGAAGACATTTTCTTTTTCTTCTTCATTTCACTTGATTTGAGAAAATGCCAAAAGATTTCCAAACAATCAAGATTAGAAATATTAGTTCTTTTTAGAGGAATTTTTTACCCTGTATTTATTTCTAGAGAATCAAAAAAAAATTGAGTGGAGAATTAATGACAATGTTATGTGTACAGGAGGTATGAGGAAGCTTTGGATTACCACCGACAAGCACAGGTCCTCTCCCCTCAGAATCCTTCTACATACTCGGCCATTGGGTACTGTTATGTGTTGATGGGAAACAACATTATGGCAGTGGACTACTTTGACAAGGTAACTATACACTGTCTCACTACCTTGCCATTTTGAATATTGACATTATGTCTGTGTCCTATTACATTTTTATCACAATTGGCCCGAAGGGCTGGTGAGCTTATGCAATGATGCGGTGTACGGCGTCCGTCTTTCTGGTCATCAATATTTGGTTCAAATCACTACTTGTCTAAAAGTTCTATATGGATTTGAACCAAATTTGGTCAGAAAGATCCTTGGGGGTAGGGGAACATAGTTTGGATAAATGGTTACTCTGACTCTGACACTCTGGCCCTTCTTGGGCCAGAGGGGCGGGTCCCAATAAGGGGAAATTGAGGTAAATCCTTTAAATCCTTACTAGTCCTGAATGGATTTTGATGAAGTTTGGTCTGAAGGGTTATTGGGCAAAGGATATCTATTGTTGTATGAATGGAGGATGTGGGTCACTTGGAGCCGGAGAGAGGGGCCTAATAAGGGAAATGTTGCAAAAACCAAAAAACTAATAAAAAAAAAATCCTTTTTGAAGAATGACTGGATGAGGTCCATATTTGGACAATAGTTGGAAGATGTAGCAAAAAAAGGTAGAAAATAATTGTAATGTAACTTAAAATAACTGAAATATCCAGGTGAGCGATGTAGGCCTTCTGGGCCTATTGTTTTGCCCCTAAAATATGTAAGAACTAGATAAGTGATTATCAAATTTTCACTGCAGGCTTTAGGGATCCGACGTGATGACACTTTCTCCACCACCATGCTAAACAATGTTATGGAAGCGCTGATGCTTGAGATGTCTCCTTGTGATGGTAAATATGCTATTAACTTAAGGCTACATGTTACCTTGTACATTATATATGTATAAGGAAAACATCAATAACTGGAACATTTACTTATACAGACTTACATCAATCATTTGGGACATCAAATCATACACTTACATCAATAACTGGGACATTTAATCATACACTTACATCAATCATTATGACATTTAATCATTCAGACTTACATCAGTCATTGGGACTGTAACGGGATGAGCATATTGTCCAATCTGGTGCAGAGATAGAAACACAACACACTGTACATTATTACAACATTTAATTACACTATACGCTATGAACAATTGCACATCCACACTCACTTTCACACATTTAATAAGAACATATCTCACAAATAAATGGTTCACTCTAGGAATGAGCAGATTTCCATCACTGTCTATGAGGTCACCTAAATAGTCTACACTGGTGGGCAGATTTCCACCATGGAGTGTCAACAAGAAACCCAGTTCTCTCCACAAGACGGGCACCATCAAGCCTCATCACGAACAGTTCTATATTGCCAGCAAAGAATACCACTCATGGCTGTCCATCAAGGTTCTGGCTGTGTTCCTCATGAGTCGCAACCACAGTACCCAGGCCACCTCGCTCCACCCACATCAGTCTGGCATATGTCCCTGTCAGGACTCTGTTCTGACCATGATCCTTCCAGGATCATCCACACCACATTATGGTCTATCCTCACCAATGGGTTAAACTAAAATATAATACAAATATACTACTAAATAATCATGGCCCAACTAACCTAACCTATTTACAACCGTTATATTGACCGATATAATACATATATGCAATAAAATGACTACACCCTAAATTACTGAATGTATGACACACGACGCCTTAATATTTACTACACTGACATGCACTCACGTTACACGTGTGCATATAACAATGACCACCCCTAATTCAGACTATGTAGACATTAACTAATATGTATATAATGCTACATGATTGGTATATTTCTAAAATAATACCCTATTAATAAATATACAATACGCTAAGCACACCTGTATACACCCGTGCAACATACCGGGTGGGTATCTATAAATAGACAACTATAATACCTTGCTGTTTATCTACACAGCATGTTAACAACAGTTATAAACAATATATACAGTTGGGTTTGTATGTACGGTACTCACCGCAAGCTGTAGTTTGCGTATTTATGTCCAATAAATGAGTAAATAGCCGCGGTGTTGTGCCGCTACACCTGCATGTTGATGTGTTTACACCGCACGTTCTGGAATGTCCTTTGTCATATATCCGGTCACACATCCGGTTCACGTACAAGTCTTTAAGCGCGAAATACAAACAAAGTAAAGTACAATGGTATGTAACAGGGACATTTAATCATACACTTACATCAATCATTGGGACATTATAAAGGTTTACAATTACATCAGTCATTGGAAGCTCCAATGAAGAGAAGAGTTCATATTTTAGTAGTCCCTTCCTCATGCTATCAGAGGAGACTGTGAGTTTGTAATGTATCTGTCTCTGATAATTCTTGGTCAGTCTTTGAGCTGTTTGTGACTTCTTTCGTAGCATAAGCTGTATATTTTCTTATTTTAACCATTTGGTATGGTGGAGTGCCAATACCTCGACAGGTGCCCTGTTAGATGAATTATTTAAGTCTTGTTTATCATATCTATATTTGTTCTTGGTTTATCTCGTACATTATTATACTTCATTTATAAATAATTTATTGGATTAGCAACAATTCTTGTTTCCCCAAAACAAGGTCAATAAGTGTTTATATATATTATCACCAACAATGGACAAATTTTGTTTGTGTATATACATATAATGTACATGTGAGGTCGTGGTGGACCGAGAGGTTACAGTGTCGCGACACTTTATCACTAAGCCTCCACCTCTGGGTTGCGAGTTTGAAACCCACATGGGGCAGTTGCATGGTACTAATCGTAGGTTGGTGGTTTTTCTCTGGGTACTCTGGCTTTCCTCCACCTCCAAAGCCTGGCACGTCCTTCAATGACCCTGGCTGTTAATAGGTTGTTAAACAAAATAAACAAAAGTAAATACATGCATCTAATTATGGCAGATTGTTCTCAGCATTTTATACCACTGTTTGGCCAGATGTAGAGAAATATGTCTACATTATAAACCACACTACCAGTAGTTACAATGTGTATATTGACTGCATTACAGAAATTTAAATGCTTTTATGTAAACGACCAAATCAAATTTATGAAATATTGCTGTACTGATCTATTTTAGATATGCCAGAAGAAGACATGCAAATCTCCAAAAAGATAGCTTTTGAGACACCAGAAAGTAACAAGGGAAGTCTTGCAGATGTACCCTCTGAAGCAGAAGCTGATAGCAGCAGCATCATGGTGATAGAGGAGCTCGATATGGATGAAAGTGATTGATAGACAGATTGAAACATCTTTGTGATCATCAAAAATAATGTGATTATGATAGAGACAATTGCCAACTAAATCATAAAAATCATCTAAATCATTAAAACTTGCTGTGCTAAATGATTTGATATTTACAGGAGTAATATTCATCCTGTGAACTACCTTACAACTACCACCAACATGGGGAAGCCTTGTAAACGTTAATCTTATGATATTACTTGACAATTTAAAACTGTACACAGGGAATCTTCACTGCAGGAAAGTTTACCCCCTGGCCAAAAAAAAATGGTTGTTTTCTTCCTGTTTCATATTTTACATGAGCATAATATATATAAGATGTTAATAGCCTGGAGTAGTGAAACTATTTTTTTAATATGCCCTCCTATTATTGTGTGTCGACAGCAACAAAGACTTTCCCAGTATAAAGTACACTGATTATAGATCCCTGAACAACATCTACATACATGTATGTTAACAATGATATCCTCAATGTATACCAATCAGCCCAGGGACCAGTTGCTCAAATGATAAATAGGCTAATTACAGTTTAATAACAATTTCAAAATCCTGATAAAATAATTTGTGGTAAAACTAACTTGACAAAATTGTATGAAATTACAACACTTGCCAGTCTCTTCCTGCCTGCTTATTTTAAGGAATATACATACACAGATTTTAAAGTAAAGGAGAAATGAGATTCTCCCTAATTAAGTGATTAAGCTAATCACCTTTTCAACAACTTGGCCCAGGTCTCCATACATAGCAATCTCCTGACAGGGTAAATACTCCGAATGCCGACAGCAACAATTATATTTTGTCACATTTATGTCAACACGTTGGTTGTTTCTATGATAGATGTATACATATGAAAACCTTGTAGTCCCAATGGCATATTAGCAATGTAATATTTACTCTGTTTGGCCTTGAAATAGCTGCCCTTCACCATCGCCTGCACCTCCTGCCATCCTTATTAGTATGGTGATGGATTCAGAGCATGGCTCAATGGTAAATACTGTCCACATGTCACAAAAGTAAAGCTTAAAGTAAACCAAACCTGCAGTGAAATACAGAAATGTCCTTGGTCAATAAAAAACCTATGATTGCAAGTTCTATAATTCCAAGCCACCAGGGGCCTAGTGACTGGGATGCAAAAGGGGAAGTTGCTATTACGTTTAAAACAATACTCGACTCCAGATCAAGATGCTCAAAAAACAGAAACCCTTCACAGTTTCAAATGTCCGACACTGCTTTATCAAAAATGTAAATTTCATAACTCTTAATAATGGATAATGTAAGAAAGTTACAGCAAGCACTTGTTTTCAGTGAGAAATTGTTCAGACTTTGATGGATGTATGGTCATCACAACATCAAATTGTTATGGTGTCAAAACAACAGGCTAGTCATCACTATTTCTCCAGAACTACCAAAATGAATGGAATTTTCACACTCTAAAATGTTAAGTTAGGGTCGTGGTTGTGTATGCCACACATTGTACAAGAGGAGCCATTTTTAGCGTGCCCAGGAAGAAATCCATGGGAGTTATTGTTATACCCCAGCTGGTTTAAAGTTTTTATTAAACAGGGTCAATACTGATGAGGATGCAGCTTAGGTAATTGGCCTGTGTGGTCCTTGTGATAAGACCTTTTCATTAGTACATGTACTACATTTGCCGACCTGCTGACCTTCAGTTTGACCTTTGACTTACTAATTCTGGATTACTACCCACTTGGCAAGCTATGTTGTCTTCTGACCAAACCTATTTGTCTGTGACGATGTTGCTAATCAAGACTATGGTGTTGATATTCTGGCCGTGACAGGGTCTTTTTCACTTTAAAGTTTTGTTCAAAAGGTGTATAGTCAGATCACATAGTGGATATCCCAACACAGCCTAAACTGATGGAATACCATCAAGAATTTATAGTCCAGTCACTCTAGAATATAGGGACTTTAAAGTTTTGTGTTTAGCTCAGTTTTGCCAAAAGTACCAATGTTATTAATAATCCAACTAAACCTGGAATAAAGTTACTTTGTAGTATGGACATCTCAATACACCTTGCACATTACATGAATTTTAATAATTTAGTATTTTGGGGTTATTTTATAAAAACCTTAGATTTTGATAATTTTATATAAAATCTTTTTAAAAGCTTCTGAAATAATGAAATTTCGGTCTATTTTGGAGTAAGTGGAACAGGAGAGAAAGGCCAATTCCAAATACAGGTATGGCATTTTCTATCAATTATTCATCAAGTTAATTTCAGAAATGCTACTTATTCGAATCTTCAAAGTCAACACAACAGATAATAACAAGAGGAAATAAGAGAAATCAAAATCAAACTAAGATCAACGATGCTGGTGCCAGGATGTTGAATACCTTCCTTCAGCTGTTGTTGTGTACTAAAGCATCGCTCCAGAATGGGCTTTAGTGTAGAGCTGAAGTAACTGATATATTGTTACTCTGTAGCTGTAGTATACACTTGTTGTGTAGCGTTTGTTTTTAACATCAGACAATGTTAGAAGGATATCGGCTCATATGTGATAACTATATTGTGTAATTTTAAATGTGCTGTATCTCTGTTTAATATACAATTAAATTGGAACAAAAACTACGTGGTGTAATATTGTTTTTAATCCATGTTTCACACGTACAAAGTGCATCTGATAGAGTTATTGGAAACATTGGATCAAATCTTGCATCTTAATCATCAACAATCTGTACATAGCTCATCCATTATAGATATTCCAATATTAGGGAAAGATGTGAGAGAGGAAACCAATTTTGAAATATTTACAACATCGATAGCATGTATGACTGGCTACAAATGTTATGCTTATCTTTCACCTTGACCTTCATTCAAGGTCACAGGTCAAAAGATGAAAAAAATCGAAAAATTCTTTCAAAATTCTTTGTTTGGGTCATACTTTAAAGAATCTGCTCTTATGAAGATGTGTGCGATGTATCAAGGTCATATGCTCAAAAATGACGCAGATATGGCACTTTGAACATACAAAATTGCAGTCCAAAATAAAAAAAAAAAATCACCCAAAACTGCACATAAAAGATTTCTGCTCATTTATCTATGTACATGAAGGCTGGATGTTTGGCACACAGATAGCATGTGTGACTGGCTACAACTGTTATGTTTATCTTTGATCTTGACCTTCATTCAAGGTCACAGGGGTCAAATGATAAAAAATTAATTTAAAATTCTTTCAAAATGATTTGTTTGGGTCACATTTAAAAGAACCTGCTCTTATGAAGGTGTGTGCAAGGTTTCTAGGTCAAATCATCAAAAATGGTGCAGATATGGCCTTTTGAAGAATGTTTTCACGCCAAAATTCAAAAGTACCTATAAATTGCAATTCAAATGTTTGTTTTCATTACTGTGAAGCATGAACACTTGATAATTAGCACATCTACAGTATGAGTTGCTGGCTGCAATAGGTATGCAAGTAGTTGACCTTGGCCAACAAAGTTCAAGGTCACAGTGTCTCCCTGAAGAGGTGCTAAACTAATAGTTTATGCAGGGAAATCACATTTTGATGGAAATTATTCATTTTTTTTTTAATTATGAGGGCGAAACCATACTACTACATTGATTTAAACTGTTTAGAAATACATACGAGATAGTTATATATCTTGGGTGACTGTTAAAGCCATGGGCTACTTGTTTGAAGACAGGCCATACCTGTACATTAGCGGGCCCGGGAGCCTCCCTTCGTGAATTAACTAATTGAAAGTATTGGTGGGCATTCCTTTTATTTCATTGTCATTTTGACAACTAGCACCAGCAGGTGGAGATTGTTGGGACCAGGAGACTCGCTGGTATTAACTTTCGATAACCTTTATGGATATTCTCAAGTGGCCTCGTGTCTCTCGGCAAGGAATGGTCTGGTGCAATCTTATTAAAATTAGACTTGTAATTTCCGCTCCTCTACGATACTTTACGATACACTTCAATATAAGATCTAGCGATACCCCATGCTGAGATGACCTGTATTACATTGTATCGTATAGTTGGTTTGGTTTGGTTTGGTTTATTTTGTTTAACGTCCTATTAACAGATAAGGTCATTTAAGGACGGCCTCCCGTGCGTGCGACATGCATGCGTGTGGCGAGTGCGTATGTGTGTTTTGGGAGGCTGCGGTATGTTTGTGTTAAGTCTCCTTGTGATAGGCCGGAACTTTTGCCGATTTATAGTGCTACCTCACTGAAGCATACTGCCGAAGACACCCAGCAGGACACCCAACCCGGTCACATTATAGTGACAACGGGCGAACCAGTCGTTCCACTCCAAATATGCTGAGCGCTAAGCAGGAATAGCAACTACCATTTTTTAAAGACTCCGGTATGTCTCGTCCAGGGGACAGAACCCAAAGCCTTCCTCACAGCGACAAACGCTCAACTAAAGGCCAAAAGTCAAGGGAGACATTGGGAAGAAGAAAGTTATTAAGAAAGAAGAGAAAAGATAAGATCCCAAGTTTAGTCGCCTCTTGCGATCATGCAATGGGGGCAGCAGATACAATTATTACGCCCTACCTGCAGGGCAGTTTTTAGAAGACGTAAACTTTGAAAACATTATTTAAAGACTTAAAGGGGAATTAATCTTCTAATATTAGTATCCTTTTGCTGTTAAATATTTATACTTATTCTTAAGTTTGAAAGTATTCGAAGATCTTCTTTTAGAATATTATATCTGAAAAAGTCATTATATCAATGATAAAAGGATTTTGGAGAGACGAGGTCATAATCACACTTAAATCACAAGAAATGACCCAATTGACAGTTCATAGATAATTTATTGTATAGTTATTTAATCTTTTTTTTTGACAGTGGTTCTAATTTCAATAAAAGTTAAAATACTGGAAAGGAAAAGACATAAATAACAGAATAATTGTACAAACATTGATCATCGGTATAACACAGTAATTGTACATACATTGATCATTGTTATAACACAGTAATTGTACATACATTGATCATTGTTATAACACAGTAATTGTACATACATTGATCATCGGTATAACAGTAATTGTACATACATTGATCATTGGTATAACAGTAATTGTACATACATTGATCATTGGTATAACAGTAATTTTACAAACATTGATCATCGGTATAACACAGTAATTGTACATACATTGATCATTGGTATAACACAGTAATTGTACATACATTGATCATTGTTATAACACAGTAATTGTACAAACATTGATATAACACAGTAACTGTACATACATTGATCATTGGTATAACACAGTAATTGTACAAACATTGATCATTGGTATAACAGAGTAATTGTACATACATTGATCATTGGTATAACAGTTATTGTTCAAACATTGATCATCGGTATAACACAGTAATTGTACAAACATTGATCATTGGTATAACAGTTATTGTACAAACATTGATCATCGGTATAACACAGTAACTGTACATACATTGATCATTGGTATAACACAGTTATTGTACAAACATTGATCATTGGTATAACACAGTAATTGTACATACATTGATCATTGGTATAACACAGTAATTGTACAAACATTGATCATTGGTATAACACAGTAATTGTACATACATTGATCATTGGTATAACAGTAATTGTACAAACATTGATCATTGGTATAACACAGTAATTGTACAAACATTGATCATTGGTATAACAGTAATTGTACAAACATTGATCATTGGTATAACAGTAATTGTACAAACAGTGTACAAACATTGATCATCGGTATAACACAGTAATTGTACAAACATTGATCATTGGTATAACACAGTAATTGTACAAACATTGATCATCGGTATAACACAGTAATTGTACAAACATTGATCATTGTTATAACACAGTAATTGTACAAACATTGATATAACACAGTAATTGTACAAACATTGATCATTGTTATAACACAGTAATTGTACAAACATTGATCATTGTTATAACACAGTAATTGTACAAACATTGATATAACACAGTAATTGTACATACATTGATCATTGTTATTGTACATACATTGATCATTGGTATAACACAGTAATTGTACAAACAGTGTACATACATTGATCATCGGTATAACACAGTAATTGTACATACATTGATCATTGGTATAACACAGTTATTGTACAAACAGTGTACATACATTGATCATTGGTATAACACAGTAATTGTACAAACATTGATCATTGTTATAACACAGTAATTGTACAAACATTGATCATTGTTATAACACAGTAATTGTACAAACATTGATCATCGGTATAACACAGTAATTGTACAAACATTGATCATTGTTATAACACAGTAATTGTACAAACATTGATCATCGGTATAACACAGTAATTGTACAAACATTGATCATTGTTATAACACAGTAATTGTACAAACATTGATATAACACAGTAATTGTACATACATTGATCATTGGTATAACAGTAATTGTACAAACATTGATCATTGGTATAACACAGTAATTGTACAAACATTGATCATTGGTATAACACAGTAATTGTACAAACATTGATCATTGGTATAACACAGTAATTGTACAAACATTGATCATTGGTATAACAGTAATTGTACAAACATTGATCATTGGTATAACAGTAATTGTACAAACAGTGTACAAACATTGATCATCGGTATAACACAGTAATTGTACAAACATTGATCATTGGTATAACACAGTAATTGTACAAACATTGATCATCGGTATAACACAGTAATTGTACAAACATTGATCATTGTTATAACACAGTAATTGTACAAACAGTGTACATACATTGATCATCGGTATAACACAGTAATTGTACATACATTGATCATTGGTATAACACAGTTATTGTACAAACAGTGTACATACATTGATCATTGGTATAACACAGTAATTGTACATACATTGATCATCGGCCGCTAGATCAAGTTCTACACGGTGAAAGAAAACACTTTCCAATTATACTCTTATGATTTTAGTGTTTTTCGTTTATCTGTTATTTTTTGTATTTTATACATGCATGTGCAACTACAGGTTAGCACTTACTTGCTTGTTATTAAAGAAGTACATACGGAAACTACATATATATGTATAATATATCCAATCTGAAAGATTACTTTGTATATAATCAATACACACATACATATATTTACCATTGTATGGCACTGCCACTATATAACCCTACCAATTCAGTTGCGAGTTCACCAGCTTATGAACTGCCAACTGAAATTTGAATTTGAAAATTAAAAAAAAAATCGCACGACAAATAAAAAATCGCAGATGGTAAATATAAGCATTGAACGGCTTTCAGTTGGCATTCATAGTCAATATGAATGCCAACTGAAAGCCGTTCAATGCTTAAATGTACATTCCTTTTTTTTCTGGCATTAAACATTACCTATATCATACCTTTAGAATGGTGTACGGGCTAGGATTATAAAATCAACTCGTTGACATAGTCCATTCCGTTTGTGTCAATGTAACATACATGGTATGTGTCATTTGTTAACATCATAAATAACATAGAAGGACCCAGTTTCATCAACTTTAGGAAATATTTTATCTCAAATTTTCCATATGACAGAATTTTTTATTTAATGAAACAAAGAAATTTTCCTTTAATCCAATAATGCTTTCCTCTGGGAAATTTTAAGTTGTGGAATTTCCTTGAGATAAATGCCGTTGATGATATTAGACCCATGATCATTATATTATATAGATGACATACAACTTGTATACAAAGCATTAACACACTTAATATGTGTTAAACCTTAACAAAACATGTTCCAATCTCACTAATATACGAATTTAATTCACAGGAAATTCAGACATGTGGTTTCCTTACTGACAAGTTAATATTTTCTAAGGATTCCCAGCTGCCAATGTCGCCGATATTCCTAGTCCGTATAGAAAGCTCACGCTATCAAAACACTTTTATTTGTGTTACATTGTCACCGCTATGATAATGTAATATTTCCGCATTGTAAATGAAACCCACGCCTCGGTATTACGCATACTGGCATTTAACAAGAGTTCAAGTCTCTAGAAATACACTGTTTGTATTTCGAATTTCGAACTCAGTAAACTGGCGTTTCTGCAAATGGTTGCATCATTTGCTTCACCTACGTGGAGTTCGATCAATGATTGCATGTAGAGTTTGCGAAACAAAAATGCCTTGGCAAGCATCCGGGGGAAATGTGTACATTTCCAGAGCTGAAATGTGTCTCAATGTATCGCAAAACAGTCTAAAACGAAGCTATAGTCCTCCTCGCTGTTTGTGTTCAACTGTGGTCCATTTGGACATAATCTTTTTACATACTTGCTTCGGAGAAGGGTCTGTTTCACCAGTACTGCCTTTCGAAGATCGAGTTTTTTAAGTGCATGTGAATACTTCCTTCGAGCCAAGTTCTCGTATTTCTTAATCTCAGAGCAAGGGGTGTCTCTTGGAACCAAGAACATAATGTGTATGTCTTAGCCTCGTGGCTACAGGACTCGCGTAACTGACAACTATAACCGATAACTGAAATGTTGTTAATTTAACACACGTCATATACTGACGTCTTACCTACGACTCAATGTATAAACATAGAAGGTGATTGGTCGACAGATGTTGAAACCTGTTATATATAATACCAAATATGGAGCTCGACAAATTAACGAAACGGTAGGAAGATGGAATCAGAGCAAACATGAACAACATGTATATGAACAAATGAACCTTTAAAAGTACACGTAACCGGGCTATGTGTTTCGAAGATTAAAGTGCTTCAGTAATCTAGTACCGATTGAGGAAACAACTAAACGGGTTGTAATTAATGATGAAACCCTCCACAAAATTTTTGATTTGGTATATTTGTTAAGAGATAGATACTGAAACATTAAAAACAGATATATCAATATAAGATTATTTGAATTATATTAAATGACCTAGTTTATAATTAGTAAATAACCAGAAACTATAGAATTCAGAGAGGTTATTTAAAGAAATGTTTTTGTGGAACAGTTACAATAATATCATAGAGTTCATCTATGTCGTGCCAGGCTTGCATTTGTTCAAATGGTCAAGATAGTGTTGTATTGATAATTTTCGTGATGAAAATGGCTATTTGAATTCATGTAAAACCATATAAACTGTCTAATTTGAGCTTTTTCACTTTTTTGGCAAAAAAAGCCTGTTTCACAAAAACACTTTAGATAAGCGCTCTGAATTCTTTAGTTTTAAATTACATACAAAAAGTAAGCATGTAAGCAATGTTTAACATTTTTTCAACTTAAGCCTACGGCCCATAAGCATACTAAAGCTTACATCATACAATTTACAATCCTTAATTTACAATACAAATTAACGAAAGATGGACAGCATTAATATGATTACTTTACATATACAGTAGATCTATAAAAATGTATCATATTGAAAATAAATATTTCAGTAAGGTTACAGATATGGTGACATTTCTTGGCGGCAATATCGAATGAATGAGTGAGTGAAGTATACAATACTGTAGTCAGGGGATGGATGGCTATAATGTTGGTAAAACTAGAAACTGATATGAGTGAAAACAAAATAAGCTAAAGCTGAGACCTAGAACGTGCTGAAAAATACCATTTCAAGTACTTCCCTAAATTACAAAGCTCTTTCCTGTTACGGACAGACAACAGCTGGACTAAGTTTATACGACGATAGTCGATTCCAGCAATACATTTTAATGAACTTCTTTCGATTATCTTTGTAGAATGGACATATTAAAACAAAAGGAAACTGATCCCCTACCTGGTTTTAGTCACAATAACGACAGATTCTATTCGCCATTGGAAAATTACGATACCGACCTTCTTCTACATAGAGCTGGTGAGATGAAGTCGTAATTTCGAAATGGATTTAAGATATATATCTGGAATAGACTTTGTTCAATAAAGTTGTAACGTATAGCGATCAATAAGGCCTTTATACAAAAAGCATTTTGACGATATTTCCACAAATTCATTTCTAGCTTGAATAAAATAATCTATCAGACGCTGCTTAAAACGATATGTAAAACATCATTTCATTATCGACATAATGAGTAAACCAAACATCACCGAAGCCAGAAGACAGTAATACATTTCTAACTCATCAATTACAGTTTCGTCATAAAATCACTTTGGAACACAATTATCAGATTTAATTAATTTCAACCAATATTTAATAACTCGATATTTTCTTGTTATATGTGGAGGCAGGCGTCCTAATTCAGTGTTAACCATAAAAGATGGCGTACTGTTCTTAATATTCAACATTCTTTAAAAACTACGTACTTCGATGTCGCATTCAGCGTTAATAATCAAGAGGAAAACTCCGATGAACCTTCGTACACTAGGTATGTGGAGGAGTTACGGCAACGTTTGAAGCAAGCCCATCATTTGGCTTCGTCGAACGCTAACCAGGCACAGGGGAAACACAAACAGTGCTACGACGTAAAAGTACGAGCCCAGGAGATAGGGTACTTGTCAAAGTATTGGCCTTTAAGGGCCACCACAAGATTGCAGATCCACGGGAGAAGGAAATATACATTGTGGAGAGTCAGCCCAACGCCGACATTCCGGTGTACATTATCCAACAAGAGGATGGTACTGGACGGAAGAGGACGATGCACCGGAATCATTACCAATGTTTGGTAGAAGTAGAAGTAAAAGTGATACACCTATATCTACAAGGCAAAAACCTGCACAACGCAAAAGAAAGTTCCAACCAGAACAACCAGAGATGAGGCTGTGGAGGTGGAACCCGAAGATCAAAGCGATACTTCATCGGTGGTGATCCATGTTTCCACACCGGAAGCGGAGTTAGAACAGGATATTCTAGTTCAGCAGGATGACGTTCCGGATATAGCTGACTGGATTGATGATTTTGTGGATGACGATCCGCCCCGAGACGTGGAGGTGAGCAACCTCAGGAACCCGAGGCAGAGTTGACGTTGAGGAGGTCGCAGCGTCTTAGACGGTCACCTCAGTGGCTTGCTAATTGGGACTTTGTAATGTCAGGCCAGGAGCCCGATTGGCAGCGTAAGGTTAGGTATTTCATGGCGCTAGGAAAGTCACGAGAATTTTTAGACCCTGTCACCGCACCTGATGCTGTCGTATCCCTTTTAACTAGGAAGGAAAACTGACGAGGACGTCATTTTTTTGCGAGTATGTGGAAGTGTTGTTTTGATTATGTTTCATTGGTATCTATTATATATTATTATATTATATGCAAAACGTATGTACAAGGTTTATTGTTATTTTTATACCTGTCCTTGTACTCGTCCAACCGGTTTGTCTTGTCCACGTGTGTCTTAACTAATTGTTACCTGTGTTATGTGTTGTCCTTGCCACGTGATTGTATATTCGTACGTGTACCTGTACGTATCTCGCACCGTCACTCAAGCACTGGACAGCGATTGGTTTGGTTTGGTTTGGTTTGGTTTATTTTGTTTAACGTCCTATTAACAGCTAAGGTCATTTAAGGACGGCCTCCCGTGCGTGCGACATGCATGCGTGTGGTGAGTGCGTATGTGTGTTTTGGAAGGCTGCGGTATGTTCGTGTTAAGTCTCCTTGTGATAGGCCGGAACTTTTGCCGATTTATAGTGCTACCTCACTGAAGCATACTGCCGAAGACACCCAGCAGGACACCCCACCCAGTCACATTTTACTGACAACTGGACAGCGAACGATACAGACCTCCAATATATATTGTAATTATGAAGTTAACGGCAGATTTGAAACTTGTTGAAAAGTAATTATGTGTCTGGAATGTTATTGGTTTTGGTCTTATTTCTAATTGTATCTTACCTTTATTCAAAGTATAATTTATGGATAAGAATTTATTGGAATATTAAATAAGTTTAGTTTAAATCAATTTTATTGCATAATGGCAAATGGATTGGACAAAAGTTATGCAACTTACCAATGTCCTTTCCGTAACAAATGTGTATATACAATGTTTCACGTGACATAATTATTAAACTTTTTTTAAACAAAAGGTTGGAAAATGTAAAGCAGCGAAATAGATTGTGAACACCAAGTATGATATAATGTTTATCGTTTATACATGCAAGAGGTTTCAGTGGCCCTGACGGCGCAAGTAAAACACTACTGTTCATACACTCCGATCCTTCTACTTTCTAAGAGTTCGTCACATCCTGTGCTTAGAAGCTTTCTCCAGTCTGACGTTGTCCATCTTTGATCACTCCATGGAATACCTAATTACTTAACCTTACTTCGCCGGCAGGACCACTGAAACACGATGCAGTCTATATATGTAATTTCATGATAAAATAATATGATTTAAATGATACTTTAGGATACTTATGATATACTTATGGTGTTCGAAAAAGAGGTTTAGATTTATTAAAAAAAAAAAAAAATGAAAAGGGAGAAAACAGTAAGGAGAAAAAAGAAAGGAAGAAACATAAGAATAGCACTAACAATCCGGCTTTTGATACAAATGGTAGATATCTTATTAGTAGAAACAAGCAAGTAGATACTATATGTTGAATCTTTTGGAATCTAGAATAAACGTTTGTACAGACCTACAGATAAGAATATTATGGTTAGTGTCTAGATTTGGGTCCCCAGACAAAAGATGTTCTACGGTAATTCTGTTATACCAGTTCAAGGAATCAATCATTTTGTTACGGGACTGTTCATGGTTTTTACAGTGTAGGAAGAAGTGGGAAGAATTTTCGCAATAGTGTCCACAGTCACAGATAGCGTTTTCTGAAAGATGGGCTTTATGAAGGTCGTGCTTTAAAGGACTACAGCGATTACGTAATTGACAATGTAAAATATTGGCTTTTCTTGAACCATATTCAAGGAATTGTTGAATTTGTGGTGGATTAGTATCTTGGTGAGTTAGAAAGGTCTTAAATTGTCTGATGGATTGCGATGATTTTGCTTCAGTTGGTAGGTTGTTCCAAGAATTAGTTGTGTTTGGGATAAAAGATGATTTTGTAATTTGCAGTCTATAGTAAGGATTTTGATAGTCATCTCTGTTTCTTAGGTTGTAGTTAGTATAGTTAGACACTGTGTGTGGGAGTAGGGACTTTAGGAAAGAAGGAGAGTTATCATTACGAATATTATAAAACATACACAATTTTCTATTTTTCCGTCTACCAGCTAATGACTGCCACCCTAGTTCACTATATATAAACTCTTTCTTAGTAAAGATAGGTAAACCGGTTATGATTCGACCAGCTTCGAACTGCATATTCTCAAGTTTGTTAGTTAAAGTGGCATTACAGTTGTCCCATACTTCAGAGGCATACTCAAAAAGTGGTCTAATAAAAACAAGGTATATTTTTTCTAAATTTTTCCTTTTTAAAATGTGTTTTAATTTTCGTAAAGTTGCTATGTATTTTATGGTTCTGTTTATAATGTCTTCGATATGGGTATTCCATGTACCGCCACTGTTAAGGACTACACCTAGGTGTTTGTGACTGGTTACAATAGGGATCGGCGTGTTATCGAAAAGAAATTTAGGGTTAGAAGGAATTGCGGTATTAGAAATCATGATTATTTCCGTTTTAGTGGGATTGAAAGTCATTAACCATTTTTTCGACCAGAGATTCATTTGTTCCATGTCAAAGTTTATTACCTGTTCAACATCGAGTAAATTTTTGGAAGAGTGTGTTAGTGCGGTGTCGTCGGCAAATAGTCTTGTAACAGAAAGTAGTGTGTTGGAGATATCATTAATATAAACCAGGAAGAGAAGTGGCCCTAATACTGATCCCTGAGGAACTCCAGCTTTTATGGATAATTGTGAAGAAATAGAATTTTGCAGTACAACTGATTGACGCCTGTTTGTTAAGTAATTTTTTATCCAATCCAGAAGTTTGTCTTTTATCCCATATTTTTCTAGTTTTATTAAGAGACCCTTATGCCAAACTCTGTCGAAAGCTTTAGAAAAGTCACAAAAAACAATAGCAGTATATTCATGATTCTCCAGGGCAAGAAGTATGTTGTGATATAATTCGATTAGTTGGTGAGTAGTAGAGTGGTTAGGTAGGAAGCCAGACTGTAAGTTATAGATAAGTTCATTACTAAAAAGATAGTTGTAGATGTGCTTGTGGACAATGCGTTCAAATAGTTTTCCAAGACAGCTAAGAAGTGAGATGGGTCTATAGTTATTAGCAAGTTCAGGTTCACCTTTTTTGAAAATGGGAGTGACATAGGCAAGCTTCCATGATTCGGGAAATACAGAAGTACGAAGAGATTCGTTGAATATAAGAGTAAGCGGCGCAACTATTTCCGGGGTAAGTATTTTTAACATCTTATGGCTAATACCGTCGGGACCAGCGGCTTTGTTAGTATCTAGAGTATTGATAGTATCAGACACTTCTTGTTCAGTTATAATTATTTCGGAAAGGGATGTGTCAGTCTGGGTTTCAAAGTAGGGTGTATCATCATCGGGGTTGTCCAGGTTAGAAACAGATTGAAAAAAGTTGTTAAGAATATTTGATTTTTCAAAGTTGTCTGAAGTAAGGCAGTTAGTTGTTGGATTTAGCAAAGGAGGAAGATCAGAGATTGTATTACCTTTCAGCAGCATGCGCATTAGTTTCCAATAAGTTCTAGGGTTAGCTGACTTATCATTTATTTGTCCATCAATATTCTCGTAGAAAAGAGCCTTAGCGTGTTTGAGCATGTTACTTACTTTGTTTCTTGCACGTTTGAATTTAATTTCAGATTGTGGTGACTTAACTCTTATAAAGTGTTTCCTTAGTCTGTTTCTACGCTTTATTGCCTTTCGTAGATCTCCGTTCATCCATGGCTTGTCATTTTTATTCACAGTAATAGTTTTTTTAGGAATATGCTTTTCCAAAATTCTAGTAAGGGTATTAGTAAAGATATCAGTTTTTTCACTTACATTTTCAACATTGGAAAAAAGGTTATTCCAGTTTACGTGAGCAACTTCAGTTTTAAGGTTCAGAATAACTGCTCTGTTAAAAAGCCAAATTTTTCGCTTAAAAGAATTTTGTTTGAGCAAAGGGGATGATATAGAGACAAGAACTGCTCTATGATCACTTATGGTTTCTAAAACAGGTATAACCATGGATAGATCGGTTCTGATAGAGTCACTAGTGAAAAATGGGTCGATTAGGGATTGACTTGTATTAGTTACCCGTGTTGGGCTGGTGACAATGTTAGTTAGATTATATAGTTGGGTAAGTATGCTAAGATCGTTGTTATTACCTAGTAGTAGATCAGTGTTAGTATCGCCTGTCAGTAGAACATGTGGAGTGTAATTAAAAGCTAGATCAAGGGAGTGTTTAAGTCTTGTCCAGATGCCTGAATTTGAATGTTGCCAGGGGGGTTTGTAAAGTACACAAAGGAGATATTTATTATTGTCAATTTGAAATTCAATCCACATTTTTTCATCATTTTGGGCTTCAAGGTCAAATCTGCGTTTGGGTAGCACTTCATTAGTTGTGTAGATCATTATTCCACCACCAAAAGCGTTCCTATCTTTTCTGAATATGGTTGTGAAGTTTGCAAGTGAAAGGTCAGAATCAGGGACTGAAGGATCTAAATGTGTCTCTGTTAAACACAAGATATTAATGTCATCAGTAAAGCTATCAAGGAAATCAATTTTATTTCTAACACTGCGTATATTCAAATGCATTATATGAAGTGAATTGTCAGGGTGAGAAAACGATTCAGTGTCAGATGTATTAGATGAGGATGAGCTAGCCGCTGGTCCTGGGTTTGTATGTATATCACCAGACAGGAGTAGAATTAGAATCAGTACAGTAGCAATATTGTTAAGGTTTTTATGAATATGTAGAAAAATGAAAAGGGTAAAAAAAATAGGCAAAAGTGTAAAGTTTAGATAAATAAGATCGTGATATGAGTATGTATCGTTGCTAAGTCTGTAGGTTAACTTTAAACTAGACTGTTTAAAATAATGTAGTCCAATAGCACATCTCCATGCAGACAAAGAGCATCCTGTCATGGAGGATAGAAATAGTATAGAGTTTTGACAAGGAGATTGCTAATGGACTCCATAAGAAATAAAGCGATATCGATTTTCAAATGGCCAGGTTGCAGAGTATACTTGTGAGAAGGCGGATTATAGATAGAAATGAATAGAAGAATGTTGATTGGGGACAGAGAATTCAAGGAAAATAACATACAGACGTATTTACAGCAAACTAAAGAGACATAAGAGGAGGAGAATAACGTTGAAGCAACAAAAATTATCAAAATGTTACATGTGGTTCATACATATACTTACAATCGGGACATCAAAGTTCAATATAAATTTATGAAGCAGTGCATAATAATAGTGTGAGCATTCTAATTTACAAACAACTTCACAAATACAAATCATAATTTACATCATAACTCAAGTTAACCATGGTTACCTTCTCAGACTTGTTGGTTCATACAACTATACACGTATGTTTAAGATTCCAAAAGCAAATGTTAAAACACAGTAACAGCATGTCTTATTTTATTACTATTATTTAATTGGCCGGTACTGTCACGTTTTTTGTGTGTGTGTGAATACAGCCTGTAGTTTATAAACATAATAAGAATATAAGCATTGCGTATACATCCAGGACATTTTCCCAACAAATCGTAAGGCTACCATGACTATCAAATTTAGAGACTGCTATTGAAAAATAAAATGTTGTGCCTATTAGTATATAATAACTGTTATCTATATTATATTTGATATTAACTTATTTTTAATGTTCACAGTTTGTCACATTCTGATTATGTTCGGATAATATATAACTTGTTAAATCGTAAAGTATCACTATACGAATTTGACTTTTATTTACCATTCCAGTATACAGCTACTTCGTAGATGGAACATACGCACATAAATATAAACTGTAGGTTCTTATATAAGTACTACATAATATGTGCTGGTATATACATATGTAACATATCGTATATCATATATTGGTATAGTAATTACCTTTTATATAGCATGCGTTCTAAGAACAAACCTGTGACAAACTGGGTGAACATCCTTCTACACATGTTACATATGTCATTATTACTTTATACATGTATTATACATGCGTATACATGTACATTTTTATACATTATTCAGTATAATCAATGGACTATTTTACATTTGTCCATTTTATTTGTATGTTTTCTGCAATAACATGTAGTCTTCATATATAATCACTTTGTAATAATATGAACTGTATATTTGCAAGCAAGTATCGTTGACAACACCTGCTAAAGTCACACACATTTCTACGACACAGCGCAAGTCAACCATGACTACCGAACATACATTGCACGTGTACATTCGCGATCAGTTTATTACACAAACTCAAAATAGCGATTAGCTGTGCGTTGTGTCGTGTGCTATGTGCGTATACTTGTAGTTTTTTTACCTGTAATTTTGTAAGGGGAACATTTATGTCCTGCATGATAAAATACGTACTTAGAGTACAGAAGTAAAATGTGTTACCTTGGGTATATAGATATCACCTATTATAGTGTACAAAAATTAAGCACCGGTGACATACACCGTATTTTGATATACAATATAAATTATAAATCATATATAATTATATATGATACGCATATATACTACTGTTCAGTGTACATATTCATTTTAACATCGTATTCAGCAGTCCAAGTAGACTATATTATATGTTTGTATATATACTATCAAACATTGTACAAATGTACATATTCATTTTGACCTCATATTCAGTATTCAAAGTATACTATATTATATGCTTGTACATGTTCATAACATCATATTCAGGTGTATACTTATAAACACATTAGCATCATTTCAGTAATTCAAATAGGCATTCGGCGTTTGAAATTATATTACTGGTTTAGGTATAATTGTTGTTAATTGGTAACAAATATCAAACAGAATAACCTCGTTAGCATGGTATAATGTGTAATTTGACTACAAAAGAAAAGTATAGTTGTGTAAAAATAATGATTCACGCACTTTTTACCCTATTACGTTGTTATTAACAATTTACAGGTGATAAAAAAACTGTTTTTACATGTCATCTGTAAAAAATCCTAGGAACATATAATGGTAATGCTCGTTAGTGTATGACAGTATTTTGTGAGTTATATCTGTAGTTACTAGGCAATACACTTATAAGTTTAAATAGTACACATAGTAAACATAGTACATGGTTTTATATTATATACAAGTTCAGTTTTTGGAGTTTTACAGTTTAGAGTTAAAAGTTACAGGTTGGCGATGTCGTCGTACTGTTTGACTAGTACTTTTGGGGAGTCGTGCTGGGTTCTGTAAAATATCCGACCGTCGTTGGTCCAGAATGAGTGGATCTTTCGCTCTCGCTTTGCTCTCGCCAGGCCACTGATGATTTTTTGACGAATTCGGGTCAGATCTTCCGTTACGAATACACGCGCACTGTTTGACTGCAGATTTTTTAATTGGGTTCTCGCTTGGTATACCTGGTTTTTTAATTTCCAGTTGCGGAATTGGCAAATGATTTGGGCCTTCCCGTGACGGATTTCACCAATTGTGTGTGACCTGTTAATGTCATCTTTAGATAAATTAACGCCAATTTTCCTACAGATTTCAACAACTTTGTCGTCGGTGACTTGTTTTTCACTATCAGCCAGGGTTACTCCGTGGAATCTGAGACTGGTGCGCCTACCATATTGCTCTAAGTTCTCCAGTGAGGACTCGAGATCTCTCACTGTATTTTCAAGGACTGTAACTTTCCCCTGTAGGAAATCGTTGGATTTTGTGACAGTTTCAAGTTTGTCAGTTAAAGTTTGAATTTGTTCGGTGAAGGGAGACATTGATTCAGTTATCTGTTTCCTAATGGTAGACCCTAACTCTTTAGCTAATTTGGGAACCAATTCACTGATAAAGTCAGATGAAGATACAACGTCATGAATTGGTTGAGACAGATTGATGGGTTCGCCTTGGGTAGTGGTTAGGGTGTCCATTTTTGGTATATCTGGTAGAGACCTTCTACGTGAAGATAAAGGTAAAGTGGCGTTATATGACTCTGGACTGATAATGTCTTCAATTTTGCGTTTCGATACTACAGGGGTGGCAGAAGAGCTGGCCATGGGCTATAGCGGACGGCTAATATGTGTGTGTGTAGATGAACATGCACACGTACAAAGGTATACAGGTACGATAGTACAGGTGAAATAGTACTCACATTCCAGCTGTGGCCGTTGTTGTTAAACTCGTATTTCCAGCATATAACACAAATATGTTGTCAGTTGAATACAACACTAAAACATAGTCATGTTTTTGTGCGTGGTTTGTCAACTTTCCCGTTGTAGGTTACTCAGAAATAATTAGAAACACCACATTTCGTCGAGGAGCTCTCTCAGGTGCGTGTAGCCATTACCTCAGTCACGTGAGCCATAAATAAGTTAAAAAGTCTTTAATTTGTAAACGTATTTTCGGGCGTGGTTCCCGTTTTGCTATTACGGAAACTGTTATTATTTTACAAGTCATTTGTTAAATATTATATTGTTTTGTTGTTTCATTTTTCACCAGAACCATAGCATGTAGCAGAAAAACTTAATTTGTCGCTGTATGTGTCTAAAGACCCATGTCAGAGTGATACTAGGGTAGGTACAATTGTATTTTTCTCACTATAATATTTATGCGTTGTAGTTGTGTGATATTGATGAATTCTGTAATTTATCTGTAATATATTATGTAAGTTCAGTATATGCCCCGTGTGTAATGTTTAGTGTCGATCTTTTATCATGTATCGTAGTGTTCTTACGTTTTATTTATGTTAAAACAGGGTCTTCTTCTGTTGTTCCCGATCAATTAAAGATGGAACTGAGAATTGCATCTGTGTGATATTTTGTGTAACACTGAACCCGGCTAAATTTTAATGAGATTTAATTAACAGTAGGTCAATTTGACATAACCACAATAAATTCTGAAATGTATTATCAATTAATATTCATTAAATGAATGAAAATGCGTGAGTGTTAAATTGTTCATGTATGATATACAATGTATTTGCATTCTTATAAATTTGAAAAAAAAATTATGCTGGCGTTATATGGGGAATACAAGTGTCGTGATCCACCTTAAACGGCTCCTGCTGTACCAATAACGAAAATATCTCCCCTGGACCAATGCATTGCATGTAATCGACCCTCTACTGTTAACCTATGGTGGCCGGTTAGGGCCACCTCGTAATATCGCAACCTCGATCGCGAGGTTACCAGGCGAGGCGAGGTTGCGAGGCGAGGTCGTGAGATCGTGAGATCACGAGGTGGCCCTAACCGGCCACCATATTAAACACTTGTTGTTGGATTGCATTGATTTACAACCTACAACCTAATTATGTACAAGAGCGTTTTTTACAACAGAATAACGAGTCTAACAATTTTTTTCGAAACTGTAACATATACCACAAGAGTAACCATAGTAACATTTATTTTAATGTGCGCGAGTGTACCGATATACGTTTAGATTCTGTTTTACATATTTCGTTTTTTTTATGTTAAGTCTATTAGACCTTTGCAGTGTTGGTGGGCGGCTGAGAATGTAAAAGTTAACTAAATCGCCTTTGACTACCACACATGTACAATAAAGTACTATCACTTACTGCTGAAGCCTGTATAATGTTTATATATATAGATAGTAAAACAAATAATAGTATCCTCATGGAAGAAGATATATTGAAAATAGTAAAAACTGACACAGACACTAATTAGCTCTTTCGCTCCATCATGGGAGTTCTTGAGACACTATATACATATATATATATATTGTGATACATTTGTACAAATTTCATGCTTCGACCTCCAATGGATACATTGAACAAACATATGGACGTGGTATATACATCACATTACCACCATTATTTTCTACATCGACAACGTTCTGTGAAATGTCGAGTTTCAAGCACGGGGGTGGATGTATAAATATGGGCTTGCCATGTCAGTCAACACATTGGGTCTTCGTGGGGGTGTTGTCTTAAAAAAACATTCAATATATAAACATACCTTCTACAAACACGAAATCGATGTAGGGGATGATAGATGATGACCTCACCTTGGTGGTTTGATAACCTGAGGGTTCATATCCTTCGGTATAGAGTATAACTAATCAATTAGAACTATTGATTGGAATTTCCTACTAAAAAGATATATAAATACTGAAAAAAATCCTGGCAAAATCCTGGCAGCTGTAGACTTATTAACACATCTTCGGATTTGTTACTATTTGACGTCACTGATAAAATCCTTGCAGCTAGAGACTTATTTATACCGCTTGAAATAGTTCTTCATTGACATTACTAATAACATCCTGTCAGCTAGACCTTTTCATACCTCTTAAAACAGTTACTATTTTACCTTTCTTCTAACATTTTGTTAGCTATAGACCCTTTCATACCTCTTAAAACAGTTACTATTTTACCTTACTAATAACATCCTGTCAGCTACAGACCTTTTCATACCTCTTAAAACAGTTACTATTTTACCTTACCAATAACATCCTGTCAGCTACAGACCTTTTCATACCTTTTAAAACAGTTACTAGTTTACCTTACCAATAACATCCTGTCAGCTACAGACATTTTCATATTTTCATACCTCTTAAAACAGTTACTATTTTATCTTACCAACAACATCCTGTCAGCTACAGACCGTTTAATACCCTTTAAAACATCTACTATTTGACCTAACGATCAAATTTGGATGACGAATGACATCGGACTGAAAATATGTCAAAGACATCATCATCATTCAAAAGCAAAATTACACATTAACCTCGAAAATGGCAGCTGATTGATAAATCAGTTTTGAATCTAAAAACCAATAGTGAAGTAGATGCTCCCTCAGGTAATCAACGGCGATTTAAAATTAATCGCATTGACAAAGCTTAACCGTTTAAATATTACTTTGTATCCTCACCTGAAACTAATACGTATGCTCGTGATTAACCCATTGTCTGTCCACGACCACAGCTGTCGACATTACTTAATAACACGCTATCGACCAAATGTATTTTCCAAATAGATGTTGCATTTGTTTGATACCTATATACACGCAAGTAGCATATTTTGTTACGTTTGTCAATTGAGGGGACCATTAAAAGATTTGGACTTGAGAATGTAAATTTCAATTTTTGTAAAAAAAAAATACGGAAAATTAAATTATCGACATGTAAAGTCATGGTATATTTTGAACTTGGCCGTTTGCCCTTACAAAGTACAAGTATAAGGAAATACAGAATAATCAAATAATGGTTAAGTTGATTCAGAAAATTGTATTGTGACTACTGTGTATGCTTTTTATCCAAACTAAGCACAGGACAGTTGCAATTGGTTACAATTTGTACAAACAAAAAACAAACAAAAAAAACAACGTTCTGTCCTGATGTTTAGTGATGTTTGGTTAAGCCAATCGCCAACCAATGCTAAGGATATTTTATTGCTTATCAGACATGTTTGACTAAGGTCAAAAATCTGTAAGAGCTACATTGGAGTCTTCGCGCGTATGCTGTATATCGTTTTTCTATCCATTATTATTTGACAAAATATATCTTAAAAAAGAGTTTGGAATTAGTTCGACAACGTTACGTTTATCTGCACATCCCTCTAGCTATAGACACGGGTAGATAGAGTAATATTGATCGGGCTCACGGATACTGTACAGCTTGTAACTCAACGTAGAGATGAATATCATTTCATTCTCACCTGTGAAACATGTCAAAATTAAAGAATAATTAAGATACATAAAAAGGTATTATTGGAGAAATTCATACATGTTTAAACTGATCCAATTATCATCAGTTAACAACACCAAGGATTTGTGTTAATTTCGTCAATTTATTTTTGAAGCTAACAAAGTTTAATCTCTCGTACCAAACTCTTCACTTTATACAATCTTTATATCATGTTTCTGAATGCTGTATTATACTATTAAATATTTTGTAATGCTCATGTAATGATGGGGTGTAAGGCCGAACGTAAATATTTAAATAGAGCTTAACTGAACCTCCAGGCCCGACACCTTCCCTACTAAATGTCATTCCCTTGAGAAACCTCTCCTCCTGATATTCAATAAATCTAACTTCTCTGGCATGTATTATTTCTTATGTAAGACAATGAACTAGTCCAGGGGTAGGAACCTACGTCACAAGCATGGACTCGGTAACACAAAAATGGCGTCTCTACGCCCGTTTCGGAGTTTTTCGTTCAATTTGTATATCGACACATAGCCTTTTGAAGATCTACACCAAAAATGACTACTCGTTTTTAACAAATAGCGAACTTCATTTCTTTATTTGGCCAAAAACTGAAAAGCATTTAAAATCAAACGTGGTATAGGGAACATACTCGACGATTTTTCACGAAATTAGGCTATAAATGGCATGACCGCACTATATATTAAAGCCATTCTATCCTCCGATTAATCTAAATGAATAAACACGCCCATAAATATACAAATGAATACGTGAACGTTGTATTTTAAACGAAAAATAATCAACCTAAACCTGATATCGATAACACTCCAAAATAAATGGGATATCGGCACTTTAATTGTAACGCGTGTTTTGTTTTCACAGAACGTTCGATGGAGGTTTTACTTCAGCATCATTACTATGTCTATAGGATTTTGTCCAACTTCAACAAATTGAAGATAACCAGCAAAGTAGAAAGATAAAAAAAAACTGGTTTAAAATGAATCAACTAATTTTGGTTTACTAATATGCTTGAAGAATAGCCTATTTGAAGAATATAGAGAATCAAGTAAGGAATAATTTGTGGTGATAAAGCATCCCAGCAGGTGATTGTTCTGTGAAAGAATGAGAATTTTCTAATGTGTGTTCTACATGATGGAATTAGATATGAATTAGAGTGGGAAATTCGAGAGAAAAGGTTCTTGGGAATAGGGCAGTTTTTCTTTACAGCCATTAGGTCATTCTTGATGTTGAAAAATAATGCAAGCCTTGCGTCTTTTGTTCTATTTACTAAAGAGCGCCACTCTAGGATGCTTAACATATCTCCAACACTACAGCTGTTCCTTAATTTATTGGAGTGCAGCTCTGCGTGGAACCATTTCAATCTTGTTTATGTCATTTTTCATGTGTGGATTCCAAACAGAACAAACAAACAAACCTTAAGGTTGGTCTTACTAAGGAGAAGTATGTTTGCGTTCTGACTGTTTTGGAACCTATATTGATATTTCTTAAAACCCAAGGGTTGAATTTGCCTTTGCACAGATGTTACTAATATGGTCTTCCCACTTGAGATTTGATTAGAGAGTTACTCCCAAGTATTCTGCTTCTGTAACATGATTGAGTTCCTTTCCATGTAGTTTATAAGATAAATGCAATGGGTTTAGATTGTTGTAGATTGGTAGGATGGAACATATATCAGGATTTAATGACATATCCCAACGACTTTCTCAGAGTGTCAACTTGTCTAGGTCATTCTGTAGGCTTACCTGAATCTGACTTGGAACTTACTGTCAGATGATGGTATCGTCAACAAAAAGCCTACCAGTAGATCTATAGTTGGTGTTATTGTGGATGTCATTTATATAGAGAAGGAAAGGGCATGGGCCGATGACAGAGCCTTGAGGCACCCCAGATGTTAGTTTGAAGGGTTCAGATTTTTGGCCACTCACAAGTACACACTGTTCTCTGTCTGTGAACTTTCTATCCAGTAGTTGACCTTAGTTGGAGTAAAGGATGGTATGGTTGTCAGCATGGTTCATAATGTTGGATACTATAATGTGCCCTGGGATTTTACAGAATACACAGGTTAATGTTATTGGCCTAAAATTTTCAGGATTGTGCTAAGTTCAAACCAACAGTAAAGAGGACAAAGACGAAACGGGAAAGGAGAGTCGCACACGATTCACCGTTTAAGAAAAGGATTAAATTATGTAGTCCGTCCCCGCGTCGACAACCGTTTAGTGTTAGTTTGAACTTAGTCATGTTGCTGACGAATACAGCCCATCGTTAAAGAATGTTGACGATATCCATTTATTTTGGAGTGTTTTTGATGCCATTTTGTCTAGGCTGACTATTTTTCGTTAGAATATAACATTAATGTATTCATTTATATATTTATGATTTTAAGGGCGTATTCATACATTTAGACTAATCGGAGGATACAATGATTTCAACATATTATGCGAGCATGCCATTTATAGCCTAATTTCGTGAAAAATCGTCGAGTGTGTTCTCTATATCCACGTATGATTTTAAATTTGTGTGTTTCAGTTTTTGGCCAAATAAAGGAATTATGTCTGCTATTTGTTGCGATTGAGTAATCTTTTTTGGTGTAGATCTTAATAGGCTATGTGTCGTATACAAATGGAACGGAAAACAACAGTAATAGGCAAAAACTCTCCGAAACGGGCCGTGGAGACGCCATTTTTGTGTTACCGAGTCATTGCATGTGACGTAGGTTCCTATCCATGGACTAGTTCACTGTCTTACATAAGCAATAATGCATTCGTGTCCGAGTTAGTGATATATATCCATCTCCTTCCGAGAGTAAAATTTCTTAATACAGACACGGACACGGATAAGTCCAATATTTTGCTTGGTGCCGTCGACTTCGACTTATTTGAGTTTTACTGTACTATTAATCAACCTGACATCTGTCAATCTCGTCAATATAGAACGGCGACGTATATCTGATAAAACATTTAAATTAATCATTATACCTAACTCTTGCATGTACTTTTCTTTCAAATGGTGTTCTTGAGAATAATGGGAGGCGGTTGCTCTATAAAGAATAGGTGTTATCTTACGTTTAAATATAGGGTCAAGTATTAAAGTTTCAGAAGTAAGATAATTCAAAAGAATTAGGAATTTAAGTTTGATGACAAGTCTACTACCTTGCTGATATTCCAGTCATTATCATGTCTTGGATTATAATTACTTAGTTTGAAATCTATATTAGCCTGAAGAACACCATTTGAAAGAAAAGTATTTTATTTTGGAAGTACATACAGGATAAGACCAGGTATTCCGGAAGTACATAGAGAATAAGACCAGGTATTCCGGAAGTACATAGAGAATAGGGTAAGGTATTCCGAAAGTACACTAAGAATAGGACCAGGTATTTCGGAAGTACATAGAGAATAAGACCAAGTATTTCGGAAGTACATAGAGAATAGGGCCATGTATTCCCGAAGTACACTAAGAATAGGTCCATGTATTCCGGAACTACACTAAGAATAGGGCCAGGTATTCCAGAAGTACACTTAGAATAGGGCCAGGTATTCAGGAAGTACACTTAGAATAGGGTTAGGTATTCCGAAAGTACACTAAGAATAGGGCCAGGTACATGTATTCCGGAAATTCACTAAGAATAGAGCCAGGTATTTCGGAAGTAATTAGAATAGGGCCAGGTATTCCGGAAGTACACTTAGAATAGGGTTAGGTATTCCGAAAGTACACTAAGAATAGGGCCAGGTATCCCGGAAATTCACTAAGAATAGAGCCAGGTATTTCGGAAATTCAGTAAGAATAGGGCCAGATATTCCGGAAGTATATAGAGAATAAGACCATGCATTTCAAAAGTACACAGAGAATAAGTCCAGGGGTTCCGAAAGCTTCATACCTGCTGTGCAAATCTCGGTCAAACTTTTGCTAATAACAGACAACACATCGTCAAAGTATCTATAGTTGAAATGGCATATCAACGTTTCTGTAACCACTAATGATACGCTCTTCAATGTAACTAGCATCGTCGGAAAGGTCAGAGGTGGTTTTAAACTGGATAAAACGGATATTGACGAGGAAATGTCAACGAAAGTACGTCAATGGTTATCGGCTGTCAGCTAACATTGATCGGTAATCGGAATGTCAATTAATATCACGTATTGAGGTCGTCTCGGACATTACGTCAGTACTCCATCCCTTCTCTCTTCCTCTTTCTTTTTCTCTCCCTCCCATTTATCAATATGAAAATAGTTGAAATAACTCGTGCCTAATCCCTTCGTTACATCTTTTGTAATACAATTCGTTTAAAGGGACTAAATGGTTAGATTTCAATAATTTCTACATGCATTTGATTTCCGGAAAGCGTTGTGATACTTGAAATTAAATTGTTTACAAAATTATGACACTTTTTGTGAAATATTGGCAATGTTTATCAACTTCGAATTATCGCTGAACAACATTTGTTGTTTACATCGGAGAGAGCCGAGTGCGTCACATGATTTCAGTATCCTCGCTTTCACCCGACGAAAATGGAATCGAGGTAAGTGTAAACATTTTGTCACGTGGATGTAGAACGTGATTACTTTGCAATCGGATGGTTTATACGGTCTCGAGGAGTACCGATCGTTATTCACTATTGTTAATTGAGAGCTCAAACAGATAAAAGTACGTATAACCCTCAGAAGTAGCATGTAAAATTTTGACATTCGGCAATGGGGCCTCCAAAGGGGACTTCGTTTCGTTTATTGTGATGTAGGAAAACATTATTATTATTCATCTTTGAAGTGTTCATTCAATTCAATATCGTCCCAATGTAAGAAATCGAAGTGTAAACTCAAATTGGAATTGCTATTTTGTATGACCGTAAGTGCTATGACGACGTAACAGCTATACAGTTGTAACCAGACATATATGTCTCTGTTGTAACATACAAAAAAAATGCCGATCACTAACGTGATAGGCCTACCCAAAATTGAATTCGATTTAAATCTGATTAATGGAGATCTACATTGTAAATTGATTGCACTGAGAGCAATACACAAACTGTAGGTCTAGATATAAGAAAAAATAATTCAGTTTTACACAGAAATTGTAATTTATTCGACTGTTTGAATCCCTCGGCCTTTCAGATTGACATCCTAATTAAAAATCGGAACCTTCATTGAGTTAGTAGTTTTTGCACTTAACTTTGCTTCTGTTTAATGATTGTAGTTAAAATGTTGTTGAAAGCCTTGTACGTTATTTAATGAATTATATAATTAAATATGTACGTTAAGAAATGGATAACACTGATACATGGTAAAAGATGGATATGAGTATTGTTGATTATCTCATTTATATCAATAATGTATTATCTCACTTATATCAATTTATCATCGATATAAATGAGATATTTAATTCACAATACTGATGTCCATACTGTTTTAATAATTCAATGATTAGCTGACAGTCTCAATGACAGTCATGGATTGAGGAATTGGACTATTCTCAAGTTTACCTACATGTACAATTATGTTCATTTATATGTTACATGTTCTTGTATTTCAGTCAACCTCAATATCATCTTGATTGGCAAGTCAGCAGAGCATGCAGTCTAATTATATATGGGTAGAGGTCAAGGTGACAGGAGTAAAGAAAATATAGAAATCGTGAAAATTTAAGCATTTTATTGGTAATCACTTTGTCTGTTTGCCCATACACATAAGCTGAATTATCTTATTTCAAGGAAGTTGTTTTGACACCTGTGCAGTGAAAAGGTTTGATATAAAATCAAAATAAATTACATTACATCATTGAATTCATGGAAACCTTTTGTTTTATGTACCATATTTCATATGCAGCAGTTTTCACTGATACTGGCTTATGTAAAACAAGAGGCCAATTGGCCTTAATGGTCACCTGAGTTTTGAAATATTCAATTTAATTGACCCTTTTTAGCCTCGCCCAGAAGGTCAGTCAGGGCCAACATGTGCATGCGATCAAGCTGTCATCCCATGCTGATAATGTTAATGAAGTTAGAATGAATTTCAATAGAAATCAAACAAATGCTGATCAAAATTGTGATTTCCCTATATAAATTTAGTCCCCCATCAGGGTCATGAAATTCACAATTTTTGTTAAAGACACCAGTATATGATTCTACCATATCTGCGAGCTGAGAAGATCTTTTAAATTTTAGTCAATTTGACCCTTTTTGACCCTGCCCCTCAGGTCCCTGGAGGTTGGGACTATGTAATCCACAGTTTTGGTTGACCTTTTGACCATGAAAGCTTACTGACAAATTGTTTAAAGACAAGCAAGGAAAGACGACGGACAAAAGTCAGTTAGAATAGGTCACTTCATACTTCATCTCAGTTGACCTAAAGATCCAACCCTAATTTATCAGAATATCAACAGAACAGTGACTTATGATGTTGATAATACACTAAACAGTAAATGCACAGTACAATTTGTCTCACAAATAGTTTTGATATAGAAAACACTGAGAAAAGTCAAACATGCAAATAAAGAATTTACCACATTGTATTTATTGTCTTGCTCAGATGTAAGCATTGGCATCAATGACTAGAGAAAGTTGACTGCCATGACTAGTGACTTAACATCAATGACAATTGTTGGCATCAGTGATAATTGAGTGTTGACATCAATGACTATTGAGTATTATGGAGTGTTGACATACATGACTGGAGTATTATGGAGTGTTGACATACGTTTCTAATGAGTACTAGTGAGTGTTGTCATCCATGACTATTGAGTATTAGTAAGTGTTGACATAAATGACTATTGAGTACTACTACTAGTGAGTGTTGTCATCCATGACCATTGAGCACTAGTGGGTGTTGACATCAATGAATTTTGAGAGTTTATAAATTACTTGTGAGTGTTAACATGAATATTTCAATAGTGCACACATGTACAGCTATGAATAATCATTTTTGACTAAGCATTTAAATTTCAGACCAGACAATGTTGTTTGTCTCTTGAGATTATATAAATTTTGAAATTAAGGCTGCACTGATTATCATATGACATTAATGGAATGGATAACAGCTAAGCTATTATAGTAACATTATACCAATAAACTAAATACTACTCAAATTTAAGTTACATTTCAAACATTTTTCTACTTTTGAACTACCTCTCCCAACAATGGTTCAAACTACAAGTGGACTAGATGTAATTCTTGAAAAAAAAAATGAGTTAAATCCTTTTTTTTTTGCTATACCAGGTAATTCTCTTATTTTGCCCCGAAAGGTGCCACTCAGATGATGGTGACGCTTCATTTATGCAACATATAACATTGCCACATAATTCTCCTGACCAAATTTCATCAAATCCATTTAATTGTTCAGGACTAGTAGAATTTCTAAAAGAGTTTCCATTCTGACCAGTGAACTAAAAAAATGTTAATAATAAGACCATTACAAAGGGCAATAACTCTGCAAACTACTGTCAAAAACTACTGTCCAATAATTTCTATTTTTGAAGTTGTCTGAGATCTTGTCGATATATGGCTGCTTATAAAGTTTTATTAAATTTGGTATATTCTGACATTTACTCAAGTTATTCAAATATTGTGTTCACAATGTTGACAGACGAATGCCGGACGCCTCAGTATGGCATACTCACCTTGGTCCTTCGGACCAGGTCAGCTACTAAACGTAAGGACAGATATTCAAAAGTAATAGTCTCTGGAACGTGATTAGTCTCAAAATGTCAATTATTCCCATTCATCTTAATTGGGATTTCTTCTCCTCTACCATTTGGGCAGTAGATGGTGGAGGAGCATGGGCTAGGAGTTTGAATCTTCTGGGATCTATTTGATGCAAGGGTTTTGGCTAGATATTACAGTTCTATCTGTTATTCTGTTGGCCACTATCAGATTGATGAGTCCCTGGATGTGTTGGTATGTCCTTTCCACCTTGTACGGCACTTTTTGTCCTCCAAGAACTTTTGTGTTATAAATCCTGTGATATCTATAAGAAGAAGAAAAGATATTTTCTTACACAAAATCAATGTAATTTCCAGTTACACAAACCAACAAAATGTGCAAAATTGGCAATATTATAATCATGCCTTATATTGAAACATAGCAGTCATTATTTATCATGCAAAGATGGCTCTTCACGATATTTTGTCTGATTTTTCATCAAATAATTCGCCTGTCAACATTTTCTCAACTTACATTCAAGCTTAATTAGCCTCTACACACAATCAAGGCTTCTGCTGGGTCTTAAATATGTATACCAGTATCAATAGTTGAAAAATGTAAATTCAACACAACATATGTTGTGTTTCGCTTACGTTTTCGGGCCTAATGACTATCTTAAGGCATGATATTGTATATATGTGACATCATAATGTGGTATCCAAGACGTCAAATAAATGAAGCGTATGAAGATGGCCATTAGGCCCGAAAACACCATGGGAAATAACTAAACTAATTATGGTGTTATTGCATTAATTTGGTGAATCAATCACTATCAATATATAATGCAAAAAAAAAAAAAATACTAAATTCACGAAATTGATACTCCAGAAGTTTTTCAATCTCCAATTGCACAATATCTTACCAAATACACTAAGAATTCAGCAATTTTCAACAAGTGTTAAAAGTAGAGGATACATGTGTAACAGGAGATCAGGAGATAACGTAGCGTAAGCGGCCAGACCGGGGTTCCAACCCGGGCCTCCGAACACCAGCCGGATGCTCTACCAACTATTGAGCTACCTGGTCACTGATGATCGACTCAGTCCAGTCCCGCTACACATGCATGCAGCTCATGCATGAATTATAGTGGTCAAAACTGATTGGTTCACTTATTCTGATTCAAATTATTAATTACAAAAAAAATCCATTATTGGTAGCTGCTAAACAAAAACAATATTTCAAATCCATTCATTTTAATTAGAAAAAAAAATTGTTATCGAAAATTGATCGGTTGGTGGTATCTGATTACAAACCAATACATGTATAGGAATTGGTTATGTTTTCAAACTGATTATATACAATATGTGTCATATACTATAGACCAAAACATGTAATCAAACTTGACGCCTATAGATACGTATATATATCTACATTTTTTTGTATATCAATATGCAAATCATAACGTAATAACAGTTCACAGTGATACATGACTTGTGTTGTATAATTATGAGAATTTTGAATGTTAATTAGCATCGACAGAAACTATTCCACGACTTTTTAATTATACGACTCAATAAATAAATAATGTTCTTCCTTCGCATCCAAATGCTAATGATTTATATAAATATTTGTTAATTAATGGCCTCAAGGATTAGTAATTAATTAACTATGAAAAATACCTAAGTGCGACTAGTAATAGTGTCGTCCGTAGTGGCTGCATGTACTCCATGTCGCCTGTGGTCATCTTCATTGCTTGGCTTCAGTTTCTTTATGACCAGATCTACGTACGCTCTAGATCTCAGGCTTGCTTTCAAAACTGTACAACGGAATATTAATAACACAATGTAAACTTAATGTGTAATATACAGGCAGTCTAACAAAAGCATAAAGTCATCAAGTTTACTTTCTGGTATAATACGATTAATTTGACAAATGTCAAAATTCCCTCTTGGGCGCCCCCTTTGATTTGTATTCCCATTTAGGACATGTTGAGGCCAATACCAAGCGATTCATGCCGTGTTAACACTACGTGACCTTTCTTAAGCTTAATCTCGATATCAGTTGTTACCATTTATGATAATTATGTATCATCAAGTACTATCAAGTCATCATCTGGGCGTACACGACAGTTGATCTACGAAACATCGAAGTCCAGTGCTGTCAACTAACCTGTTCAAGGCATTAGCTTGGCCAAAGGAGGGTCTGTTTTAATCCCTTCGGTCTTTTTTAACTGATGCCATCTGCTTGCTCTGTCTCTAAGATACGTGTTCGTCTTTGTGAAGTTAAAATCACGTTCTCGATTATTCGTTTCTTCTTGCTCTCGGTTAAAACTGATTCAGGACCCTTCCACTTAGATCGGGTGTTCGCCATTTTTGTTATGATGTTTCCAATTTCCCGCATCGCGCATGCGCAAAGGTACGCAGAGGTATTTGTTTACACACATCGAAAAATAATAATATGAAATAACTACTAGGTTAGTCAAATTTATTTTATTTTTTTCATTAAATTTTAACAAATTGTTATGGACACTTTTGAAATGTATAATTAACATAAAGTGCTTAACTTTTTACATCATTTTAAATCGTATATCCTTTTTTATATATTATTTAAGTGGAAATCTAGCCATTTAGTCCCTTTAAACACATTATGTTGATCGTTCGTAGAGATATTCCGTATAACGATATTTACAAGTTCGAGGATTTGTCAAAAAGCGCAAACGACAGTAAAAGGCTGTCTTGGTGAAACGATTCTCAAGGGAATTAATTTTGAAGACTACCTTTAGCTAAGTTTTGAATTGTTTCGTGACCCAATGAAATAGACCCACTCTACGTATTTGATCCAGATGTTTGTCGAGACGCTTTTGATTTCTCACATCGATATCCACGTTATCGACACCCACGAAATCGCTGTAATCAATACATTAAAAAATGTGTAATCCTTAATCGGAGGACAAAGATCCCAGCAGTTTTGTCTCCGGAAATCCGTTCTTTAGACGTATTATCAAGTCGTGTATTTCATTGACAAAAATAATATCCGAAAGAATGACAATGATAATACCCGAAAGGATGACAATGATAATATCCGAAAGGATGACAATGATAATACCCGAAAGGATGACAATGGTAATATCCGAAAGGATGACAATGATAATATGCGAAAGGATGGCAATAGTAATATTCGAAAGGATGACAATGATAATATGCGAAAGGATGGCAATGGTAATATCAGAAAGTATGACAATGATAATATGCGAAAGGATGACAAAAAATGACAAAGAATAGTTTGGTTGTAAAAGAATCTGTTCAGTCAAGGAATAACTATGAAATTTGACGCCTTGCTGAAAATCGTCTTGAAGAAATTAACTTTTGAGTTTAAAACACTTCCTGGTTGATTAAGATAGAAAGCAACCATTCAATCATAAAACACCTCCAGATAAATCAACTTGTGTGCATTATAATTAGTATTTTTAAAGCAAGTCTAATACTATCCTTTTTAAATGTTGATTTGTTGATGAATTGTTGTTGTATGTATTGTTTTATTATTGCTTTAACGATGCAGTACCCGGTAGTAACTAATAGTTTAATTGTCTATCTGCCTGTCCGTCCTTATTTTCACTCGGAATGTATAGTGCGTCGAAGAATCAAAAATCAGTTTATTAAATGTCTGCTTGTGCTAAATGTTTAGGCTTAGATGTCAAAGGTCAGGATCACTGTTACTACATCATGAGTTTTGTACAGATTACACTAGAACTTTTTAGGGCCAGTTTGACTTTATCCCGTGCTACGTACCACAATTAGCCTCATGCTCGAAGATCAAAAGTCAAGAACAGTTTTTCGTATAAATCGAAAATCAGTATATATGTACAAAAATCTTTATTTCAGTGGTGCCCATGGCTTATAATGTAACTCGGGTTAAGCTCAAGTTTAGAGTCACACACACCGTTCTGGCTGTCCGAAAAATGCAAATCGACGATTTTTAAAGTTCTAGGCATTGCTTCATTTTAATTTAAACACTCAGAATTTTCAAATATTATTATGAATTTATCAGAAAAAAATGAGATTTATTCATTTCTCAGTCGTTGTCGAGAAAAAAAAATCAATATTCATGGTACGGGAATCATGGCCGGGTCCGGGTTCGGCGTACACGAATTCGAAACCACGGGGATCCCAAATAAACAGGGGTGGAAAATTTTGTGACACCGACTATATGTCATTTTTTGCGGGAAAGAGAGTAGTCTGAAAAGTCAGAGGACAGTCGTAAGGGAGATGTGATTGAATATTTATTAATTTTGAATAGGGTGAGTGTAATTTTCTGATGTGTTTACAAAGTAACCAGTCAAAATTGTGATTTTGATGTGACGTTATATGCAGATAATCGACCACATCTGCAATCACCCAGCTGTCAGTCTGACTGTATCATAGTGTATGAACAAACTTAGGTAGGCCTACTGCAGTACACTTAGTAATCGGACACTTCTATCACAGTGACATGTCTAGTCTTATGGTATAAAAATTAGCCTGGAATACTATATATATAAGTCTTTAATTATAAAGTCCACATAGCACTTTCGAACTTATAGTGATAAATTTAAGATTAATAAGAATAGGCTAGACAGACTATGGCTAAAGACCAAGATTTATACCACAAACAGTACAGGGCTACAATTACAAACATTAGGATAAGAAGTGACAGAAATAATATTATAACTACCATTGAGTCCGGTGAAGAGGAATCATAATTCCTGTACTGGAAAACAACTAAAAGTAACTAAGTAAGTAATAAACTGATATGCTCCAATTAACGTTACCATGATTCATAGTGCATGGTTTTCTGTGTGGACTGAAGACGGAACCTAGCAATGCATCTACATGTGTATACACAGGAGTATGACATTCCGGAATGATAATGATGATCCTTACATAAAAACGCCATCCTGTCATATATTAGAACGAGTATTCATACCCTGACATGACAGTTGACACTGCTCTCCTGCATCTGTAAGAAATTGGCCGTTCGTCGTCCGTAGCTACGCATATAGTCATACATGTGTATCGAAAACTGCTGAATGGTCAAATTTAAAGTCCCAAAGCCCTCTGTTGGTGCCTTCAAGGTAGCGTCAGGCACCCTTCTCCGTACCAAGTTTAGAGAAAAGGTACAGTAGGTCGTCAAGAAAACACAGTTCAACACTAGTAAAGTTCCCGGCTATCTATATTCAGCATTCAAATGACATTACAGTTTTCAGAGTAACTCGCAACACCACTATCGCTCAAGAAAATTCCAGTAAAATCCAGCAAACACCTAGGCAATGTATGTAAAACTTGAACCCCACCTCTCGTCCGGGGGAGGGGGGTGGTAATAGCGGTTACACAACGAGTGGTTGTTGGATATGGAATTTATTTCACACGAGTATTAAAGTTATTTTTCAAAAGTTACAAAAGACACGAGCTTTAGCGACTGTCTTTTGTAACATTTAAAAAAACAACTTACGACTGTGAAATTAATTCCATATCCAAAAAATCACGAGTTGATCGTGTGACCCGTTTCTACCACAACAATATAGGCCTGAATCAAAGGGAAATGTACTGGCCAAATCTAATTTCGCATATGCAAAAATGGTGTACAGGTGGCAGCTGGGACCTGGTGGTGTGACGTCATTCGATTATTGATGACGTCGATAACAATTGCAGCTTGGGTCAAAGTTTGAATTTTTGACCAATCAAATGACCGGAATATAACATATATATCCAACAGTCAGCACATTTATACAATGGCTTGAGAGTGGAATAACACAGGGTATTGTGGTAGAAATAACGTTTGCACTGAAGGGGAGCCATACAGACCAGACAATAAGTGCCACTGCACAGGCATGAACAATTAATTCATGGATTAACGGCTTGGCTTGTCCCCCATCTAGTTACCAAGTCAACAGACAGATGCGCTATTAACTTATTAGATACATAAGAGATAGAATTATTATAGAAAAATGCTACAAGAATATAGAAAAATACTGCACATGTACATGTATATATGAAAACTTTAAAGGACGTTATGCATTGTTATACATCGTTATACATGTATATGTATGGATTGCATTTTACTGACAATGTAAGAGGATTATGAACAACTGAAAGTTAAAATGCATGCTCTATTTATAATAAAACCTATTAGTCCAGCAAAGAGAATACTTGCATGTATATCAGTACCTTAATTAATATTGTGTGCTTTTTGTTACAAAATCTTGTTTTGTATTTTATTTATGCAGATATAAGATGGCAAGAACTAAACAGACTCAGAGACAGGATACTAGTAATAATGTATTACCCAGGGCAGTGTTTGGTAATGCTGGCAATGGATTGGTAAATATTGCATTATTTTATCAAAGAGACTATGAATCCAAATATAGGAATATAAATATCAGAATAAAAAGCTGTTTATCATAATGTTATTTTAAAATGTTTTGAATATTGCATAAGTGGTGCACTGCCTAAAATTTCTATTGCCGACCAGCTTTTGTGCCAAAGGGTGCAAGGCTGGCGACCGTCACAATTGCCTGAAATCCAGTTAATTTTGCCAGCCATCTGGATCCCCTGTGAATCTTTTAGATGCGCCAATAAAATCATAATTAATACAGTGTGCATGCTTTTCTCCATACTTGTCAGTGTTTGAAATGATGGTTGAGATTTTGCAGTTCCGATGGATATGGTTGGATGTTACAAGATGTCGTTAAAGTCAGGTCAGTTACATGTAAGTCAGGTTTCAATGTTATTTAAATCCTAATCATTGTTATGATCAGAATTCATTTGGAAGAAAGAAAAATAAATCAAAAAAGAAGAAAGGGAGGAAGAGGTCCTTTTCAAACACCTGGAATAGATTTAATACATATGAAGAGAGGTCTAACTATGTGTGGCATAACACGGGAGCAGCTCGTCTGGACTACATCACAATTGATGATGACATGGGACAAAGTGACCTGGATGATGAGGTGTTATTGGGCCATCTTCGTGGAAATATTGTTGGCATCCAGTACTACCGAGGCACTGTAAGTATGATAAGGGCATCTGTGGAATGTTTGATATATGATATACTGTACAGTTTTTATAATTTTGAATAGATATGTTAGCTAACCTGCCTGAAGGTTTGGATACCCACCCTATAATCATACGATTTAATCACGAGATAAAAACAATCATAAAAAAGGCCCTGGTCTTTTTCAGAGGTAATGAAGAGTTACCAAGGCAATTATTTCTTAAGACTGTTCCTGATTGTGCAGAAACCTGCGTGATTCACACGTTGAAAATTGTTTGCACTGATTAGACCTTCAGGCTCTCTTGATCGAGACCAAGTTTACAAAATCAACAAAGTTGAAAAGAAATCAAGGAATTCGAAGCTTTGTTTACATGGTTTAAATCGTATAGATGTATAGTTACTACTACATGTATTTTTATTTTGATATTTCTGCAATTCAATGTCAGTTGGAGTTGTCTTCCCTGATATCTTGGGTTTAATCGTTTATAATGAGAACCTTCTGTAACGAGAGAACTTTGATGGTCCTCTCGATCTCGTTAAATGTGGAGTTCTGCACGTTTGTGAACATATTTATATATATATACATGTATATGAATCAATGCAAAGTCTTTTTAGGGTGCTGTGCTATCACGTATGCATACTTGCCAACTTTTTAAACGAACATTAATGTTCGGTTATTGCCATCAAGAACTGGACTGAGAAATATGACCATATTTGGTAACCACATTCACCAATACGCCATCTACTGTCTGTTTCAATGAAATATGGCTGCCCCCATTGCCTTACGCTTCACATGATTTACCTGCAAAAACATCTTCGTTTTATATAGAAGTTTTACCGAAAATGTTGAAATATATTCAGTAGATATTTTCAAGATGCATACGATTTGAGAAATGCATAACGCTAGCGAAATATTAAGACTAAATGAACCTGAACTTTGCGAATAACTCCAGGTCAATATATTTATGTAAACAACTATTGCGCAGGCGCATTCGTCTCCGGATGTTTAGAAAGTTTTGCTCTTCCGTGTTCATTCCAAAACGGCTGACATTATAGCATAGGTCTGCAAATATGTCCGCGATTTACTTAAATGTGTAATATGTATATTCTATAATGTTACATCATTATCAACTAGGTGTGTATTTCTATAATTTAGAGAAAGAAATATATCAATAACGGCATACGAGACGATACATTGTATCATACGATAGGTTACTGTACGTGTTAACGGTGTTTGCGAGAAAGAACTGTATAGACTTACAATTAGGTGGCATTTGTGGTCAGGGTGACTGGTCAAAGCGTTAACGTTGTCATCGATTTCCTTATACCTATTTCCTTTGACGAAAATGACCAATAAATCAAATGCAAATGATAATATCTTGTTATGTGCACGGGATTGCTTGTTGTAGGCGATATACATGTACTTGGAACGTATTTACTGTTGTAAGGGAGGTAACTGCAAGATTACGGAAATCAAAAGTTAAACCAATTTGATTGGTTGATTCTTCCATGACTTTGGCATGGGGTTTACAATCGAAGTGACAGATAACTACGGCAATATTTGGATGATATCAACAATAACATTTTTGGATACGTGTGGTTGGCAGTTGTCATGTTTAAAATGAACAATTATATATTATAGCTTGTTTTTTTCGGCAAAGACGAGAATATTTACTGAAACGGACCACACGTGAAGCGGACTTGGAAATACCGAAACAAAGAAAAATGGGGCTTAATTATAATATAAATTGGCATTATTTTCAGAGGATTGACCAAAATATATGTTCTTCAATGCCTAATTGTATCATATATAAAATATTAGAGGTTTATTTGACTGAATTTTAAATTAATTATTCATTTGCGAATCGCGGCCCGATTGTCGTTAGAGTTGAATTACCGAAATGGCCGATATTGGACCCAAAATCGATATTTTTACGATAATTTTTTCGATTGTGACGAACTACTGAGACGGTGTTAAGTTCATGTTAAGTCAATCTGATTAAAATCAGCTGTAACATGGCTACGTTTACTTATATGCACTACGTCTACTATGCACTACGTCTACAAGGTAAATTTTTTTAAAGACGGAAATCCGGATTATCTAAAAACAAATGCAAAAATACTTGTGATATTCACTAAATTTGATATTCAGCCGTTAATTGTTATCTGTAGTTTTATAACTTCTGATATATTGTGATTGATACTCTATATAATATTGCTGTGGAACTTGTGTTATTTTTCTAACAAATTCATTTTAATAATTTGTTAATTTAGAATTTTCATCAAGTCATGATCAAGACTTGAAATTCTCACTACACCATACTTCAAACACGGCGTAATCAATGAATTGATTGACTGAAAATTGAGGTCAAGCAAATGAGTTAATATTTACCTTAAATATTTTTTCAATATACAACAAATGTTCAGATGACTTTTTGTGCCATGCTGTTACAAGATTTCAGAACTATAAATCAATAACAAAATATGGTTCATATATTTCTATATATGACTTCACAAATTATGTGGTGTCTGAAGATCTGAATGAAGTTAATAAACGATGTATTAAATTATTTTTATGAAATATTCAAGTCACAGATCATTCTCTTTTAAAAATATTGATTTCAGGTCCATTTTGGTAATTCAGCTATGACGGCAATCAGGCCTCGAAGGCGAATGATTACAAAAATTTTAAATATGTCTCGGTCAAATAAACCCCTAATATTTTACATATGATTAATTTTGACATTGGAGAACATATAATTGTGTCCATTCTCTAATATAAGCACTGGTAGAAAGTACAGAATAGAGCTTCATAAATATATTATCAACATTACTAATTACCCTGGTAAATAAACATTTTACATAAACCTCCCATGACTGATGGTGAACTTAAACTTGCAAATCTCCTGTGTCATTCCAATTTTGATATGTGTAAATATATACACGTACGGTATATATATAGATATAGATATGGAATGATTCACAAATTTGCATACAGTTATGGAATCTTATAACACCCCGAAAAATGTTCTCTCCACATACAGGATGAGATTTGTGCAATTACATTGCTGAACTGTGTGGTTCACTATGATTGGATGATCAACATTGGAAAGGGACAATAAATAGGGAATGTGTCATCCCATCGAATGGACTGTAGCCTTTATCAGCTTTGAAGTTGAAAATGAAGCTTGAAGTTTTCTTTTCCTGTTTGCTGAATTATTTGATGAAGATAGTCTTTATATGGTTGTTAGCTTATGCCGTGGCGCAGCGTCCGGCGTCCATCTGGCGTCAACTTTTCCATTCAAGCAACTTCTTCTCAATAACCAAAAGGTCCAGAGACCTAATATTGGGCCTGTAGCATGCTGGGGTGAAGGGCTACCAAATTTGTTCAAATGAATAACGTTGACCTTCATTCAAGGTCACAGGGGTAAAAAAGGCTAAAATCTTTAAACGACTTCTTCTCAATAACCAAGAGTCCCAGGGAGTTGATATTGGGTCTGTAGCATGCTGGGGTGAAGGGCTACCAAGTTTGTTCAAATGAATGACCTTGACGTTCATTCAAGGTCACAGGGGTCAAATATGCTAAAAAAATTAAACGACTTCTAAATAGCCAAAAGACCCAGGGACTTGATATTGGGTTTGTAGCATGCTGGGGTGAAGGGCTACCAAGTTTGTTCAAATGAATGACCTTGACCTTCATTCAAGGTCACAGGAGTCAAAAAGGCTAAAATCTTTAAATGACTTCTTCTCAATAACCAACAGTTCCAGAGACCTAATATTTGGCCTGCAGCATGCTAGGGTAAAGGGCTCCAAAGTTTGTTCAAATGAATGACCTTAACCTTCATTCAAGGTCACAGGAGTCAAAAAGGCTAAAATCTTTAAACGACTTCTTCTCAATAACCAATAGTCCCAGAGACCTAATATTTGGCCTGTAGCATGCTGGGGTAAATGACTACCAAGTTTGTTCAAATGAATGACCTTGACCTTCATTCAAGGTCACTGAAGTCAAAAAGGCTAACATTTTTAAACGACTTCTTCTCAATAACCAAGAGTCCCAGGGAGTTGATATCGGGTCTGTAGCATCCTGCGGTAATTTGCTACCAAGTTTGTTCAATTGAATGACCTTGACCTTCATTCAAGGTCACAGGAGTCAAAAAGGCTAATTTTTTTAAATGACTTCTTCTCAATAACCAACAGTCCCATAGACCTAATATTTGGCCTGTAGCATGCTGGGGTGAAAGTCTCTCCAGTTTGTTCAAATGAATGACCTTGAACTTCTTTCCAGGTCACAGGAGTCAAAAAGGCTAAAATCTTTAAACGACCTCTTCTCAATAACCAAGAGTCCCAGGGAGTTGATATTGGGTCTGTAACATGCTGCGGTAAAGGGCTACCAAGTTTGTTCAAATGAATGACCTCGACCTTCATTCAAGGTCACAGGAGTCAAAAAGGCTAAAATCTTTAAACGACTTCTTCTCAATAACCAACAGTCCCAGAGACCTAATATTTGGCCTGTAGCATGCTGGGGTAAATGACTACCAAGTTTGTTCAAATGAATGACCTTGACCTTCATTCAAGGTCACTGAAGTCAAAAAGGCTAACATTTTTAAACGACTTCTTCTCAATAACCAAGAGTCCCAGGGAGTTGATATCGGGTCTGTAGCATCCTGCGGTAATTTGCTACCAAGTTTGTTCAATTGAATGACCTTGACCTTCATTCAAGGTCACAGGAGTCAAAAAGGCTAATTTTTTTAAATGACTTCTTCTCAATAACCAACAGTCCCATAGACCTAATATTTGGCCTGTAGCATGCTGGGGTGAAAGTCTCTCAAGTTTGTTCAAATGAATGACCTTGAACTTCTTTCCAGGTCACAGGAGTCAAAAAGGCTAAAATCTTGAAACAACTTCTTCTCAATAACCAAGAGTCCCATGGAGTTAATATTGGGTCTGTAGCATGCTGGGGTGAATGGCTACCAAGTTTTTTCAAATGAATGACCCTGACTCACATTCAAGGTCACGTCGATCAAGTATGCTTAAATCTTTAAATGACTTTTAGTGAAAAGCCAAAGTGCAGAGAGACATTATATTGGTCCTGTAGCATGCTTTCAAATAACTGCAGGATCCATATATGAAAAGATCACTGCATTGCAGGTGAGCGATTTGGGCCCATTGGGCCCTTGTTATTCTTTATCACATTGTGTACAATACTGTAATTATACCAGAAGTATGTCTTCTCATATAAAGATTTATTAACATCAAATGATTCCTGAACAAAAGGAGTCAAGTTTTTTTGTTTTGAAGTACAGACCCTGAAGCGTTTAACGTTCCCTCCAAACGCGGACGAAACGCAAAACGAATTGGGAAAACCAAACGCAAACGCTACTAAACGCAAACGCAAAACGCTCGACGAAAAACGAAAGACGTGTTTCCGTAAACGCAAAACGCAAAACGGAAAACGCTCGACGATAAGCGCAAACGCAAAGCGCAAAACGAAAAACCAAAACTGACAGTTATGAATGAGACCGGAAAAGCAAATCTTCATCGTAGTTACCGATCCGGAGTCCGGTCGTTAAGTGATCCGGCACTTACAAATAATATCGGTGCTAGGATTCTACGGATATCGTTATCATTTCAATTTTTCTTTTACAACTGAAAGTCGTCTCATATAAAATATTATAGTTTTGCAAATATGTACTACTATTCCAAAACACTAGGCCCTATCTTAATATATTTCGCGGCACAACTGAAAATCTAATCGGATAGTCTGTGATTTGGATCTGCATTTTAGGGGGGGAAATAATAGAACTATAAATATGAGGTCAAAACACATCAGAAACATTTGGATAATTCTTCTCTGAACCTTTTTAAGACATGGAGAAAGTAGTATTAAAAGTAATAAACGGGTCTTTTTTTTTCTTCTTTTTTTTAACTTCCGACTTGTATCTCACGAAGTCAGTAATTCACTGAAAATTTGTAAAAATACATGAAGAGTACTGCAGTAACTTTTATCCCTTTTTCCCTATCTTCAGGAAATATAAGTCTACAATCATATTTTTTCTTTGGATTTTTCATAATATTAATCAGTTCCCGTGGATGTCACTCCCCGATCAGACTGTCCGTACGTAACTTTTTCATTGGTAACGCTCTGAAGACCAGTGTGTCAGTCAAGGCCCGAGAGACGAGGATCGTTCCTGATTGGTTACTGCATGTTATATAGTTGCTACATGTACATGGACTTTTTCGTAACACATGTGATGCTGTTACCTGTTCGATTATTAATTAAACAAGACTACACACGTACTACCGTACAGACGATGGCGTACTTTAGTCGGTATATGTACATGTACGTGCACAATGTATAGTCAATAGTCATAGTAAAATGTATTAAAACTGTATGTTTTGAGTGTAAAAAACTCCCACACTCCTTAGCAATGAACAAGAAATAAAATGATAATGTGTTGACGTTCTAATAAATGATGGAAGTATATATTTTCATCTACAATGTAGCCACACGTCTGCTTGACTTTGACTGTTTAACTGGCCTGCCCGGACAAATTATTGTCTTGGTGATCAAATTCATAATGTTATATTTGTTTTACGTAAATATCACAGTGTTTCAATATTTTTGTTTCAGGTATCCCGTGGCTGAAATACGTCTGCAGAAAATCCAATCAGATGCAGTTGTCTTACCTGTATCTAGCCGTAACGAGCCTGGCTATCTTGTTTGATTTAAACACACACATACACACTGATATATGTAACATTTTGACAATATTCATAATATAACAGGACGTACAGATATCTTGTAACATTTTGACTATTTTCGAAATCAAATGGACGTAAATATCGTACAGAGACACAAATGTATCATGGACCATTTTGATAATTTCCTGAATAGAAACAGACGTGTATCGTTAGCATGTTTATAGGTTTGTGAAACACAAAGAAAACGGGATGTACTTGTATTGTCCATGTTGGTAACTTTCTCTTTATAACGGGACGTATATATACAATAGTGGATCACATTCTAATAATTCATTAAACAGAACAAGACGAACATATGTACGACTATTTTTATGGAGGCGTTTTTACGCCTGCCATATTGCGATCACCTACGAGTTGTGACATCACAATCTCTCACTTTCGTTTTCGTTATATTTCCTTTTACAGTTCATTTTGCGGTTTCTTTCGGTTCATATATGATGTAGTTGTAGTACAGAGGACGTAAAACCTGTTAAATAGATAATATGTTGAAGGAGTGGAAGCAGTCACAATGTAATTTCGGTCAGATGAATAACTTGCACATAAATACATTGTTGTTTGATATTGACTGCGCATGTGTCATTTAAAACAATGATTTGATAGCTTTGTCAAAAACTGAAATACACGTAAATTCCAAATATGAAAATAATAGGAACAAGTTACCAAGACGTTGTTATTTTTGTGAGTAAATGTGGCCACATCTTTATAGGTTGACGGATACGAGTTGGAAAGGATACCCGTCATCTGTTAAATTAGTCGTATTGGATTTAATCAATATTATAGCTTTGCTAGCTGTAAATATCATCGTGAATGTCTTAATGTATCGATGTTCATTGTACGTCAGTTTTCAGCCACAGTTAAATCAGAGACCTATATAATAAATATGTCTCTGGTTAAATCTAGATTTTCTATGAATTTCAGTCAAGATTAAGAACCTGGACCCACGGACGTATAGAACATAAAAAACATCAGAACACATATTAATTTGCTGATCTTCCTTGTTAATTGATAATAAACATGGTGTATTTTACGAGTATAATATGATCGATGTCGCAAAATAGAGCCATTATGTTTGTGAGTTGTATAATGTTCCCCATTTTAATTAATAGTGAATCGTCTGATATGGCTGTAAAATTATCCCCTTTTACAAATAATACCAAACTAACAATTATATATCATATTCGAGGTTATATAAATAACTTGCTGCATTTATGAAAGCGCCAACTCTATCAAAATTACATTTGGTCAGAACGGAATGTCTACCAGACATATACCCGACACCTGCACATGGCGAATTGGGCCACCCGTGGATAATGTCTTGACAGAACACGAGTGCTTGACAGGTAAGTAGAGTACCTGTCTAACCAACGCCTCCAGCCCTTATCAAACTGTTAGATCTGATTCGGGTACAGGTACGGGACCGGGCTTGGAGCAAACAAATACTCAAGATGCTTATTAATTAAACACACAGTAGACTCGATATCAGCACCTTACGTATCATTGATATTACGTTATACATATGTACATCGTTGGTCCAAAATAATACAAAAATATCAGATAATATTTAACACTGTTACTTTCGACAGATATTTTTAATTTGATTTTTGTTTGGGGGGTCGATGTATGACGTTGTGTCCTTGCCATGGATATCCACTACTTTAATTATCCACGGTACAGCCTGGATTTGTTACCGTTTGGATGTCCGTCGTCCGTTTGTGAAGAGAAAATTTCATAAGAAGCAAAAATTCATGCACTATGTTATTGTTGAAAGAATCTGATGTTGCCACTGCCCTAGTTAGTTACAATACACAACCTCTGCTGGTCAAGATGACACTAATTACATGTCAATTATCTTGTTGATGAGAAGTTAGATATATTTAGAAAATCGTCAAAATGTTACACTATGTATACATGTACCTGCCGTTCAGAAAATTATCAATCTGCTACTGTACACGATATAAAAATGTGTGATCAAATGTGTATCTCGTTGTATTCAACAAAAATATTGTACGATACACAACTGTTTACGGACGTAAATTGCGTCTCTGATGTGTCCCATTATATTAGCAAAGACGTATTTATGGAATCGATCAGATATACATGTACGGATAACGGATATAGGTATAAAGTATTTATCAAAAGTGTAAATAGCCAGATTCGCTCAGGCTGTACACAAGTAAGAAAGCTGCAGCAACTGGTTAGAAATTTGGTCCGATTTTCTGCAATCGTATTACAGCCATGGGATACCTGAAACAAGAAAATTGTAAAAGTATTATATTTATGTCAAAATAAATAGCTTGTTCACTAAGATTAAGACTAATATTTTTCCAATTCCGTCAATTAACCATTAACACAGCGATGAATCCATAATGAATTAAAAGGACAACAGCGGCACTCACGGTAAGTAAGTACAGGTAGCTAAAAATACATATATCGAGGCTTTCCCGAACACGGATAATCGTCATGCCACACCCAGCAGCTGGCTCCACTTTTAGTTTTACATGCGCATGCGTACTCAACTGTTGTCAATTCTAACAGGAAATTACATCCGGCAGACGAAACGCAAACGAAGGGAAACGCAAAACGCAAACGCTCGCAAACGCAAACGCAAACGCAAACGCAACTAAACGCAAACGCAAACGAACGGAAATGAGCGCAAAACGCAAACGCAAACGAAAAACGCTCGACGAAACGAAGCGCAAACGAAACAAAACGAAAGGAAGGCAAACGCAACGTAAACGCGTTTGAGGGAATGTTAAATGCTTCAGGGTCTGTACCATACATGCTTGAGTACAGTTTCAATAGGATACATTCCTAATCCGGGCCTTGATTAGCAGCTCTGGTTTTGGTTTTCAGTAATTCTTTATGTGTGTTTCATCATATTAAGTTGAAATATGCTAAACTAATGATGGAACTAGCCTAAATTTAGTGCATATTAGAAGTTGGCATCAATAAGGTCACAGAGTCCTGGCTGTATTATAACTGATGATGCCTTCCCGAAAGAAAGAAGACATATTTTATTTTCATCCATCCAAGATAGATCAATAAACTTCCAATTTCAATTAGGACCTTACAGAAACATGCATGTGTTCAATCATATCAGAACAGCTGCAAACATTTCAAATTATTTGCAATTAATTCCTAAACCAATATCAGTAAATTTATCGACTTTAAACTTAGAAGATTACTGATTTTGCATTAAACAATAATGTTCGTTTACAGTACTTCCAGTACTTTGATTAAAATTCTTATGGGGGAAAAAGTGCGTGAGCGACATTTTTGACCGGAAAACACATTTCACGTGCGACACATTTAGCAAACAAAAACTAAGGGGAGATAATTTGCTATTGGAAAATAAATTCCTTGCGTGAACACTTACTTCCCTCACTTAAATAAAGAAAAGGGGGGAAAACTTATTTCAAGCTTGGCCAATGATTTTTTTTTATTCAAGTTTGGAAAGATAATTATATAAGCAACAAGTTACAAAACAATAGATGCAAAATTACATCATTTTTAATTATTTCTGGAAATTATTTTACTCACTGTTAACTCTAAATAAAAGTATTTACTTAGATATGTTATGAAAACTATGTTTAAAGATAGATGTCAGTCAATGAATGCAAATTATCACAATGACCTCACTTTCTAGCAACAATATAACAATATAATATCTGAATGAGATTTCAAATGTTTCCTTTGGTTTAAAACAAAGACAATGATACAAAAAAATAAAAAGGGCCGTACTAGCAGTTGTACTCACTATATATAGGCCTACAACTCAGTGCTTTGTAGGTGGGGACTGATACTTAAATTCTTAGTTTTTAACAAGACAGTATTTAGTTTAAGAAAGTGAGTATTTGTGGACATGTTTTTGTCTTTCAAAACGTGAATTGGGAAAGTTTCTGCCAAAATAAGTCTCTGCTAATTGATACTAAGTATGCTGATGATACGGTGATTGAAACAACATGTTACCTACCGGCAACTAGGCAAATGGTCGTTATTGTGAATTTATTTCCTTGTGCTAATTATTTAAAGATCAGCCAATGTTTAAATGTAGTTAACATTTCAATAAGTAATCTGTCACATTCGATACTCCGTTGATAACATTGTCAGTGTTATTTTCACTTTTTCTTTCCGAGATATTACGGTGTCTGTTTACTGTCAAGTAGAGGTCGTTTATGCGCTTGACATCAAAGGCAGTATACGAAGCCATTTGCAAGCGTTTAATCAACCATGATCGACCTGCTACGAAACAATCACCACACGTCCTCAGCTTAATTGGTTTTAATTAATTTTTTATTTATTAATTAATTTATTGAAACCATTTGCAAGCGTTTAATCAACCATGATCGACCTGCTACGAAACAATCACCACGCATAAATAAACAATTAATTAAAACCAATTAAGCTGAGGACGCGTCCTCAGCTTAATTGGTTTTAATTAATTGTTTATTTATCGGGGTATTGTCACCCTTGCAGTCAGTGAAGTGTCAGAATTTCGTTACGGTCTGTGAGCAGGTCAGTTAACTAACCAATGCCCCACACATATGTCTTTCACTAGCCAGCAAGCGTTACCTGTCATAGGGCTAAGTGAAACTAACAAGATGAATAGGGGCTCCATACTGGGTTTTAAAGACATATTCTCCAAAATCGGGAGAATACCCTATGTTTTATCTATATGATCGGGAGACGGGGCAGGGAGTCTGAAATCGGGAAATTCCCGACTAAATCGGGAAAGTTGGCAAGTATGCATATGTTTATATATGAATCAAGATAATTTCGGGTGTTCTGCTACAGCACCTCTACGAGTCAACGGCAAGCAGAATCATTTGGAACCCCTAAGGGAATCTACAGTTGCATATTTCTACAATACCCGATGAATTTAGGATCCTCTCCCTCCAAACCAACTGCTTTAAACTTTGTAGATTTGCATAGTTCTATATGAAGTTATATTTCCTTTTGGAAACTGTTATGAGACCATTGTTTCATCTCCATATTTCAATTATTTGTGTTCATTTTAATAAAACAATTAATTAATTTCTCTTTGCATCTCGCTGTATATATATTGATGTTATTGAAAATTACGGATTTAATGATTGGCTATCACTGATGAGTATCCTTGGCATTGATTTATTCAACTGATGTTGAATGTTCGTGTAATACTCTACTACATGATATTACTATAAACTGATGTTGAATGTTCATGTAATACTCTACTATATACATGATATTACTATAAACTGATGTTGAATGTTCGTGTAATACTCTACTATATACATGATATTACTATAAACTGATGTTGAATGTTCGTGTAATACTCTACTACATGACATTACTATAAACTGATGTTGAATGTTCGTGTAATACTCTACTACATGATATTACTTTAAACTGATGTTGAATGTTCGTGTAATACTCTACTTCATGATATTACTATAAACTGATGTTGAATGTTCATGTAATACTCTACTATATACATGATATTACTATAAACTGATGTTGAATGTTCGTGTAATACTCTACTATATACATGATATTACTATAAACTGATGTTGGATGTTCGTGTAATACTCTACTACATGTTTTTACTATAAACTGATGTTGGATGTTCGTGTAATACTCTACTATATATATGATATTACTATAAACTGATGTTGAATGTTCGTGTAATACTCTACTACATGATATTACTATAAACTGATGTTGGATGTTCGTGTAATACTCTACTATATACATGATATTACTATAAACTGATGTTGAATGTTCGTGTAATACTCTACTACATGATATTACTATAAACTGATGTTGAATGTTCGTGTAATACTCTACTACATGATATTACTATAAACTGATGTTGAATGTTCGTGTAATACTCTACTACATGATATTACTATAAACTGATGTTGGATGTTCGTGTAATACTCTACTACATGATATTACTATAAACTGATGTTGAATGTTCGTGTAATACTCTACTACATGTTATTACTATAAACTGATGTTGGATGTTCGTGTAATACTCTACTATATATATGATATTACTATAAACTGATGTTGAATGTTCGTGTAATACTCTACTACATGTTATTACTATAAACTGATGTTGGATGTTCGTGTAATACTCTACTACATGATATTACTATAAACTGATGTTGGATGTTGGTGTAATACTCTACTACATGATATTACTATAAACTGATGTTGGATGTTCGTGTAATACTCTACTACATGATATTACTATAAACTGATGTTGAATGTTCGTGTAATACTCTACTATATACATGATATTACTATAAACTGATGTTGAATGTTCGTGTAATACTCTACTACATGATATTACTATAAACTGATGTTGAATGTTCGTGTAATACTCTACTACATGATATTACTATAAACTGATGTTGGATGTTCGTGTAATACTCTACTATATACATGATATTACTATAAACTGATGTTGAATGTTCGTGTAATACTCTACTACATGATATTACTATAAACTGATGTTGGATGTTCGTGTAATACTCTACTATATACATGATATTACTATAAACTGATGTTGGATGTTCGTGTAATACTCTACTACATGATATTACTATAAACTGATGTTGGATGTTCGTGTAATACTCTACTACATGATATTACTATAAACTGATGTTGGATGTTCGTGTAATACTCTACTACATGATATTACTATAAACTAATGTTGGATGTTCGTGTAATACTCTACTACATGATATTACTATAAACTGATGTTGAATGTTCGTGTAATACTCTACTACATGATATTACTATAAACTGATGTTGGATGTTCGTGTAATACTCTACTACATGTTATTACTATGAACTGATGTTGGATGTTCGTGTAATACTCTACTATATACATGATATTACTATGAACTGATGTTGGATGTTCGTGTAATACTCTACTACATGATATTACTATAAACTGATGTTGGATGTTCGTGTAATACTCTACTATATACATGATATTACTATGAACTGATGTTGGATGTTCGTGTAATACTCTACTACATGATATTACTATAAACTGATGTTGGATGTTCGTGTAATACTCTACTACATGATATTACTATTGTTTCAGGTAAACAGTAACGAGATGGTTGCCATTGAAAGAGAACCCCACAATAAGTATGATTGTAATGCTATCAGGATACTGAATGTTGGAGGTCAACAAGTGGGACACATCAAACGAGAGTTGGCCAAACCTCTAGCTCACATCATTGACAATGGTTGGGCCAGACTGGAGGGGTGAGACAATGAGTTAATTTGTCTTTTATGTCTCCTGTTTTTCTGCTCAAAGTGATACACAAATAACTTGCTAATATTTCTTAAGATCTGAGCAAAAAATCCCCCATGTCATTGCATTGACCACTGATTCAAAACTTTTTGTTTGAAAAGGAAAAAGAAAATGTGCATGAAAATTCTTTACAACTATACAAAGAAAACAACACCAGATCAGACAGTTAGGAAGGTCACAGGGCAAAGGTCACAGGGCAAATATATTTGATAGAAATGTAATCCATTCAATTTGACATTATTAAAAATGTTTTGGTCTATTAATTTTATATTATCTTTTATAGCATAGTACCGTTTGGCTGCTCCAACATGTACTCCATGCCAATAAACCTGACGCTCTGGGGAAAGCAAGAGTACCGCCAGCTAACAGCCGACAAGCTGAAGGGTCATGGATTTAACCCCACACTGGTCACAGAGCCGTCCGCCAACCTCTCCCAGGGAGGATCAGGACTGGGAATGTCTACACCACGCAGGACTTACATGTCTCCAGACGAGGTAACATCGTGTAAAAATGATGAATACAGTACATAATTATTGGGATTTATATTCTGTAAATATACCTAAAATCAAACGCGACCTTAAGGTCACCTCTAACAAAGTCTTAAAGGACTTCTGTTTCAGTTCCCAATTCAATGTAAAACATTTATTGTAAGATCGACTCTCCGTATATAATGACCACCTAATTAAAAGACACATTTGTGGGTTCTTTTTGGTCCTAAGTAGTGAATATGTTATCTTAAAATCAGAAGGACAACGTAAATATGGTTGATTAAGGGTGTTTAACAGTTAAAAATGAAAAAAAAAATTAAGATATGTCCTGTAGGTATTTTGGACTGATCGGAAAAAAAAATATCAATTAAAAGTAATAGGCTGGTAGGCCTACCATGGATAGAAATTAGCTTTTGTATATTTTGTTTCGCTTTGTTTTTTGGTGTGAGGTGGATGGTGGCATGTACTGAAAAAGCCTTGAATATAAAATTCTGTTTCTAGATGAAAAATGAGCTGGATAAGTTATTTGAAAATCTAGAGGAAGGAGATAAGACCAGCACAGCAGAGCCAGCAAAGGTAACTTACCTGACATTGTATAACAATTGATCTTAACTTTACCAACATATAATAAAAATGATGAAAAAAAACCTTGTTGTAAATAGTACGAAATGTAATGTTTGATTTACATTAGGGCTGTAACAAGTACCCGGGTGACCCGTCACGGGTCGGTTTTGATCCCGACCCAGGTTTGAAATTGTGTACCCGAACCCCGAAACTTTGTACTTACATAGTACTAACTACGTATACTATGATAGTTCACCGAAGTACAAAATATTTCAAAGTATACCGTATAGCTTTGACACACATAATTAAACATTGTTTTTAGTGTTCTGTAAACATGTCTCCGGAATAAACAGTTACATTGTTGGATCGTCTGTTGACACTTTCTCATGGCCGCAAAACGTTCTGCCTCGACACAAATTTTTCTTGTAACACTCGGAACTCCGCAATGTACGTAAGGCAAAACGCACACACATTAGAGAAACCTCGAATTGACACCAAATAAACATTTACTGTAATAACCATACACAAGCCTCGCACAAGTCATGGACGATAATGATGGTATAAAACTTCACTTTCATCATGTCGTTTTTGTGTGTTTTCTTTACCTGAGTTATTATGGTAGAGCTGTGTTTCCGGTCATGCGCAAAACAAACTGCACATATGTCAACCAAACAACATGGCTTCCTTGATTGAAGCGTGACTCAATACGATGTGTTTTCATCAGTACACATCATGACTTCATCAGTAATGTTCTTCTAAGAAGTAAGAACTATTCAAAGTATTCATTTAACACAAACAAATCCATGTTCATAACATTGAAGGCCTCTCCTGTTCTATTCCAAACGTCCGTACAGGGCTACAACTTATAAGTCTACAGCCAACGGGTAACCAGGTACGGGTCAGGTTGTAAAGACCGAGTACCAGGGGCAAAAATTTGTACCTGTGACAGCCCTAATTTACATCATACATGCTGACATGTTTTCGCCTAAAGGAGGCGATGTTCAGAGCTACATGATGTTTGCAACTATGGTACAATAACAATAACGATCATGTGACGAGAACAATATACCTGTGACATCATCAAGTAGCAAAGAGTTACAATGTACAGCTTGGTAAGGTGAAAAGTTTAGCCATTTTTTAGCCATTTTTGACTGGGTCATTATACATTCAGTGTCTAATAATTTTAGAATGATTAAAGATTATATCAAGGTATCATTATTAAATATGAATTGATGAATTGTAGAATAACAGTATTTATGGTTCGTGCAAGATATGATTACAGGAACAGAAATAAGAGATAGTGAACATAAAATAAATGTTTCAATAGTACTCCAACAAGCAAAACTCTTTAAGGTTATTGTTTTGTACCTTAGAGAAAGAATATAAAGCATCATGAATATTTACATCTGGTATCAATAAAGTACAAGTTGATACATGTGTGAGCAGTTCTGGAGTGTCTACAGTGTTGTCCATTTCATATGAAACTTGCAGTGTTTTTGTTAGCTTTGTTTTACAGCTATTCATGGGTTTCAAACTGGGAAAAAACAGTCTTTTTGGAAAATATGTTCTTCCTATAATCTCCCTAATCTGCCAAGAGGCTTGGAAAAATGAAAAATTACAAGCCATTTCATAAATCCTCTGTATATTCCTCAATACTTTAATAGGTTAGGATGTTTTTACATTTACCATACATCTGAAAAAATTTAAAGAAATCAGTTTGAAAATTGTAGGTGATTGCCACGCCAATGTACACCCATCAGAAACAGGCCTTGAACTGGATGATTCAGCGTGAGAATGGCAGTAAGTTGCCTCCCTTCTGGGAAGAGAAGAAAGGTCGCTTCTTCAACTCAGTCACAGTGTTTACAACGGATAAGAGACCACATTCTGTCAGGGGAGGTAATGCACTTTTGTTACCTAGAAATCGCTGTCATGCATGAAGTGTAGAGGAAGTACTGTACAAAGAAAAATTGTCTGTTGTAATATTGTATTGGAAATTACACTTTTCTGAACAGAATTACACAATCTCAAATAGGCAGAACAAAATGAAGAAGACCAAGATCTAATTATCGAAATGTGATGAACATGTAACTGATTTCCAAACCTTTCCACAGGTATCCTGGCTGATGACATGGGTCTAGGTAAGACTCTGGAGATGATTGCCCTCATTATGACGAACTTTAAAGATGGACTTCCACTAGCTGTACCTGTACAGGGCAAGGTACGACCGTCCAAACTCGACAGAGTCCAGAAAACAGCCCAGGTATGGATTGTGATCTGATTTTCTGCTCACCTGCTCAAAGGAAAAATTAAGTTCCAAAATAAAACAAGGACAACAATATTATAATTAAAACATTGAAAGCCATTCATAAAAATTTAACTTTTTATTCAACAGTCATTTATTGTGTTGCTTACAACAAATGTCGGAAAGGTGATACATAGACGTTGCTTTAATTTTCTGACGGCAGCGTCGACAATGTTAAGGTTTTGCATTTAGCTCTGTTTCTGACGAAGCCAGACCAACAAAACCTCAATTATTATCATAGATAGCATGTGTAGTAGAGCCTAATACACTAGAAACTATTTCAATCGATAGATTTCTGAATTTTTGGGTAAAAATTTGAATTTCTTGACTTTTGAAAAAAATCACCATGAAGGTTTTGAGTTTAGCTCTCGCATATTAGGGTGTTGCTGACAAACTATATAGAGCAGCCAAACTTAAGTAATTGGTGTATCGTGGGATGTATAGCTGAATGCATTTCTATGATTTTTGTATTTTTTGGGTGAAAACCTAAAGTTTCTGAACTTAGAGGAAAATGCTTATGATATTGACAAAGTGGGACAGGCAACACATATAATTACGTGTAATTCTTGTGTGTCAACTTTGACCCAGCCTTTTTCATTTAACGGCTCATTGTTTTTACACCAGAGACTAGCCAGTTACAAGTTGGAACCCAAACAATTGGCAATGAAGAAAGTGAACTTGAAGAGGGAGAAGATGTCTAACTTCATTGTGGATGATAGCAAGCCGAGTACTAGCTTTACACGTAAATTTGTGAGGAACATATCTGGGTTGGGAAATTTTAAAGGTCCACAGCTACCCTGTCTTCCTGATGATGACATTTCGGACACGGACAGTTCTGTCGATTCAGAGGACGAAGATTATGGTATATGTTATTTCTGTGTACATGTTTTTTCTCAACAATGTTTTAAGAGCTGTTAAACCATGAACTCATCTGTTATATGTTTCATTTTGAATAATATTCAAACCTGTCTAGAGACTGCTCAAGGCATGACACTAAAATGGTCACTATAGACAAGTAGTCCTTTAAAGACAGGTCCATATTTTCACAGCAACCAGCTGACTTAAAGTCACCCTAAGCCACTTATTATTGCATATGTATTCAGTACAAAAAAACATTATATCAAATAAATCTCCCGACTGTCACATGATGTTTTAATCCATTGATTTTTGTCAGCCAGCCTAGCAATATGTGGTGTAAAGGAAAACCTTTTAAATATATTCTCAGTAATTGGGGCCCTGTATCATGGTATTTAGTAATCAGGTTGTCCATCTGCCTGCTTTTTAGTTTCTGTACAATATCTTGAGTACTGTTTGGTAGCTTACACTCCAGTGCTGCTTTAGATAGCTTTTCAGAGGTCAAAGGTTAAAGTCACTTGCTATAAATAGAATGTCAGTAAATGCCCAATAGACAATGTATCAAGTTCTGTTGGGCATATTTAACCCAGGCTTAATCTATTGGTTACTTAAATAAAATGCCTGCATGGGATAACTATGCAGGCTTGAATGTCAAAGTTACTGATGCTATAAATAGAAAATAAGTTTATTCACCACATCTTCAGAATTTTCTATTGAGCAGATAATTATAAGACTCTTGGATTTTTTCAGTGGTTACTGGAAGATACCCAAGAAAGTGCCTGCTCGGGATAACTTTTCAGGCTTGGATGTTAATCAAAGGTCAAGGTCATGGTTACTATAAATAGAAAATCAGTTTATGCACAATATCATTAGCTCTGTTGGGAAGATTTTACTCTGAAAGTTATTGGTTGTCAGACCCAGAAGTCAAAGGTCAAGGTCGATGTTACTATAAATAGAAAGTCAGTATGGATAATATACTAGAGTTTTGTCAAACTGATTTATTCATCCAAAGCTTTCTTAATGAAAGTACTTTGGGTAGCTTTTCAGGCATTGATGTCAAAGGTCAAGACTTCTGTTACCTGAAAATGGATTATGCACAATATTTTGAATTTTGTTAAGTCTGATTACGATATGACTTTATCCAGACATTTAATTTTAGATGATCCTCAAGAATCATTCATGATGAAAGGAGAAGATCCAGAATTTGTGCCCAAAGGGTACTCTTTCAAAGAAAACATACCAATGTCTTCACGCCCTAAAAGGTATGTACAAGAAGCCTATAAAAAATATATTGCTTAAACTAATAGCAATGTCATGCTTATCAGAATAACATTTCCTCATTTCTTTGGTAGGTTTGATACTGACATTGTAGAGTCTTATCTGTTGTTTCCTGTCAGCGTTACAACGTTAATTTGATAGTAAATCAAAACGGTACTTGAATTGCAGAAACACTACAAGGACAGTCCCGCTGTACAGTTAGCAGTGAAGTAGCTGTGTCGTTCCATGGGAGTCCTACTCCAAAAGGTAAAATCCACTCACCCAAATTTGTAGCCAGTAGGAAAATATTTTTTTTGATATAATTAGTTTCTGATTGATTTTGTGACATAATTTCTATATGGAAAAATATTTTTTTTCAGAAATTTTATGTGGATGTGTTTATTTACTGAGAGATTTTTATGTGAAACTTCATGTTTAGTATTTAATGGCTTTATTGGTCAAAGGCCAGTGCCACTTACCAAAAATAAAATGTTGTTGTCAATTACACAGTTCTATAATTATGTAGCTAGATTTTGAAACATTATGGTTTGTATAGGTATTGGAAACATTTTTTAAAAATCCTGTAGCATTCGCCAAACCTGATATAGAACATCTTCAGGATAATTCTGTTGGTGAGTGTGACATGTATTTCCATGTCTTTAATGTAAACAGTAGATAATTTTTATTTTAAAATCTTACAAAAGGAGTGACTGCATTGTTTGTGTTTCTCAGGTCGGGCGATAGCTACTGTGTCTAGTTCATCAACTGAACAGATCTCTACAGCCTCAGGACATGGTTTATCTGTCGACAGCACTGGGACAGTTGCATCAAGTTTATCGTCAGTGACTAGTGATGAGTCTACAATTAACACTGATGTAACACCTGCTGTAGTAACAGAGGACAAAACAGCAACGTCTGTTACATCAGTCGAGGAGAAAACAGAAATACATCTACCCTCTGTAGGAGAAACACATGATTGTGTGTCGGTGGGAAAGTCAATCATGCAGCAGTCAGACACTAATGTTATCAGTGCCCCCGACACAAAGACAGATTCAGCATTACCCAAATGTACAGCTGTATCTAGTGGGGCAGCTGTACTAGAACAGTCACGGGTCATTGAACAGAGGGAGATAAAGGAACAATGTGATACAGCAGTTGTAATAGAACAGTCACGGGTCATTGAACAGAGGGAAACACAAGACCAATGTGGTACAAGTGAATTTACTGTCACATCTATAGGAACAGAAGTGACAACAGGTATATTCTGTCTCGAAGTAACCCCAGACTAATTAGGAATTTTATTAATTCCCCTTCTGTCAACTAAAAATGTGGTTCTTATGTGAATTAGGAGTTCATTCCTTGGTTCAAAAGAAAAAGTTAAACTATTGAGTAGCAAACATTTGAGAGCAAAAGTTACTCTACATGTAATTCTAGAAATGTATACATTTTAAGTAGTTCATAATCATACCAATCAAGGAACTATATTGTCCACTTTATAACTGATTTTGGTAAAAAATTCAGTTTGGCTCCGTTTCTGTGGATGACTTGTTAATTAGTCATGGTGTGCCAATGGATCAATTTGGTCAACAATTGATTGTTTTGTTTTAATCAATTGATTGATGATAGATAAATGTGACTTGATCAATATCTATCTTTTTTGCACTACATATATGTATTTGTCCATACAGAAAACAAAAAACCAAAGCCAGCCAAGTCCAAGGCAGCACCTGTGATAATGCCTCTTACCACAAGTGGACGTCCCAGACGGTAAATTCTTCACTTTTTCTCTTCAATGATGTGGTTTTGTTGGTTTATTTTGTTTAACATCCTTTTCAATTTCAATGATGTGTCCAGTTTATCTAGAGAAGAGAAATCATAATTGTTATTCTAACTTAAAATTCATGAAGTGAGGACAAAATGTTAAATATTTTATTTACACTGCATGTCATCTCAATATAACCTACGTATTCCTTATATGTCAACTCAATAAAACCTACCTATTCACTGAATCCCTGGTGTTGATGCCCCATCACGTACCTGCTTGTAAGTTACATTTGGTGTCAGGTTTACTTGTTTCATTCAGAAGATTACCGTATTTGACCTAATAAGGGCGCCCCTACCTTTTTTCAAGGAAATAAATCTTTGACTGAGTGTCAAAATGGTGTCAAAATGGTGTTCAAAAGTAATAATTCATGTGAAATATTTTGCTACTTTATGTGTTCAATTTTCTTCAGCAAATTAAGTAACTGCAACACGCCCTGCGCCCTTATTAGGTCAAATACGGTAAGTTGACAGTATTATTTTGCTTTAATATATCTTGCCTTCAGGTTGTCTATTCCAATATGTTATCTCTTTTTCCATAACAGAATGTACATTAAAAACTTACCTTACTTCAACTAAGTAAAAAAAATATTGTTTCAGAGCTACATGTATCACACATTATGGTTTTGGGGGGCACAAGTGAGCTTCCTCTTCCATGGAATAGTTTAAAACCTTTAGAAACTCCGAGATATATTATACAGCTGTGTTAGCCTAGCTCTCAGTTGAAATAAAATTCAAGGATTCACAGAAAATGATGATAGAATCTAGAATATTTTACATTGGCTCCCAATCTTCTAAACATCTTAGAATAGATAAAGATTATTCATTATTTTTTCAGTAATGCCAAGAAGCCTGCCAGATATGTAGCCAGCAGTGATTCTGAGGTAGAAAATTCACCCATGAAAAGAGGTTAGTCAAATGACTAGACTTGGAAAAAAAAGACCAATGCACTAATTTGACTTGTACATGTATTAATTTTCGATTTATAAGTGCATGTTGGTTTTTAGTTTTCTTGGGTTTTTTTTCATTATTGTGTAAAGCTTATTATAATTTAATTTGCTTTCAAAATAAATGTCTTGTATTGAAAAATACACCATAATAATTGGCACACAGGGTTAACAATTTTGTCAATGCCATTACTTTGATTGACTGTTTAGATTTAGACAAGCAAACTGCTTCTTTGTCTGTTTTAGTACGTGTTAATAAAAAGGGTGATAGCCGATCTGTGGTGTCTAAGAAGGGAGGCAGAGGGAAAGGCAAAAGTACAGTCAAAGGAAAACTAGAGCTCATGCCTTCTGAAATCATGGATCAAACCAAAAACACTGCAGATAGTGTCGCTCTGTCCAACAAAGAAATCCTGGATGAAACCAAAAACACAGGGAAGCATGTTAAACTGTCCATCAAAGAAACCAAGAGGCAGGTCAGAAAGATAGAGAAGAGTGGTGATCTATCAAAAGTAGAAATCAAGGATCAAGGAATCACGGCCCTGGATAGTTGTAATAATAAAGGTAACTCAGCTGTATAAATGGGTGTCATCTCTATTTTGTGACTATTTTTAGGTCACCTGAGACAAAGTGAATAAGCTGTTGCAGTCACCTTTTGTCCATCATCATCTCTTCTCTGTAAACAATGAGATTCACATTTGGCTTCTCAGAATCCTTTGAACCAATATCAATGACGATTTAAAGGTAAAGCAAATTGTGAATTGTATGGTCCACCCTCCAGAAGCAGGGAAAAAGGATTAAATTTACAGAAATTACAAACGTCATCTCAATACCCAGATATGGTAGAATCATACACGCATAGATTGAAATACACAATTCTGAATTGCATGACCCTCCGGTCTCCTGTTTCCCCAATGAGGGATAAATTGTTCTATTACAGTTTGTAAAGGATAATCACTTTTTTTAGCATCATTTGTTGACTTTCCGCACTTTCTACTATTTGTGTGTTTTAATTTGGATCTGAAATACTCTGTGTATTGGTTCCATTGGCTTCGTGTTCAGTGTGTTAACTTCACTCCTTAGGTCCAAGGGGAAGTCAAATTTAGGACATCTCTTTAAGTGAGATAAGATTGTGTCTCTTTTGAGTTTGATATCTGTTACATTTATTAGTCCCCTGCCGTTTGAAAAATGGGGGGACTATAGGTTTACCCTCCGTCCGTCCGTCCGTCTGTCTGTCTTTCACGCAATAGTTGTCCGGACAACTCCTCCTAAAGTACTACTCTGATCTTAACGAAACTTGGTATACATGATCAGTATAACATGCAGTTGTGCATCCCACATTTGTTTTTATCAAAAAATCATTTTTCAAAAAAAAAATGGGAAATGAATAGGTGCACTTCTAGCTCAGGCAGGGGACTTTGTATTGCTGTTGCAATACTATCCATCCTTGTTAAATTTGCATTGAAGCCTAGAAATTAAAAAAGGACTTCCATTCAAGCTTAACCTAAGGAATCCATTTATAGAATACCCAGTGCCAACTCTGTTGTATATATACACACACACACATGATTAAATAAGTATACATGTAGGAGTGTTGACATAGTATTACATATTATCCAGGTATTCCCATGTGGTGATCCTGGATGATGGGGAGCTTCCTGACCCAGTAGTTACTGTTAAGGCAGAAGTGTCCACAGCATATACTACAGGTACATAAATCAAGATGTTGATGATTAAGCATGATATTATGGAACATGCCTCGGTACAACAAGTGATATCTATAAATATTGTTGCATCTTACGTAATAAAGCAGTTTTTGTTAGTCCCCTACTGTTGAATATGGATGGACTCTAGATTCCTCTCCGTCCCTCCTGTACATATGTACATTATTAACACCAAAGTTTGTCTGCGCTCTAGCGACTTCATTCCTTGAGGGATTTTGATCAAACTTAACACAATGATAATGGACCATTTTATCTCTCAGTTTTATTTGGTTTGAGGACCATCAATGTGAAATGGTTATGCTGTGACTTATTAATGTAAGAGTGTAATAGAAAACTTACATGTATCAGAATTGATGTTGTTTTATTTGGTTGTCTATATAGCCAAGACTGCAGTTGACCTTCACTGTGATGATGACCTTCCAGATCCATCGGTGGTACCTTCTCGTGGCTGGATTAGTCCCCATATTAGTGGTTAGTGACTCCCGATACAAGTACCATATAGAGGATATTGAATACATTTATCTATTGGAACTGTAATTGTTTATCATTATGCTACCTTTATCACTTCTGTTAACGTTTTCCAAAACACACTGTCCTCCACAGCTGGACACTGCCTCACTTCTGGCCTTTAGATGGGCCTTCGTCCCCTGTGAGAAAGGCTTTGGCCGAGACATACCACAGGCTATAAAAATGGTAGTTGCTTCTCCTGCTTAATGCTCAGCATTTAAGGGAGTTGGACGACTGGTTCGCCTCAGGATAATATGATCTGCTGGGTTGCCCTGTTGGGTGACTGGTGGGGTGTCAAGTTTGGCAGCATGCTTCATTGAATTAGCACTGTTAAGTCGGCATCATTTCTTCACTATCACAAGGCGACAAACACCAACATACCACAGCCTCCCAAAACAGGCACAAATCTGGACATAGGGGAGGTTGTTCTTAAAGGGCCTTACCTGTTGACAGGATGTTAATACAAAACCAAACCAAACCCCTACAGCTGTAGATACTACCATTCTCCCCATCATATACCATAAATTCTGTAGCTGATAGTCATTCACTATATTGTTTTCATGGTCTTTTTAGGTGTTGGTCAAATTAAGTATAAACAATGTTTGTTGTATTTAACATGATAAGTGAATTATATCAAAACTGCCTGTTACAGGGGGAGAGAAAAAGATTTCTGAGTAAGACACCACTTGTCCAGTTTGATATATTTTGTGTTAACAGATGACGAGCTGCCAGACATTCCAGATGATATAGGACTCCAGTGTAATAGTCCAGGTACAGTCTCATATACAATAGAAACACAAGATCAGAACTTATAGAAAAATCAAATGATTTGTGGCATCAAATAAAAAGTTTGAAAGGAATAACAAAAAAAATGCTCTAATTATTTCCAATTAATTCAAATATGTACAAGCTATTTATTTGCATCGATGTGTAATAATAGTTGTATGATACATGATGTGTTGATATATTGACAGACAGCAGTGAATGTGGGAAGATGTCAGGGCGGACGTATACAAAAGGAGCCAGGGCCACACTTATCATCGCTCCACTGTCTGTGATAAGTAACTGGCAGGTAAATGTGATAACCTCTTTTAGTGAACGGCTGATTCATTGTTGTCTTTGTTTTAAATATTTAATGTGTTTTTGGACATTTTGTATAGGGAGATAGTAATCATTTTCTGTGCCTATCGGTTCATTGTAGTTGGTTCTGATGGTTCTGATGGCTTATTTTCAGCTTTCCTCTTTTTTCTACATGTTTAAGGTGTTTTGGGGCATTTAGTATAGGGAGATAGTAATTCACTCTTTCTCTGCCTGTGTCTGTCAATACATTGTAGTCAGTTATGAAGGCTTAGTTTCAGCTTTCCGCCTTGTTTTACATGTTTAAGGGTGTTTTTGTTCATTTAACAGGGAGGGTTAATTTCAAATGACAAACGGGACCAATTACCATTCCTCCCTTCTACTCCATCAGTATACATTACATAATTAAATTTAATTCTACCACTGTTTCCATTACATGAGAAAAAGTATCAATTATCCTTGTCTTCTGAGATGTCTTAAGATGGACAGTTTACTTGCCCTGAGAATCATTTAACCACTGATAACCACATTGCGTGTTATATTGGTCGTACAAGTCATCAAGATATTATGTGAGATGATCTCCATTGCATACAGAACCAGCTAGAGGATCACTTACATGAGAATGCTCACTTAGAGATCTACACCTACTATGGGTCATCACGGACCAAGGACCCCACACTCCTCAGTAAAAAGGACGTGGTGCTAACCACCTATTCTACACTAGCCGCTGACGCCAAAGTAAGTACTATCACCGTTACATTTTTAGCCCACCGTTATCAGATAGTAGGCTATTCAAATCATCCTACCGTATTTATTCTAATAAACGCCCCGGGGGCGTGAAATTTTTCCAAGGGGGGGCGTTTAATGGAGATCAAAATTTCAGAGTCGGTAAGTTGTGAGATATGTTGTATGTACCCATTTCACACCATGAAACATGTGTATATGTATCCAAAACATTGTAAAACTAAGTGACAAACATTTTGTGTATGAAATTGCAAGAAACATAAACTTTGTTATTTATACTTACGGTAGTTGTACATTACGTAAGCTTACAACATATACATTGTTTGAAACACGGGGTTAAATTGCGTCATAAACCGGTCACGATCCAGTTTACTCTCATCACTTGTAGTTTATTATATCTGCTATCAATCATGTCGGGTTTGAAGTGAAGTTATATGAAGTAAGTTTCAAACTGAAAGTTGTAAACTACGCCGAGCAAAAGGGAAAACATGCGGCAGCTACTGTGTTTAAGGTTGACCGGAAACGAGTGCGGGACTGGTGTCAAAACAAACAAAAACTAAAAAACATTTCTAAAACATCAAAACGCTGTAAGGGAGGAGGAAGGTCAGTAAAATTCCAAAATATGGACGTCCAGGAAGCTGAGGATGTACTGGAAAATTTAATGGGAGGTGCAGTTGAACTCGGTGAAAGTGAAAGTGAATCCACCGGAAGTGATGATGACAGCGAGGTCAGTGGCGCGTATGACAGCCCGGGACATTAACGTTTGTTGATACGATATAGTGGTACTGTGTATATAGTTACTGAAACTTTGTTTTGTGGTTTGTGTTAGTTTTATGTTGGATATCCTTTAAATAATTACCTCTGGACACACGTGGATGTGCCACGGTAAGTTCTTTTTCTCGAATTGAGGAATTTTCTTTCCAAAAAAGGGTGGGGGGCGTTTATTAGGGTGGGGGCGTTTATTAGAATAAATACGGTATGTCAATGGTCCTTTGTTGTCCATCCATGATCCGTCCATCTGTAAACAATCATTATTCTCGCTTTTTTTTGGAAAGTAATGGAGGAAATTTACCTGATGGTTCCTCTTGGTCCCTAGTTGTGTCTGTTAAATGTTTAGTTTGATCGGGAAAACAGAATGACAGATAGTTTTCAATCTTTGATTTCGAAAGTTAAGATTGTTTTTGAAATATTTCAGAAAGTTCTCCTTAGATCTTTCTTAGACTTCATATTTAAGTTCCCCATGTTATCAAATGAAGAGGAGAAAGAAGGGGAAAGTAAAGAATAGATTAGTCTTTCATAGGGCTGATCAGAATCATTCCATGGTGTGTGTTGGTATTGTTGTATTCTTGTGACACAGTGATGTAGACCAGAATAGTCCCACTATCCCTGGGCATTATCATCCATATTATTTTGTTGTTGCAAGGACAAAAACCACAGCAAACCAGTAGGACCTTATGAACGTTGTATATCTAATAGTCTGTGTGTGTGTAATTAATGCGCCGGTGATATGTTTTACCAGGGTAAGAACATTTTGGTCAAGGTAGACTGGCTGAGAGTGGTGCTAGATGAGGGTCATGCTATCAGGAATCCTAATGCCCAGCAGACCAAGGCCATCTGTCAGCTCAAGGCAGAACGCAAGTGGATCCTCACTGGTAAGTCTCTTTACTCAGTTTTACCTATACAGTAAAACCACACGTCCTCGAACCCAAATTCCTCAAACGCCTGTATTTGTCAAACTGTTTGCTTGATACCCACCGCATCCTTATATATTCTTTGTAAATTAACTTCAGATAACTCGAACCGCTACTTGTTGAATACCTTTTATTCATTGAACTAATACTTGTATCCTTCCCTTTATATTCATAGCATTAATCCTACCTATTCATCAAACAGGTGGTCATCTGACAATTTTTTACCCAACGTGTCACACATAGATGCATTTGGCCCGGGTTACAGTTATGTAGATTTGGCTCATGTATTTATACAGGTGTCACGGCAAGAAAGCATATAACTTACGGTGGCTTAATAACACACCTACACTACAATCTGCTTTAAGTTCACTTAGGGTCCAAAAATGTTGAAATGACTTCTGAATAAGCAAAAGGCCCAGGGTCATGATACTGGGGCAGTACGTGGCATACTTTGATAATACACTGAAAAGTTTGTTCAATTGAATGACCTTGACCTGCCTTCAAGGTTACACTGGTCAAATGTGTTAAATTCGTTATTAGAAAACAAAAAAATCAACAATCAGTATGTATTTCAGAACTCAGATGACCGTTAAGGGCCATTGTTATAAAAAAAAATCTGTCTGATTGAGATATACAGGTATATAATATTGTAGTATTATGGTTATGTTATAGAGTATTAATTAGTATAGTGATGTAATTATCAATACAGGTACTCCCATACAGAACTCCATGAAGGATCTTTGGTCTCTAGTCAACTTTCTTCAGATTAACCCATTTACAGACAGGCAGTGGTGGCGTCGCACCATTGAGCGCCCCCTAGACCAAGGCGAGGAAAGCGCCCTCAGGTATGTTATATGCATTTATGTTTTAGAGAGAACACATTTAACCAGGAAATATGATACATTATCATTTGCATGAAGTTATCCTAAGATACCTTATTATAGGCATGTCAACATTTGTATGACAGGAGAATCATAGTATAATCTTGTCTGTCTGTCCAGCTTAAACTTTTATTTGTGTGGAGATATTTATAATTATGTTACATAGCTGTATTTTCTAGACTTTTTTGAGAAATTTATTGTCCTTTATTTCTTACAGCATTGAAACTTGTTTTTTGGGAGATTTTTGTTTTAAACTTGCCTCTTTGAAACTTAGCAGGATTTGTTACCATGTCATATAGTTATAGTTCCTTAGCAGGATTTGTTACCATGACATATGGTTATAGTTCCTTAGCAGGATTTGTTACCATGACATTTAGTTATAGTTCCTTAACAGGATTTGTTACCATGACATATAGTTATAGTTCCTTAGCAGGATTTGTTACCATGACATATGGTTATAGTTCCTTAGCAGGATTTGTTACCATGACATATGGTTATAGTTCCTTAGCAGGATTTGTTACCATGACATTCTGTTATAGTTCCTTAGCAGGATTTGTTACCATGACATTTAGTTATAGTTCCTTATCAGGATTTGTTACCATGACATGGTTACGGTTCATTAGTAGGATTTGTTACCATGACATATAGTTATAGTTCCTTAGCAGGATTTGTTACCATGACATATGGTTATAGTTCCTTAGCAGGATTTGTTACCATGACATGGTTACGGTTCATTAGTAGGATTTGTTACCATGACATATAGTTATAGTTCCTTAACAGGATTTGTTACCATGACATATAGTTATAGTTCCTTAGCAGGATTTGTTACCATGACATTTAGTTATAGTTCCTTAACAGGATTTGTTACCATGACATAGTTATAGTTCCTTAGCAGGATTTGTTACCATGACATATGGTTATAGTTCCTTAGCAGGATTTGTTACCATGACATAGTTATAGTTCCTTAGCAGGATTTGTTACCATGACATATGGTTATAGTTCCTTAGCAGGATTTGTTACCATGACATATAGTTATAGTTCCTTAGCAGGATTTGTTACCATGACATATATATGGTTATCGTTCCTTAACAGGATTTGTTACCATGACATATGGTTATAGTTCCTTAGCAGGATTTGTTACCATGACATATGGTTATAGTTCCTTAGTAGGATTTGTTACCATGACATGGTTATAGTTCCTTAGCAGGATTTGCTACCATGACATGGTTATAGTTCCTTAGCAGGATTTGTTACCATGACATTCTGTTATAGTTCCTTAGCAGGATTTGTTACCATGACATGGTTACGGTTCATTAGTAGGATTTATTACCATGACATGGTTATAGTTCCTTTCCAGGATTTGTTACCATGACATATGGTTATCGTTCCTTAGCAGGGTTTGTTACCATGACATAAAGTTATAGTTCCTTAACAGGATTTGTTACCATGACATAAAGTTATAGTTCTTAATTAGCACGATTTATTACCATGACATTTAGTTATAGTTCCTTAGCAGGATTTGTTACCATGACATGGTTATAGTTCCATAGCAATAGTTTTGATCAGGCTTATCTTGTTACATTTCCGTATTTAATGAATTTTGATACACAAATCATATCCGACAGACCCATATTGTCTCACCCCACAGTATTCTTGTTTTAAAGTTTTAAACTGCTGATTAGAAAAGTCTTAGTGAGGATTGAGTGATACTTTATATAGGTATTGAAATGTTTTAAGACACACAATAACAATAGTATCAACTTCCTATACAATCTTTCTTTGTATGATGAGGGTTAAGGATATAGAAAATAGAATTGTACAATTTTAGGGTCAATATAATAGTATAGGAGTATCTTTCCCAAACTTAGTAGTAAGTATAATTTCTCCAACTCAAAAGAAATTTCCCGATGGTAATGATGTCTTGATGGGGTTTTATACAGGCGAGTATGTCACCTGATGTCGGCCATCGCCCTACGTAGAACCAAGACCCAGAAACTGAACAACAAACCACTGGTGGAACTGCCAGACAGGAAGGTGTTTGTGGAGCACATCAAAATGACAGAGGATGAGAGGAATGTCTATGAAGCCATGCAGAACGAGGGGAAGGTCATAGTTAGCAAGTAAGATCATCATAGGTCAGGGTCGTAAGTCAAGGGCAAGGTCATCAGACATTAAAGTAGGGATCAAATGGTGTAGTATCATCATGATTTGGTGTGTATTTTGGTATAGATGCCACATTTCTCTTTTTTGTTTGGATTCCATATCAATGATAAACTCTGTCTATCAATGTGTGATTAATTTAATGTGTTGTTAATTTAATGTGTGATAAATTTAATGTGTGGTTAATTTCAGATATTTCAAACAGGGGACACTACTCCATAACTATGGTGAGGTGTTGGCCATCCTGATGCGACTCCGTCAGATGTGCTGTCACCCATTGCTGATTGCCAAGGCAGCTGCTGCTGTAAAAGAAGTCCTAGGTAACATAGTTAACATAGAAATCTTCAGGAAGTCCTCGGTAACATAGTTAACATACAAATCTTCAGGAAGTCCTAGGTAACATGGTTAACATGGAAAGCTTCAGGAAGTCCTAGGTAACATGGTTAACATGGAAATCTTCAGAAAGTCCTAGGTAACATAGTTAACATACAAAGCTTCAGGAAGTCCTAGGTAACACAGTTAACATTCAAATCTTCAGGAAGTCCTAGGTAACATAGTTAACACAGAAAGCTTCAGGAAGTCCTAGGTAACCTAGTTAACATAGAAATCTTCAGGAAGTCCTAGGTAACATAGTTAACATGGAAATCTTCAGCAAGACCTGGGTAACATAGTTAACGTGGAAAGCTTCATGAAGTCCTAGGTAACATAGTTAACATAGAAATCATCAGGAAGTCCTAGGTAACATAGATAACATGGAAAGCTTCAGGAAGTTCTAGGTAACATAGTTAACATGGAAATCTTCAGGAAGTCCTAGGTAACATAGTTAACATGGAAATCTTCAGGACGTCCTAGGTAACATAGTTAACACACAAATCTTCAGGAAGTCCTAGGTAACATAGTTAACATACAAATCTTCAGGAAGTCCTCGGTAACATAGTTAACATAGAAATCTTCAGGAAGTCCTCGGTATCCTAGTTAACATGGAAATCTTCAGGAAGTCCTAGGTGACATAGTTAACATACAAATCTTCAGGAAGTCCTAGGTAACATAGTTAACATACAAATCTTCAGGAAGTCCTAGGTAACATAGTTAACACAGAAATCATCAGGAAGTCCTAGGTAACATAGTTAACACAGAAAGCTTCAGGAAGTCCTAGGTAACATAGTTAATATGGAAATCATCAGGAAGTCCTAGGTAACATAGTTAACATGGAAATCATCAGGAAGTCCTAGGTAACATAGTTAACATGGAAATCTTCAGGACGTCCTAGGTAACATAGTTAACACACAAATCTTCAGGAAGTCCTAGGTATCATAGTTAACATACAAATCTTCAGGAAGTCCTAGGTAACATAGTTAACATACAAATCTTCAGGAAGTCCTAGGTAACATAGTTAACATGGAAATCTTCAGGAAGTCCTAGGTGACATAGTTAACATACAAATCTTCAGGAAGTCCTAGGTAACATAGTTAACATACAAATCTTCAGGAAGTCCTAGGTAACATAGTTAACACAGAAATCATCAGGAAGTCCTAGGTAACATAGTTAACACAGAAAGCTTCAGGAAGTCCTAGGTAACATAGTTAATATGGAAATCATCAGGAAGTCCTAGGTAACATAGTTAACATGGAAATCATCAGGAAGTCCTAGGTAACATAGTTAACGTGGAAATCTTCAGGAAGTTCTAGGTAACATAGTTAACATACAAATCTTCAGGAAGTCCTAGGTATCATAGTTAACATACAAATCTTCAGGAAGTCCTAGGTAACATAGTTAACATACAAATCTTCAGGAAGTCCTAGGTAACATAGTTAACATACAAATCTTCAGGAAGTCCTAGGTAACATAGTTAACACGGAAATCTTCAGGAAGTCCTGGGTAACATAGTTAACATACAAATCTTCAGGAAGTCCTAGGTAACATAGTTAACACAGAAATCTTCAGGAAGTCCTAGGTGACATAGTTAACATGGAAATCTTCAGGAAGTCCTAGGTGACATAGTTAACATGGAAATCTTCAGGAAGTCCTAGGTAACATAGTTAACATAGAAATCTTCAGGAAGTCCTAGGTAACATAGTTAACATACAAATCTTCAGGAAGTTCTAGGTAACATAGTTAACATACAAATCTTCAGGAAGTCCTCGGTAACATAGTTAACATACAAATCTTCAGGAAGTCCTAGGTAACATAGTTAACACAGAAATCTTCAGGAAGTCCTAGGTGACATAGTTAACATGGAAATCTTCAGGAAGTCCTAGGTAACATAGTTAACATACAAATCTTCAGGAAGTCCTAGGTAACATGGTTAACACAGAAAGCTTCAGGAAGTCCTAGGTAACATAGTTAACATACAAATCTTCACGAAGTCCTAGGTATCATAGTTAACATACAAATCTTCAGGAAGTCCTAGGTAACATAGTTAACATACAAATCTTCAGGAAGTTCTAGGTAACATAGTTAACATACAAATCTTCAGGAAGTCCTCGGTAACATAGTTAACATACAAATCTTCAGGAAGTCCTAGGTAACATAGTTAACATAGAAATCATCAGGAAGTCCTAGGTAACATAGTTAATATGGAAATCATCAGGAAGTCCTAGGTAACATAGTTAACACACAAATCTTCAGGAAGTCCTAGGTAACATAGTTAATATGGAAATCATCAGGAAGTTCTAGGTAACATAGTTAACATGGAAATCTTCAGGAAGTTCTAGGTAACATGGTTAACATGGAAAGCTTCAGGAAGTCCTAGGTAACATAGTTAACATGGAAATCTTCAGGAAGTCCTAGGTAACATAGTTAACATGGAAATCTTCAGGACGTCCTAGGTAACATAGTTAACACACAAATCTTCAGGAAGTCCTAGGTAACATAGTTAACATAGAAATCTTCAGGAAGTCCTCGGTAACATAGTTAACATAGAAATCTTCAGGAAGTCCTAGGTAACATAGTTAACATACAAATCTTCAGGAAGTCCTAGGTAACATAGTTAACACAGAAATCATCAGGAAGTCCTAGGTAACATAGTTAACATACAAATCTTCAGGAAGTCCTAGGTAACATAGTTAACATACAAATCTTCAGGAAGTCCTAGGTAACATAGTTAACATACAAATCTTCAGGAAGTCCTAGGTAACATAGTTAACACAGAAATCATCAGGAAGTCCTAGGTAACATAGTTAACACAGAAAGCTTCAGGAAGTCCTAGGTAACATAGTTAATATGGAAATCATCAGGAAGTCCTAGGTAACATAGTTAACATGGAAATCATCAGGAAGTCCTAGGTAACATAGTTAACGTGGAAATCTTCAGGAAGTTCTAGGTAACATAGTTAACATACAAATCTTAAGGAAGTCCTAGGTAACATAGTTAACATACAAATCTTCACGAAGTTCTAGGTAACATAGTTAACATGGAAATCTTCAGGAAGTCCTAGGTGACATAGTTAACATACAAATCTTCACGAAGTTCTAGGTAACATAGTTAACATGGAAATCTTCAGGAAGTCCTAGGTAACATAGTTAACATACAAATCTTCAGGAAGTCCTAGGTAACATAGTTAACATGGAAATCTTCAGGAAGTCCTAGGTAACATAATTAACATACAAATCTTCAGGAAGTCCTAGGTGACATAGTTAACATGGAAATCTTCAGGAAGTCCTAGGTATCATAGTTAACATACAAATCTTCAGGAAGTCCTAGGTAACATAGTTAACACAGAAATCTTCAGGAAGTCCTAGGTGACATAGTTAACATGGAAATCTTCAGGAAGTCCTAGGTAACATAGTTAACATACAAATCTTCAGGAAGTCCTAGGTAACATGGTTAACACAGAAAGCTTCAGGAAGTCCTAGGTAACATAGTTAACATACAAATCTTCACGAAGTCCTAGGTATCATAGTTAACATACAAATCTTCAGGAAGTCCTAGGTAACATAGTTAACATACAAATCTTCACGAAGTTCTAGGTAACATAGTTAACATGGAAATCTTCAGGAAGTCCTAGGTGACATAGTTAACATACAAATCTTCACGAAGTTCTAGGTAACATAGTTAACATGGAAATCTTCAGGAAGTCCTAGGTGACATAGTTAACATACAAATCTTCAGGAAGTCCTAGGTGACATAGTTAACATACAAATCTTCAGGAAGTCCTAGGTAACATAGTTAACATGGAAATCTTCAGGAAGTCCTAGGTAACATAGTTAACATACAAATCTTCAGGAAGTCCTAGGTAACATAGTTAACATGGAAATCTTCAGGAAGTCCTAGGTAACATAATTAACATACAAATCTTCAGGAAGTCCTAGGTGACATAGTTAACATGGAAATCTTCAGGAAGTCCTAGGTGACATAGTTAACATGGAAATCTTCAGGAAGTCCTAGGTAACATAGTTAACATACAAATCTTCAGGAAGTCCTCGGTAACATAGTTAACATACAAATCTTCAGGAAGTCCTAGGTAACATAGTTAACATACAAATCTTCAGGAAGTTCTAGGTAACATAGTTAACATACAAATCTTCAGGAAGTCCTAGGTAACATGGTTAACATACAAATCTTCAGGAAGTCCTGGGTAACATAGTTAACATACAAATCTTCAGGAAGTCCTAGGTAACATGGTTAACATACAAATCTTCAGGAAGTCCTGGGTAACATAGTTAACACAGAAAGCTTCAGGAAGTCCTAGGTAACATAGTTAACATACAAATCTTCAGGAAGTTCTAGGTAACATAGTTAACATACAAATCTTCAGGAAGTCCTCGGTAACATAGTTAACACAGAAAGCTTCAGGAAGTCCTAGGTAACATAGTTAACACAGAAAGCTTCAGGAAGTCCTAGGTAACCTAGTTAACATAGAAATCTTCAGGAAGTCCTAGGTAACATAGTTAATGTGGAAAGCTTCAAGAAGTCCTAGGTGACATAGTTTACATGGAAATCTTCAGGAAGTCCTGGGTAACATAGTTAATATGGAAATCATCAGGAAGTCCTAGGTAACATAGTTAACATAGAAATCTTCAGGAAGTCCTAGGTAACATAGTTAATATGGAAATCATCAGGAAGTTCTAGGTAACATAGATCACTTGGAAAGCTTCAGGAAGTCCTAGGTAACCTAGTTAACATGGAAATCTTCAGGAAGTCCTAGGTAACATAGTTAACACAGAAAGCTTCAGGAAGTCCTAGGTGACATAGTTAACATGGAAAGCTTCAGGAAGTCCTAGGTAACATAGTTAACATTCAAATCTTCAGGAAGTCCTAGGTGACATAGTTAACATACAAAGCTTCAGGAAGTCCTAGGTGACATAGTTAACATACAAAGCTTCAGGAAGTCCTAGGTAACCTAGTTAACATGGAAATCTTCAGGAAGTTCTAGGTAACATAGTTAACATGGAAATCTTCAGGAAGTCCTAGGTAACATAGTTAACATACAAATCTTCAGGAAGTCCTAGGTAACATAGTTAACATGGAAATCTTCAGGAAGTCCTAGGTAACATAGTTAACATAGAAAACATCAGGAAGTCCTAGGTAACATAGTTAACATACAAATCATCAGGAAGTCCTAGGTAACATAGTTAACACAGAAATCTTCAGGAAGTCCTAGGTAACGTAGTTAACATAGAAATCTTCAGGAAGTCCTAGGTAACATAGTTAATATGGAAATCATCAGGAAGTCCTAGGTAACATAGTTAACATACAAATCTTCAGGAAGTCCTAGGTAACATAGTTAACTTGGAAAGCTTCAGGAAGTTCTAGGTAACATAGTTAACACAAATCTTCAGGAAGTTCTAGGTAACATAGTTAATATGGAAATCATCAGGAAGTTCTAGGTAACATAGATCACTTGGAAAGCTTCAGGAAGTCCTGGGTGACATAGTTAATATGGAAAGCTTCAGGAAGTCCTAGGTAACACAGTTAACTTGGAAAGCTTCAGGAAGTCCTGGGTGACATAGTTAATATGGAAAGCTTCAGGAAGTCCTAGGTAACACAGTTAACTTGGAAAGCTTCAGGAAGTCCTGGGTGACATAGTTAACATGGAAATCTTCAGGAAGTCCTAGGTAACATAGTTAACATAGAAAACATCAGGAAGTCCTAGGTAACGTAGTTAACATAGAAATCTTCAGAAAGTCCTAGGTAACATAGTTAACACAAATCTTCAGGAAGTTCTAGGTAACATAGTTAACACAAATCTTCAGAAAGTCCTAGGTAACATAGTTAACACAAATCTTCAGAAAGTCCTAGGTAACATAGTTAACACAAATCTTCAGGAAGTTCTAGGTAACATAGTTAACATGGAAATCTTCAGGAAGTTCTAGGTAACACAGTTAACTTGGAAAGCTTCAGGAAGTTCTAGGTAACATAGTTAACACAAATCTTCAGGAAGTTCTAGGTAACACAGTTAACTTGGAAAGCTTCAGGAAGTCCTAGGTAACATAGTTAACACAAATCTTCAGGAAGTCCTAGGTAACATAGTTAATATGGAAATCATCAGGAAGTTCTAGGTAACATAGATCACTTGGAAAGCTTCAGGAAGTCCTAGGTAACCTAGTTAACATGGAAATCTTCAGGAAGTCCTAGGTAACATAGTTAACACAGAAAGCTTCAGGAAGTCCTAGGTGACATAGTTAACATGGAAAGCTTCAGGAAGTCCTAGGTAACATAGTTAACATTCAAATCTTCAGGAAGTCCTAGGTGACATAGTTAACATACAAAGCTTCAGGAAGTCCTAGGTGACATAGTTAACATACAAAGCTTCAGGAAGTCCTAGGTAACCTAGTTAACATGGAAATCTTCAGGAAGTCCTAGGTAACATAGTTAACATGGAAATCTTCAGGAAGTCCTAGGTAACATAGTTAACATACAAATCTTCAGGAAGTCCTAGGTAACATAGTTAACATAGAAAACATCAGGAAGTCCTAGGTAACGTAGTTAACATAGAAATCTTCAGGAAGTCCTAGGTAACACAGTTAACTTGGAAAGCTTCAGGAAGTCCTGGGTGACATAGTTAATATGGAAAGCTTCAGGAAGTCCTAGGTAACACAGTTAACTTGGAAAGCTTCAGGAAGTCCTGGGTGACATAGTTAACATGGAAATCTTCAGGAAGTCCTAGGTAACATAGTTAACATAGAAAACATCAGGAAGTCCTAGGTAACGTAGTTAACATAGAAATCTTCAGAAAGTCCTAGGTAACGTAGTTAACATAGAAATCTTCAGAAAGTCCTAGGTAACATAGTTAACACAAATCTTCAGGAAGTTCTAGGTAACATAGTTAACACAAATCTTCAGAAAGTCCTAGGTAACATAGTTAACACAAATCTTCAGAAAGTCCTAGGTAACATAGTTAACAAAAATCTTCAGGAAGTTCTAGGTAACATAGTTAACATGGAAATCTTCAGGAAGTTCTAGGTAACACAGTTAACTTGGAAAGCTTCAGGAAGTTCTAGGTAACATAGTTAACACAAATCTTCAGGAAGTTCTAGGTAACACAGTTAACTTGGAAAGCTTCAGGAAGTCCTAGGTAACATAGTTAACACAAATCTTCAGGAAGTCCTAGGTAACACAGTTAATTTGGAAAGCTTCAGGAAGTCCTGGGTGACATAGTTAATATGGAAAGCTTCAGGAAGTCCTAGGTAACATAGTTAACATGGAGTTAAAAGCTTCAGTAAGTTTATTGTAAACAAGCAGAACCTTGCTTTTTGTAAAAATGTTGACAATAATAATTACGTTTGATAAAATTATTCATGTTGATGAATTTGTAGTAGCATACTTGTTTCTATATATATGTGAGGATTTTTGTGACTGGAAATATGATCATTTACATAATAAATATATAAATTGTTGTGTTGTACATGTTTCACCAAGCAAAGTTAAGAGTTTCTGAAACAAGTCAGGTCATGTACAACTTTCTTTAATGTGGTGAAGTTTGCAAATAAGAAACATTGAAATTTTCACCAAGCTTAAATCTGCTTCTTTATTATAAATTTTGTAGAGAATTTACCAGCAGCATCTACATCAGGCAATGATGGACTAAGTACAGAAGTACGAGAGAAACTCATCAGTACACTGCTGATGGTACTGGGGTCAGGGTCGGACGAGGAGTGTGCTATTTGTCTGGATACACTCAAGGAGCCAGTGATCACACACTGTGCCCATGTCTATTGTCACAACTGTATAGCCGCTGTCATCAAAACAGACAAGGTAAGTACTACATAGCCACTATCATCAGGACAGGCAAGGTAAGTACTACATAGTCACTGTCATCTGAACAGACAAGGTAAGTACTACATAGCCACTGTCATCAGAACAGACAAGGTAAGTACTACATAGTCACTGTCATCAGGACAGGCAAGGTAAGTACTACATAGCCGCGGTCATCAGAACGGACGAGGTAAGTACTACATAGCCACTGTCATCAGAACAGACGAGGTAAGTACTACATAGTCACTGTCATCAGGACAGACAAGGTAAGTACTACATAGCCACTGTCATCAGGACAGACAAGGTAAGTACTACATAGTCACTGTCATCAGGACAGACAAGGTAAGTACTACATAGTCACTGTCATCAGGACAGACAAGGTAAGTACTACATAGCCACTGTCATCAGGACAGACAAGGTAAGTACTACATAGCCACTGTCATCAGAACAGACAAGGTAAGTACTACATAGCCACTGTCATCAGAACAGACAAGGTAAGTACTACATAGTCACTGTCATCAGGACAGACGAGGTAAGTACTACATAGTCACTGTCATCAGGACAGACAAGGTAAGTACTACATAGCCACTGTCATCAGGACAGACAAGGTAAGTACTACATAGTCACTGTCATCAGGACAGACAAGGTAAGTACTACATAGTCACTGTCATCAGGACAGACAAGGTAAGTACTACATAGCCACTGTCATCAGAACAGACAAGGTAAGTACTACATAGCCGCGGTCATCAGAACAGACAAGGTAAGTACTGCATAGCCGCTGTCATCAGGACAGACAAGGTAAGTACTACATAGTCACTGTCATCAGGACAGACAAGGTAAGTACTACATAGCCACTGTCATCAGAACAGACAAGGTAAGTACTACATAGCCGCGGTCATCAGAACAGACAAGGTAAGTACTACAATCAATGTCAAATGTCTGATAGAAAATAATCCAGATAATTTCAGTCACAACATCCACAAGTGTCACCAGTAAGTGGGTAATTTAAAGGCCGGCTAGTTTTGACTTGACATGCGAGGCTTCATCAGGACCTTTTATATTGTCTGATTGAATGTATATTTTCAAATGACGTTATGATGTTGACTATAAACTTTCCCACTGTCATCATCAACCTGCATCTCTAGAAACATTGTGTTGTTAATGTATCCATCAGTAGTTGAATCTGTCACAGAAACTGTGAAAATGGACCAACTGGGATATGTAAACAGCGAAGGCAGGGGATGCAGGGATGTTGCTATCTAGAAATGGAAAATTAACAATTGATCAAATGAAATCATCGTACTTGTACCGCTTCCCTGTTGGTTTCATGATTAGTGAATTGAATTTCAACAAATTAGATTTTCCATGTTGATGATAATCTACTGTATTACTTGATATACAAATATTAATCGGGGGATATTATTACATTGTGCCTTGACCCTTATAACAATTAATCTGTCGTTTACAGCCTAAGTGTCCACTTTGCCGTGGAGATGTAGATGAGAATAAGTTGCTTGAGGTCCCCCCTGAACAGCTCCAGGAACCTGAGGAGTGTGAAGATGACATGATTACACCAGAAAACTGGAAATCAAGTTCAAAGGTAAAGTGTTGTCATTTTATTTGCTAATGTCTAGAAGTTCCTAATTACATTGCATTTTATTCATTGTTGTCCCTCTGTAACTAGCTGTGTACTTGCTGGTTAAAATGTTCAGGTAATTACTTAAAATCCCTTTACATTTTCAACTTGAACTCTGAAATTACTATTGACGTTAAATCAATGATTTGTTTTTTTAAGATTTGCATTAAAAATGGTGGTACGGTGGGTAAAAAAAGATGTAGGTGGGCCTGAAAAATACTGTTATTTGCTGTTAAATAACCCTCCCACATATTAACCATATATGACTTAGAAACAGGATTCAATGGCTTTGCCAAAGTCGTGATAGGGTTTAGTTTAAATTGGTAATTACAGATGAGCAGAGAAGTCATGCAAAATCAATTTACTTTATGTCAATAAAACATCTTACTTCATATCAAAACATGTTTACTCCTAACCTCGAAATTGTTTACCTACAATATGATTGGAAAGCTGTGAATATAAATTCCGCGAATTTCATTGTTAATATATTTTGTTTTGGTTATCACACAGGTAGATGCTGTGATCAACGCCTTATTGACCCTAAGGGACGAGGATAACACCATCAGAAGTGTTGTCGTTTCACAGTTTACCTCACTTCTTACTCTGCTGGAAATACCATTGCGGTAGGAACAGAAATATGTTCTCTGGAGAACTCCTGTTTGAGTCAGTGATGTTGAATAGAGGTTTAATAATTCACTGATACATTAATGCAATATATCATAGCGGGTAGTATCTATGTACTGTTAAATAGTACCGTAAAAACCCATGTAATTTGCGCAGGCACTTTTTGGGGCTGAAAATGCTGGAAAAATCCTTCTATCCATATATTGTGTGCATGAAAAAATTTTGACCAAAAATGATGTCCAGGAGGTCCCAATATAGTTGATACATAAAGTCATTCGTCAAAAATGTAATCTTGTTTCAAATGTGTTCAGGTTTCATCAGTTGAGGTAAAAATATGATTGGATCATAGGTTTCGTCAGTTGAAGTAAAGATATGATTGGATCATAGGTTTCGTCAGTTGAAGTAAAGATATGATTGGATCCTAGGTTTCGTCAGTTGAAGTAAAGATATGATTGGATCATAGGTTTCGTCAGTTGAAGTAAAGATATGATTGGATCATAGGTTTCGTCAGTTGAAGTAAAGATGTGATTGGATCCTAGGTTTCATCAGTTGAAGTAAAGATATGATTGGATCATAGGTTTCGTCAGTTGAAGTAAAAATATGATTGGATCATAGGTTTCATCAGTTGAAGTAAAGATATGATTGGATCATAGGTTTCATCAATTGAAGTAAAAATATGATTGGATCATAGATTTCGTCAGATAATTGGATCCTAGGTTTCGTCAGTTGAAGTAAAGATATGATTGGATCCTAGGTTTCGTCAGTTGAAGTAAAGATATGATTGGATCATTTTCAGTGCCCAGGGTTTCCGATTTACACGTTTGGATGGCACCATGAATCTTAAGATGAGGATGAGGGCTGTTGAGGAATTCATGGACCCTAGTCCAGTAGCACCAACCATCATGTTGCTGTCACTCAAGGCTGGAGGTGTTGGCATCAACCTAACTTCAGCCTCCAGGGTGTTTCTAATGGACCCAGTAAGTACTGTTTGTAGTAGAACAAACGATATCTAATTCCCCTCCGAAGCATTTAAAACTTTATCAACCTCATTGCTGTTTCTTGTATAGACCCAGTAAGTAGAGGAACAGGATGCATGTAACAACCCTTCAATACCGCAGGTACTGGTGCTTTAAACTTCATCAATCTCACCTTGACCTCTTTGGTTGTTTATCACTTATCATGTGAATGTCTTAGTGGAATTGTATAATGATACACGTTTTACTTTGGTCCAAGGGAACTAACTCCCCATCTCTCGAGTAACTCAGTAGCTGAAAATCACACACACACACGAAAACCCATATTATTTTTTATCCATTTGGAACAAAAAAAAAACCCAGTAATAAATGCTCAACTGAAATGTATTACAAAAAAAAAGACATTTAATGCTATGGTGTGATAAATGTTATCCTGTCATTTTTGCAAACTGAAACCGATACAAAAGAATTGCTATGTATGCTTGTCAAAATAAGCCAGACTTGCATACTGTGTTATTGATAATCCAATATAAGGAAACTCGCACAAAACATTTATCAACTCATTGTGATTGGAAGAGCATAGCAGTTTAGAGAACAGGGGAATTAACTCACAGTGAATATATAATACAACTTGATTTGTTTTGTCCTCAGGCATGGAATCCAGCTGCAGAGGAACAATGTTTTGATAGATGTCATCGTTTAGGACAGAAGAGAGACGTCATCGTCACAAAGGTATGTTCAGATCATCTGGGTGTTTCCTTGTCCCATCACGATGAGTCAGCAGGAGGATATAGGGATTGCCCCATATGTATGTAAACATCAATGTCCTTGGTCTACCAACTTCATTAATTGTCCAATTGTTATGAAACTCTACACACTTCCAACAACCATTGAGATATCTTTTCTACAATTCTTGTTTTAACTTACAAGGGTCCGAATTAAAATCAGCATTGAATATCAATAGATTTCTGTTTTTTTCTCTCTGCTAACTTCATTGATTGTCCAGGTATCCCTAAACTTCATACCCTTACTCACAACCATTATCTGTTGTACTACTTCATTTTTCAACTATCTGGGGTCAAAATTGAGGTTACTGTTACTATAAATAGATGTTTGATGTCCTCGCTCTGTCTACTTCATTTACCCTCCAATTGTCCTGAAACTTTATGAACTTACTCACAACCACCATTTTATATCGTTCTATGGTAAGCTTAATTAGGTCTGTCAATCAAAATGATTTTTACATAGTAATTAGTTTTTGGTTCGAGGGGAATTTGTGTCGCCTGCAATAAAGTTATTATGTCGCTCATGTTAGGGTAAGGAGACGATTATGGTTTTTGCACAGACAACATAAGATAACATATAATTCTAAAATCAATTAATCCTGACTACTTAAATATACCTTTAACACTAGGAATATTGTGCTCCTTACTTCAGTTCATTGTGGACGACTCTGTGGAGGTGAGAATGATGGAGCTCCAGGAGAAAAAGAGAAAGTTGATGCAGGGAGCCTTTGGAGCATCCAAAAAGGAGACTGCAGAACAAAGACGACAGAATAGAATAAAAGACATAAAATCTCTGATGAATTTCTGAGTGTCATCAGGTTATAAAGAGTGAAAATGAATCAGACTTGAGTGTCATCAGGTCATAAAGAGTGAAAATGAATCAGACTTTAGTTAGGAACTTTGTCTGCAGATATGTCCTTTATGTGTCTTTCCCTGAGATAAGTGATGCTGATGTGATGTAATGTTTGCTGGTGTCAGATACGAAAGAAAACATGTTTGTAAGATTTGTTTTATCTATTCCATAAACTTGAAAACGTCCGACTGGTGCTACTGGGTAAGGTGCTTGTTTATCCAGTAAAGCTGTGACTGTTTTTTTAAAACTGATAGTTGTTTAAAATACTCAGACTGTTCAAGTCTAGCAATAAATAATACTCTAGTCATATATCAATTGCCAAGTGTTCATATATCAGTGTTGATGCCAAGCGTTCATATATCAGTGTTGATGCCAAGCGTTCATATATCAATGTTGATGCCAAGTGTTCCTATATCAATGTTGATGCCAAGTGTTCCTATATCAATGTTGATGCCAAGTGTTCATTTATCAATGTTGATGCCAAGTGTTCATATATCAATGTTGATGCCAAGTGTTCATTTATCAATGTTGATGTCAAGTGTTCATTTATCAATGTTGATGCCAAGTGTTCATTTATCAGTGTTGATGCCAAGTGTCCATTTATCAATGTTGATGCCAAGTGTTCATTTATCAATGTTGATGCCAAGTGTTCATATATCGATGTTGATGTCAAGTGTTCATTTATCGATGTTGATGCCAAGTGTTCATATATCAATGTTGATGCCAAGTGTTCATATATCAATGTTGATGCCAAGTGTTCATTTATCAATGTTGATGCCAAAAGTTCATATATCAATGTTGATGCCAAAAGTTCATATATCAATGTTGATGCCAAAAGTTCATATATCAATGTTGATGCCAAAAGTTCATATATCAATGTTGATGCCAAAAGTTCATATATCAATGTTGATGCCAAGTGTTCATATATCAATGTTGATGCCAAGTGTTCATATATCAATGTTGATGCCAAGTGTTCATATATCAATGTTGATGCCAAGTGTTCATATATCAATGTTGATGCCAAGTGTTCATTTATCAATGTTGATGCCAAGTGTTCATTTATCAATGTTGATGCCAAGTGTTCATATATCATATTGATGCCAAGTTTTCATTTATCAATGTTGATGCCAAGTGTTCATTTATCAATGTTGATGCCAAGTGTTCATTTATCAATGTTGATGCCAAGTGTTCATTTATCAATGTTGATGCCAAGTGTTCATTTATCAGTGTTGATGCCAAGTGTTCATTTATCAATGTTGATGCCAAGTGTTCATGTATCAATGTTGATGCCAAGTGTTCATGTATCAATGTTGATGCCAAGTGTTCATTTATCAATGTTGATGCCAAGTGTTCATTTATCAATGTTGATGCCAAGTGTTCATTTATCAATGTTGATGCCAAGTGTTCATTTATCAATGTTGATGCCAAGTGTTCATATATCAATGTTGATGCCACGTGTTCATTTATCAATGTTGATGCCAAGTGTTGTCATATATCAATGTTGATGCCAAGTGTTGTCGCTGGGAGGTTTATGTAATTTCACATCACAATGGTTATACCTGTTATAGAGATGTAGGAGTACTTAACGAGGAAATACAAAGGAGCTTCTATATCAATGGTGTTTACCTCAGATAGCATGTTTTCTTAATTGGCAACAAAATTAAATTGCTATTTTTGGAGGAAGCCTGACAACTCTTTGAAATTAATGTCAGATGATGCAAAAACTGCATTATTCGATGGCGAGAGAATATTGATTTTTCTTTTTCCATATGTTCTTTGATACTTTATCTTTCCCTATTTACTGTTACACAAAAATGATTAAAAGAAAATGAGATGCTTTGTTCCAACTATATAAATATACACACACACACACACATACAAAAATGAGATGCTTTGTTCTAACTATATAAATATATACACACACAAAAAAAAATGAAATAAACCGTTTCATTACAATTGCACAAAACATAGCAAAACTTTTGAAATTTGATAATAAAAATATTTAAAGATTAAATTGAAATAAGAATGAAGAGTTCAAATTGATTAGACATCATGGCTTAATGAATGTTTCCATGAAAAATTCGAGAAGTCTTAAAGTAGGTTTGGATTTTGACCTGTATGATTCCAGTATTGGTGACAGTGTGTCGTTGAAACACTTAGTGTACATCTTTAATAGGAATATGGTTAAATGTTTGTTACATGATATAGTGCTGTTACCTTGATCTGTACACCGCTACAGAGTTATAGTGCTGGCACATCTTGGTTTTACATGTCTCCATTTTAGTATTGGTTGTGATATAAATGTTATAGGAATATTTCAGGTATGTACCAGGCTAGGTGACGAGAACTTTTTCAGTTGTTGATTTTTTAAAGATTAAATAGTAGGCAAGGGAGGGACCTTTTTTTTTGTTTTTTTTTTAGTTTTTTGTTTTTGTTCTTATTTTTCACTTTCTGGAACTTGCATAAAAAGCTGATGACCTAGTAGTATCTTTGTAATTCTGGAACGCACATATCAAAACTGGTGACCGAATGGTGCCTTTGAAATTCTGGAACTTTCGTATCAAAAACTGATGACTGATCGGTGCCTTTGAACTTACATATCAAAACTGGTGACCGAATGGTGCCTTTGAAATTCTGGAACTTTCGTATCAAAAACTGATGACCGATCGGTGCCTTTGCAATTATTAAAGATTTAATTTTCTGTGCTTTGGTGATTCCTTGGCATACATGTATCTCATAAACAATCAAGACATTGTCATTATACTACATAATCTACTTCAGCATCTGGTTGAGTAAGCCATAGTGTTATGATAGATTTATGTTTACTCTGTCATTGCATCTCGTTTACTGTATATTTCCAAGATTAAACAGTTCACCTCAAAATTTTATTATCTGTCCCATAAAAATTGGGGGTCTAAATGATTTTTTATTTACTTGTAAAAATATACATTTGTCAAGTATGAGAATTCCTGCGATGCCTTGTTATAACAGTCAGATGACTCCAGTGCGATTTGTATCACCTGTGATACCTTGTTATAACAGTCAGATGACTCCAGTAGGATTTGTATCACCTGTGATACCTTGTTATAACAGTATATAGATGACTCCCGCGGGCTTTGTATCGCCTGTGATCCCTTGTTATAACAGTCAGATGACTCCAGTAGGATTTGTATCACCTGTGATACCTTGTAATAACAGTCTATAGCTGACTCCCGTGGGATTTGTATCGCCTGTGATACCTTGTTATAACAGTCAGATGACTCCAGTAGGATTTGTATCACCTGTGATACCTTGTTATAACAGTCTATAGCTGACTCCCGTGGGATTTGTATCACCTGTGATACCTTGTAATAACAGTCTATAGATGACTCCAGTGGGATTTGTATCGCCTGTGATACCTTGTTATAACAGTCAGATGACTCCAGTAGGATTTGTATCACCTGTGATACCTTGTTATAACAGTCAGATGACTCCAGTAGGATTTGTATCACCTGTGATACCTTGTAATAACAGTCTATAGCTGACTCCCGTGGGATTTGTATCACCTGTGATCCCTTGTTATAACAGTCTATAGCTGACTCCAGTGGGATTTGTATCACCTGTGATACCTTGTTATAACAGTCAGATGACTCCAGTAGGATTTGTATCACCTGTGATACCTTGTTATAACAGTATATAGATGACTCCAGTAGGATTTGTATTGCCTGTGAGGCCTTGTTATAACGGTCTATAGATGACTCCAGTAGGATTTGTATCACCTGTGATCCCTTGTTATAACGGTCTATAGCTGACTCCCGTGGGATTTGTATCACCTGTGATACCTTGTTATAACAGTATATAGATGACTCCAGTGGGATTTGTATCGCCTGTGATCCCTTGTTATAACAGTATATAGATAACTCCAGTAGGATTTGTATCACCTGTGATCCCTTGTTATAACAGTCAGATGACTCCAGTAGGATTTGTATCACCTGTGATACCTTGTTATAACAGTCTATAGCTGACTCCCATGGGATTTGTATCACCTGTGATACCTTGTTATAACGGTCTATAGATGACTCCAGTAGGATTTGTATCACCTGCGATCCCTTGTTATAACAGTCAGATGACTCCAGTAGGATTTGTATCACCTGTGATACCTTGTTATAACAGTCTATAGCTGACTCCCATGGGATTTGTATCACCTGTGATACCTTGTTATAACAGTCTATAGCTGACTCCCATGGGATTTGTATCACCTGTGATCCCTTGTTATAACACTCTATAGATAAACTCCAGTAGGATTTGTATCACCTGTGATGCCTTGTTGTAACAGTCAGATGACTCCAGTGGGATTTGTATCACCTGTGATACCTTGTTATAACAGTCAGATGACTCCAGTAGGATTTGTATCACCTGTGATACCTTGTAATAACAGTCAGATGACTCCAGTGGGATTTGTATCACCTGTGATACCTTGTTATAACAGTCTATAGATGACTCCCGTGGGCTTTGTATCACCTGTGATCCCTTGTTATAACAGTCTATAGATGACTCCCGTGGGCTTTGTATCACCTGCGATCCCTTGTTATAACAGTCTATAGCTGACTCCCGTGGGATTTGTATCGCCTGCGATACCTTGTTATTACAGTCTATAAATAACTCCAGTAGGATTTTTTTTCTAAATTTCCCTCTTTGTTGTATTCAGAGTTGATGTAAAATTATATTTTATCTTGTTCTATTTTATCATTCAAGTTATTTTTTTAACATAAAGGTTTTATTTGAAAATTATTAGTTTATGAAGTGATGTTTAACTTAAATAACTGATCAGTAACTTTTGCAATAATTTGAAAAAATATTTTAAGAGATTGAAAAAGGGTTCCCCTGTATAAACTTTGAATTCTGATTCTACTGTTTAAGAATTGTATTAAAATTATATCGGGTGTGATTGCTGTGCAAAATTCCACTTACAAATAGTAAGAAAATGTAATCTTGGGCATGTTAAATTGCCGTAGTTTTAAACTGTCTAACTTTTATAAGGACATTAGTTGTTTAGACTGTTTTCTATAAGTTGCAAAAATAAAATTGTTAATCTATATCAGGTTTTCTTTGTTTTTCACACTGGTACTCGGCACAGATGACAGTGGGATCCTGTTTTTCCCTTTTATGATGAAAGTACTTAATATAGCGAGCATAGCCTTTACAAGATGGCCACCGCTGCACCTATCACTTGAATTATATTCTGGTGTTCAAGGCAATTTAAGACTGAAGCATTATTTAGGACGGAGAAACCAAAAGGCTCAGGGTGATAATATTAGGGCTAGTAGCATGCTTGGAGGAAGGGCTACCAAGTTTGTTAAAATGAATTACCTTGACCTACTTTCAGGATCATAGGGGTAAAATATATTTATCTTTAAACCAAGAGGCCCAGTCATGATATGTGGTCAGTAGCATGCTGGGATGGATGTCTACAGAAAATTGTTCAAATGAATGAGCTTGACCTATTTTCTAGGCCACGGGTGAAATAGGTTGAAATCTTTAAATGTCCTTTCAGTAACCAAGAGGCACAGATACATGATATTGGGCCAGTAGAATGCTGATTTGAATGTCTGGCAAATATACTGAAACGAATTGCATTGATGGACTCTCAAGGCCACAGGAGTCATTATGTTAAAAACGACTTCCTAAAAACCAAGAGGCCCAGTACTAGTGTCATAATGTTGGAACAATGGCATGCTTTGATAACAGACTGAATTTTGTTCAACTGAATGACCTTGACTTACATGTACCTTCAAGGTCACATTGGTCAGATGAGTTCAATTCTTAATTAAAAAAACTATCGGTATGTATTTCAGAATTCATGTTACTGTTAAGGTTCACGGGCCTCTTGGTGATAAGATTCCACCTAATAGTATTGAAGATAATTTGGGATAGTTATAAGGAATGTTTCATTTTCAATCAATGTCATCGAATATTTGTACACGTTAAACTGGTACATGCCTTAGTTGTAACAAATTGCAAATAGGGGGCCTTCATGACTCGCAGCTAACTATGTAATCTGCTGCTAGTGGCCGCAGTAAGGGGGCATATCTCGATGTGAAACACCAGTCTTTTCAGATCTATAGCAAAAACTAACAGTAATACAGAATTTTTAGCTTAATAGGAAGTAAAATTGCATTTGACTAAATTGACTTTCGACCTCAGAATTATATCAATCGTTATTGCAATACAAGTGATTGTAGTTAATGATTTCTTCAACCAGTGACCTTTGGTGACCTTTGGTGACCTACATATCAACCTTTGACATAACGTTAGTGTTGGTAGTTATCCAAACGAAAGTATATCACATTGATAAGTAGTACGATTAATTTGGCATAACTTGTCAGTCTTATAAGATTTTTAAATGAAAGTATACCACATATGTGCAAGTTAATTTGTCATGTGACCTTTGAATTGGTGACGTGTAGCTGTGCGGTTTTTAAGGTGAGGGTTGTCCAGCAGATAACATAGCAAACACACAGGATAGAAAGGATGAAATGACAATAGTACCTACATCACTAGATCTACATACAATGTGTATTGTTGTAGGTGTATATCAATAATTACCAGATCAGGTGAGCGATACAGGCCCTCTGGGCCTCTTGTTGTAGGTGTATATCAATAATTACCAAATCAGGTGAGCGATACAGGCCCTCTGGGCCTCTTGTTGTAGGTGTAGATCAATAATTACCAGATTAGGTGAGCGTTTAGGCCGATACGGTTTGTTTGATATCTTGGAGATGGCTCACAATTCTAGTTGAGAAAATATTCCTTTTTACCTCCCCTCTGGTTGATACAATTCATCTTATTTTGTGTTGAGGTTTTATAGCTTTGCCCTGGAGATTTCCTAACAGACCTACCTTTAATGTGTATTGTGGATACGAAATTCTGCTGCGTATTCTGACTTCATTGGAGATCTAAACACTCTAGGGTCAGAGCCTTTCTTTCTGTTCAGATTTACAATAGAACAGAAGTGCGGGCCACAAAAACAAAAGAAAATCAATTTCCACGCACTATCTACATAGACCAACAAATTCATGATAGACATATACCTTATCTTGTGATTGGGATTGTTATCAGGACATCAAAGGTAATTATTTAACAGTAACTCCAAGTCATTCAACCCATCTTCCTTAAGACAACAACCTGTGTGATGCGTCAGGCTTGTAATTAGCAACTGGTAGATTGACGAGCGTCAGCATTCCAGTCCTTAATAGAATTACTATCCGGGGTTGACAGGTCGGTGAAAGTTCTCTTGTGGGAATGGTTGGAAACGGATATTATATACATGTATATTAAAAAAATACCACATTCGTACAGATCGCGGAATATCTTGCGAACGCTTTGTCAACAGGATCAGAACATACTACAGTTTTACACAGAAATGATCAGGACAGTAATATTTTATTTACGACCCCCGCTCACAGCCAATAATACGGTTTTGAGAAAACCGAGAAACATTACCATGAGGGGTAGTTGTATAGCTGTTTAGCTGAGCGGCTTCACTATTGGGAAACATAATCGTGTCACTACAAAAAATCAACCAAAAAAAAAACGAAAATGATTTTTAAAAAAACCCACCAAAAAACAAGAGTTTAGTTCAAGAACCCTTCTCAGTGTACGACTTAACTTGGTTGTTAACTCACCTGGTCCGGCATAAAAATCGCTACTATTCCTGAACGACTAAATTGATTTTGGTCTGAAGCACTATTGGGCAAAGGAGGTGTAATGTATAAATGGGGAGATGTACAGGGTAAATTAGGAAAAAAAGAGGTAAATTATTTAAATTCCTACTAGTCCTGAACGACTGTACAGATTTTGATAATATTTTGTCGTAATCCGAGGGTTTTTGTTGTTTTATTGACCTTTAACATACCTGATATGGGCTCACTTACTCATGTCAAAGTTTGTAAAGTCTGCTGTTAAAACATACAAATCTGATATGAACCAATTAACCCATATCAGATTTTTAAAATGCTGATAAAATTTGGTTGGGATTATAACTGGATGAATCGTGGAGGGCGTGACTCCCCTGAGGATTTTCGAGGATGTGCAAATTTCAAAACCCTTCCTTTGTAAGAATAATAGAATTTTGTCCAAATTTGATCCGAAGATTATTTAGATGAATGGAGACTTAATCATTTCCCTTAGTAATGGTAGGTCTGAGTATTTCTGAAGTCTTTCTCCTCCTGTATGGATAAAGGGATTTTGGTTTTGGTCTGCAACTGGAAGCGAAGGTTGGGGGCTTGGGTGGGGCAATAACAGAAGTCAAAATTGATAATTAAAGTTGAGTGCTTTTTCGACAGAATTTGTTTTGAATCATTTTTAGAAACGGGAAGCTAAATATTAGTTGGAGGAAAGGGTTAACTTCCTTTGTATGGTACTGAGAGGCGGTTACCAAAGTGGGAACTCGCACGAGTGTCTAATGATAACTGGAATATCCAAATGAGCAAAGCAGGCCCTCTGGGCTCTTGTTTCAGGATGTCCCCCGTATACACATACGGGTTAGCACGCGATACCCGCAGGTAATCCTTACGCGCGTGACACCATGCATTGAGCTTCACAGCAATTAAAAACGAACGGAAACATTTCCTTTCTCATTAAACATTGAAACACAGCCTCTACCTGCTGAATTATCCCAACACATTGTATAAAACCGCCGCTGTGTTTATACGTGTTGGTAAATGATAATCATAATAATATAGGCATGATTGTGGACAATATTGTTATTAATTATTCATCCTAGATGATTACCTTTTCCAGTTATCATACTTAAAATCTATTCAATAGAATGCTATATCAATAGTTTATAATGAAACCTATACAACAGGTGTAGATTAAAGCACATCCGGGTAGGCACTGATGAAGACTCTTAGTTCTATGTATTACACGAGGGACTCCAGATTGTTGGTTTATATGTGTATGTTTATAACATTATCTAAAAAAGTGGGGTTAGTAGCGAGTCGTACTGTCGGTATTTATCGTTACAGGTAAAACAGAAGACTTCACGGTGGGAGTTCTGTCCACGGTTGGCTAGCTCAGTCGGTTGTTTCCGTGGGCAAGACACTTTACCCTAATTGCTCTAGATGGCATGCGAGTGATGTCAGGGAGAAAGCCACCGACTACTACAAGGAGGCCCACCTCAAATTTACCCTGGCTATTCACGGTTCAATAAATCCAACATATAGACGGACATGAACCCAGTTATCAGATGTTTACAAGAAACATAACTAGCGTATTCCGGTGCCAGTGTATGATTAGAATCAGGTCATGTCGATGTGTGTGGGACATAATATTTCAGAGAAATGAAACTTTAAAGTAATCTTTAGTTGGTCCCATTTAGAAAGGCACATCAATGACAACGATAGAACCAACTACTGTCATTATGTATTTATAGCAAAGTTCTCTGTCAGCTGCTAGATCATAAGATAGTAATAACTTTTTGTTTTGGAAATTTTTTATTTTCTTCCACACATATGCATACATGTAGCAATACATAATATTGGTGTATATTTAATTGCAACAATTACACTTTTTCATACGCTTAATACAAATTCGCTTATCAATACATGAAGTACACCTCAGATGCAGTTTCGTCACAATACATTAAATCGTGCAATCGTATAAAATGAATGTGTTCATCACGATTTCATATTATGTCATTGTGTAATGTGGCTGATAGAACATGCTCTTTTATATATATATATATATATTTATTGTGTTGCTATAGCTATTTGTGGTATACTTCAGGTAAGGATATTGCCATAATAGTTCAGAAGAAAACTTTTTATACATGTAGATATACAAAAAAAAAAAAAACCATACATAAAGACTTCTTACATGCACAGACTCATACTTTAACAGTAATAAAGTTCTAAAAGTAACAATAACAAGTTTTTCTTTTTTTGATTTGTTACGTTACAAGTGCTTTCAAATCAACCCATCGTTTTTCAAATGTTTGGACAGTCATATTTTCCCTATGAATGTACTGTTCAATTTTGTAATGTTTTTCTAGTTCCATTTTGAATATAAATAGAGCAGGCAGATGATTTTTATACTTTTGCTTGTATATGTGTAATTTTGCTAAAACAATAATTAAGTTTATGTTGTTAATTTCGTTGTCCGTTTTCCCAAGGATAACATCTGAATTAATCAAACTCAGAGTTTTCCCGGTTTTGTTTTCTACCCATGTGGTGAATTCTTGCCAAAATTTTGTAACAAGAGTACATTCCCAAAACAAGTGGATTATTGATTCTATATTTGCTTTACAAAATGAGCATACAGGCGAGTTAATTACACCTATCATACGCAGGTATTTTTTTGTGCTAATGATTCTGTGAGTAATTCGGTATTGGAACCATTGAAGTGTTGAGTCCGAGGTTAACTTAAATATTATAAAGTTAATCTTTTCCCACCAATATTGATTTTGATGTATATCAAGTTCAAGTGACCATTTGACTTTGTATTTATCATTTGTAGATAAATCTTTAATAAAAAGATTATATATCGAGAGTCCTCGTTGTTTATTTGTTAAGATGTGATAAATGTACTTTTGACAATGTGGAAGTATAATAGTGGAATTATAATTTCTCAGAAAAGGCCATTTAGACAGAATGGTATTCCTGATGCCATAAAACTGAGTTAGTATTGGTGAAAAGAAAATTTTTTCGCAAAATTCTTCATAGTTTTCAATTAATTTACCTTGGTCATTACATAAGTCATACACATAACATATCCCTTTTCGTGACCATTGTTTAAAATGTAAGGTCTTGTTATCAATCTTTATTTCTGGATTGTGCCACAAGGGACGATACAAAACACTTTCTTCGTTGCATGGAAGGTACAAAAAACAATGTATATTTTCAAGGACTTCTTTCCAGAACAGATTTTTAATAGATTTCAACTTTTTTCTCCAATAGTCCGCCCCATATGAAATAATAGTAAATTTTGATTCGCCAATCACGTCTTCAAAAAGGTAGGTCCATGAATTATCATTTGTTAACAGGCGTTTTATCCAGGATAGTTTCATGGATTTAATGAAAGCATCAATTTGTACCATTTTAAGACCGCCATCTTTGTAATTTTGAACTATCAGGTTTCTTGAGATTCTGTCGTTTTTCCTGCCCCATATAAAATTGTATAAAGGTCTTTCTAGGATTTTTACAAAGTCCTTATCAGGTCTTGGAATACTTATAAATAAATGTGTTAATTTAGAAAGAATGATGCTTTTAACAACTGTAATTCTACCTATTGGACTAAGACACCTCTTTGACCATATGTGAATGAGAGTTTTAATTTCTTTAAGTTTGTCACAGTAATTCAAGTCAGCAAGTTCTGACAGATTCGGACTGAATTTCACTCCTAGGAAAGTGAATGGTAAGATAGTAATAACTTAGCAATTTAGATATGATCGTCCTATTGTAAGTGAGATGTACTTTAGTATATGAACACTGATACTTGATGTCAGATGTACTTTAGTGTATGAACTTGATGTCAGATGTACTTTAGTGTATGAACTTGATGTCAGATATACTTTAGTGTATGAACACTGATACTTGATGTCAGATATACTTTAGTGTATGAACACTGATACTTGATGTCAGATATACTTTAGTGTATGAACACTGATACTTGATGTCAGATATACTTTAGTGTATGAACACTGATACTTGATGTCAGATGTACTTTAGTGTATGAACATTGATACTTGATGTCAGATGTACTTGAGTGTATGAACATTGATACTTGATGTCAGATGTACTTTAGTGTATGAACACTGATACTTGATGTCAGATGTACTTGAGTGTATGAACATTGATACTTGATGTCAGATGTACTTTAGTGTATGGATACTTGATGTCAGATATACTTTAGTGTATGAACACTGATACTTGATGTCAGCTGTACTTTAGTGTATGAACACTGATACTTGATGTCACATGTACTTTAGTGTATGGACACTGATACTTGATGTCAGATGTACTTTAGTGTATGAACACTGACACTTGATGTCAGATGTACTTTAGTGTATGAATACTGATACTTGATGTCAGATGTATTTTAGTGTATGAACACTGATACTTGATGTCAGATGAACTTTAGTGTATCAACACTGATACTTGATGTCAGGTGTACTTTAGTGTATGAACACTGATACTTGATGTCAGATGTACTTTAGTGTATGAACACTGATACTTGATGTCAGATGTACTTTAGTGTATGAACTGATACTTGATGTCAGATGTACTTTATTGTATTAACACTGATACTTGATGTCAGATGTACTTTAGTGTATGAACACTGATACTTGATGTCAGATGTACTTTATAGTATGAACACTGATACTTGATGTCAGATGTACTTTATTGTATTAACACTGATACTTGATGTCAGATGTACTTTATTGTATGAACGCTGATACTTGATGTCAGATGTACTTTAGTGTATGAACACTGATACTTGATGTGAGATGTACTTTAGTGTATGAACACTGATACTTGATGTCAGATGTACTTTAGTGTATGAACACTGATACTTGATGTCAGATGTACTTTAGTGTATGAACACTGATACTTAATGTTAAATATACTTTAGTGTATGAACACTGATACTTGATGTTCAATATACATTAGTGTATGAACACTGATACTTGATGTCAGATGTATTTTAGTGTATGGATACTTGATGTGAGATGTACTTTAGTGTATGAACACTGATACTTGATGTGAGATGTACTTTAGTGTATGAACACTGATACTTGATGTCTGATGTACTTTAGTGTATGAACACTGATACTTGATGTCAGATGTACTTTAGTGTATGAACACTGATACTTGATGTCAGATGTATTTTAGTGTATGGATACTTGATGTCAGATGTACTTTAGTGTATGAACACTGATACTTGATGTCAGATATACTTTATTGTATGGACACTGATACTTGATGTCAGATGTACTTTATTGTATGGACACTGGTACTTGATGTCAGATGTACTTTATTGTATGGACACTGATACTTGATGTCAGATGTACTTTATTGTATGAACACTGGTACTTGATGTCTGATGTACTTTAGTATATGAACACTGATACTTGATGTGAGATGTACTTTATTGTATGAACACTGATACTTGATGTGAGATGTACTTTAGTGTATGAAAACTGATACTTGATGTCAGATGTACTTTAGTGTATGAACACTGATATTTGATGTCAGATGTACTTTAGTGTATGGACACTGATACTTGATGTCAGATGTACTTTATTGTATGAACACTGATACTTGATGTGAGATGTACTTTAGTGTATGAACACTGATACTTGATGTTAGATGTAATTTAGTGTATCAACACTGATACTTGATGTCAGAGGTACTTTAGTCTATGAACACTGATACTTGATGTCAGATGTACTTTATTGTATGAACACTGATACTTGATGTCTGATGAACTTTAGTGTATGAACACTGATACTTGATGTCAGATGTACTTTAGTGTATGAACACTGATACTTGATGTCTGGTGTACTTTAGTGTATGAACACTGATACTTGATGTGAGATGTACTTTAGTGTATGAACACTGATACTTGATGTAAGATGTACTTTATTGTATGAACACTGATACTTGATGTCAGATGTACTTTAGTGTATGGACACTGATACTTGATGTCAGGTGTACTTTAGTGTATGAACACTGATACTTGATGTCAGATGTACTTTAGTGTATGAACACTGATATTTGATGTCAGATGTACTTTAGTGTATGAACACTGATACTTGATGTCTGATGTACTTTAGTGTATGAACACTGATACTTGATGTTAGATGTACTTAAGTGTATGCACACTGATACTTGATGTTAGATATACTTTAGTGTATGAACACTGATACTTGATGTTCAATATACATAAGTGTATGAACACTGATACTTGATGTCAGATGTACTTTAGTGTATGAACACTGATACTTGATGTTAGATATACTTTAGTGTATGAGCACTGATACTTGATGTCAGATGTACTTTATTGTATGAACACTGATACTTGATGTCAGATGTACTTTAGTGTATGGACACTGATACTTGATGTCAGATGTACTTAGTGTATGAACACTGATACTTGATGTCAGATGTACTTTAGTGTATGAACACTGATACTTGATGTCAGATGTACTTTAGTGTATGAACACTGATACTTGATGTCAAATGTACTTTAGTGTATGAACACTGATACTTGATGTCGGGTGTACTTTAGTGTATGGACACTGATACTTGATGTCAGCTGTACTTTAGTGTATGAACACTGATACTTGATGTCAGACGTACTTTAGTGTATGAACACTGATACTTGATGTCGGGTGTACTTTAGTGTATGAACACTGATACTTGATGTCAGATGTACTTTAGTGTATGGACACTGATACTTGATGTCAGCTGTACTTTAGTGTATGAACACTGATACTTGATGTCAGACGTACTTTAGTGTATGAACACTGATACTTGATGTCAGATGTACTTTAGTGTATGAACACTGATACTTGATGTCAGACGTACTTTAGTGTATGAACACTGATACTTGATGTCAGATGTACTTTAGTGTATGAACATTGATACTTGATGTCAGCTGTACTTTAGAGTATGAACTGATACTTGATGACAGATGTACTTTAGTGTATGAACACTGATACTTGATGTCTGATGTACTTTAGTGTATGAACTTGATGTCAGATGTACTTTAGTGTATGAACACTGATACTTGATGTCAGATGTACTTTAGTGTATGGATACTGATACTTGATGTCAAATATACTTTAGTTTATTATCACTGATTCTTGATGTCAGATGTACTTTAGTGTATGAACTGATGCTTGATGTCTGATGTACTTTAGTGTATGAACACTGATACTTGATGTCAGATGTACTTTAGTGTATGAACTGATACTTGATGTCAGATGTACTTTAGTGTATGAACTGATACTTGATGTGAGATGTACTTTATTGTATGAACACTGATACTTGATGTCAGATGTACTTTAGTGTATGAACACTGATACTTGATGTCAGATATACTTTAGTGTATGAAAACTGATACTTGATGTCAGATGTACTTTAGTGTATGAACACTGATACTTGATGTCAGATATACTTTAGTGTATGAAAACTGATACTTGATGTCAGATGTACTTTAGTGTATGAACACTGATACTTGATGTCAGATGTACTTTAGTGTATGAACACTGATACTTGATGTCAGATGTACTTTAGTGTATGAACACTGATACTTGATGTCAGATGTACTTTAGTGTATGAACACTGATACTTGATGTCAGATGTACTTTAGTGTATGAACACTGATACTTGATGTCAAATGTACTTTAGTGTATGAACACTGATACTTGATGTCAGATGTACTTTAGTGTATGAACACTGATACTTGATGTCAGATGTACTTTAGTGTATGGACACTGATACTTGATGTCAGATGTACTTTATTGTATGAACGCTGATACTTGATGTCAGATGTACTTTAGTGTATGAACACTGATACTTGATGTCAGATGTACTTTAGTGTATGAACACTGATACTTGATGTCAAATGTACTTTAGTGTATGGACACTGATACTTGATGTCAGATATACTTTATTGTATGAACACTGATACTTGATGTCAGATGTACTTTAGTGTATGAACACTGATACTTGATGTCAGATGTACTTTAGTGTATGGACACTGATACTTGATGTCAGATGTACTTTATTGTATGAACGCTGATACTTGATGTCAGATGTACTTTAGTGTATGAACACTGATACTTGATGTCAGATGTATTTTAGTGTATGAAAACTGATACTTGATGTCTGATGTACTTTAGTGTATGAACACTGATACTTGATGTCAGATGTACTTTAGAGTATGGATACTGATACTTGATGTCAAATATACTTTAGTTTATTATCACTGATTCTTGATGTCGGGTGTACTTTAGTGTATGAACACTGATGCTTGATGTCATATGTACTTTAGTGTATGAACACTGATACTTGATGTTATTTGTACCTAAGTGTTCGATGAGGGTCCCGAACCTGTTGATCCAGTTGGGATATACCAAGGTTCAAAGCCTGTCGGTCGTTTGTAGTTGGCTACGGTGATGACAAAACTCAGGGATCCAGGCTTGATGGTCCTATATACTTAGCGACAGTTCGGACAGATACCAAGGTTCCAAGCCTGTTGGCCCTATGTACTTAGCGACAGTTCGGACAGATACCAAGGTTCCAAGCCTGTTGGCCCTATGTACTTGGCGACCGTCCGGACAAACACCAAGGTTCCAAGCCTGTTGGTCCTATGTACTTGGCGACCGTCCGGACAAACATCAAGGTTCCAAGTCCGTTGGTCCTATGTACTTAGCGACAGTCCAGACAAATAACAAGGTTCCAACCTGTTGGTCCTATGTACTTAGCGACAGTCCGGACAAATACCAAGGTTCCAACCTGTTGGTCCTATGTACTTTGCGACAGTCTGGACAAACACCAATGTTCCAACCTGTTGGTCCTATGTACTTTGCGACCGTCTGGACAAACACCAAGGTTCCAAGTCTGTTGGTCCTATGTACTTAGCGACAGTCCGGACAAACACCAAAGTTCCAACCTGTTGGCCCTATGTACTTTGCGACAGTCTGGACAAACACCAATGTTCCAACCTGTTGGTCCTATGTACTTTGCGACAGTCTTGACAAACACCAATGTTCCAACCTGTTGGTCCTATGTACTTTGCGACAGTCTGGACAAACACCAGTGTTCCAACCTGTTGGTCCTATGTACTTAGCGACCGTCCGGACAAACACCAAGGTTCCAACCTGTTGGTCCTATGTACTTTGCGACAGTCTGGACAAACACCAAGGTTCCAACCTGTTGGTCCTATGTACTTTGCGACAGTCTGGACAGACACCAATGTTCCAACCTGTTGGCCTATGTACTTAGCGACAGTCCAGACAAATACCAAGGTTCCAACCTGTTAGTCCTATGTACTTAGCGACAGTCTGGACAGACACCAATGTTCCAACCTGTTGGCCTATGTACTTAGCGACAGTCCAGACAAATACCAAGGTTCCAACCTGTTGGTCCTATGTACTTAGCGACAGTCCGGACAAACACCAAGGTTCCAAACCTGTTGGTCCTATGTACTTAGCGACAGTCTGGACAAACACCAAGGTTCCAAACCTGTTGGTCCTATGTACTTAGCGACAGTCCAGACAAATACCAAGGTTCCAACCTGTTGGTCTTATGTACTTAGCGACAGTCCGGACAAATACCAATGTTCCAACCTGTTGGCCCTATGTACTTAGCGACAGTCAAGACAAACACCAATGTTCCAACCTGTTGGCCCTATGTACTTAGCGACAGTCCGGACAAATACCAAGGTTCCAACCTGTTGGCCCTATGTACTTAGCGACAGTCCAGACAAATAACAAGGTTCCAAGTCTGTTGGTCCTATGTACTTTGCGACAGTCCAGACAAACACCAAGGTTCCAACCTGTTGGCCCTATGTACTTAGCGACAGTCTGGACAAACACCAATGTTCCAACCTGTTGGCCGTATGTACTTTGCGACAGTCTGGACAAACACCAAGGTTCCAAACCTGTTGGTCCTATGTACTTAGCGACAGTCCAGACAAATACCAAGGTTCCAACCTGTTGGTCCTATGTACTTGGCGACCGTCCGGACAAACACCAAGGTTCCAACCTGTTGGCCTATGTACTTAGCGACAGTCCGGACAAACACCAATGTTCCAACCTGTTGGCCTATGTACTTAGCGACAGTCTGGACAAACACCAATGTTCCAACCTGTTGGCCTATGTACTTAGCGACAGTCCGGACAAACACCAATGTTCCAACCTGTTGGTCCTATGTACTTGGCGACAGTCTGGACAAACACCAATGTTCCAACCTGTTGGCCTATGTACTTAGCGACAGTCCGGACAAATACCAAGGTTCCAACCTGCTGGCGGTATGTACTTAGCGACAGTCCAGACAAATACCAAGGTTCCAAGTCTGTTGGTCCTATGTACTTGGCGACCGTCCGGACAAACACCAAGGTTCCAAGCCTGTTGGCCCTATGTACTTGGCGACCGTCCGGACAAACACCAAGGTTCCAAGCCTGTTGGCCCTATGTACTTTGCGACAGTCCAGACAAATACCAAGGTTCCAAGCCTGTTGGTCCTATGTACTTGGCGACCGTCCGGACAAACACCAAGGTTCCAAGCCTGTTGGTCCTATGTACTTAGCGACAGTCCGGACAAATACCAAGGTTCCAAGCCTGTTGGTTCTATGTTTTCAGCGACAGTCCAGACAAATACCAAGGTTCCAAGCCTGTTGGTCCTATGTACTTTGCGACAGTCTGGACAAATACCAAGGTTCCAAACCTGTTGGCCCTATGTACTTTGCGACAGTCTAGACAAATACCAAGGTTCCAAGCCTGTTGGCCCTATGTACTTTGCGACAGTCTGGACAAACACCAAAGTTCCAACCTGTTGGTCCTATGTACTTTGCGACAGTCTGGACAAACACCAATGTTCCAACCTGTTGGTCCTATGTACTTTGCGACAGTCTGGACAAACACCAATGTTCCAACCTGTTGGTCCTATGTACTTTGCGACAGTCTGGACAAACACCAATGTTCCAACCTGTTGGTCCGATGTACTTTGCGACAGTCTGGACAAATACCAAGGTTCCAAGCCTGACGATTCAGAAGCTGAATATTCCAACTTGTGGTTATGAAAATCAACAAGAATTTTTACGTGTTATATCTACCAATGGGATTGCTCTACATACAAGGAAATGTTAGGTCACTGTATATAAAGTTTGTCATCTCCGTCCGTGGAATATTGTGGGTTGGTTTTGTGATTGTTGACTTTTTTAAGCCCTACCTGCATAATGAACTTCTAGTTTTCGACAAGCACGTGGTTAGTAAGTAATACTTTCTGATTTGTAATTAAAGCAGCTTTACTTGATTTAGTAACACCAACTTGAAGGATTTCCTCCGTATTTAAAAAAAAAATCCACATAGCTTCGGATTGAATCAGAGGCAAGCAATGCTGGATGTGTGAATCTAGACATTATTATACCAAACAGCTTTTCATGACTTTAAATTATTTGCTGACCTTGAACGGAAAGAAACTTGTAGGTGTGGTATGTCCTCGTTTTAATGCCTCGACACTTTGAAATTCCCTCACTGCTGCTGACTGACAATTCCATAGATCGTCAGTATGTAACCAGATCGACTTGCTAGAGAAAACGTAGATGTTAGAACTGGACAATATCAGATAAAGAAATCGAAAAAAAAAGAGTTAAATTTCATCAGAAATCACTTCCGATGTCTACTGCAAAATAATAATAAAAAAAACCCATCAAATATGTAAACGTCGATCACATGCATGACAAAAAGAAGGAAGATATTTGTTTTGTAAATCCTACATCGAATATACTAAAGCTACAATTTGCCTTCTTCAAAAATGCACACCTTGTTTATACTGTAAGATGTAGTTATAAACTTTTGTGTATTTATCTTTGAACAGGGTTTTGATTATATTGACTTTACCTTTTTGATCATTTTTAGTATAATCGTAATAATAATAAACATTATTTATTGAGGCTGAAAGACATGTATAGCCAGATGCTAAATCTTCAATATGGTCCTCCTATAATGCATGTGCTTAATAGAGTTTATACATGACCGTCGTGAGGGCAAGCTTATTGGACCGAATACAAACAACGACAAAGACAAGATAGAGACTAGTTAGAATTGAACTTGGCCGTTTTTTATATATAAACGACGGACTTGAAAATATAAATTTACAAGAAAAACGTTTGGTCGTAGGTGGGGATTTACACATATCTACATGTACACATACTGTTAATATTTATCATTGCTGGTATAATGGCAACTTTGTATAATACAATATCTACAGGTACAATATAATATATTGACAACCACCACAACCACAATATAAGCATGTACCAACGGCTATAAAACCAGTCTCCCAGAAGATACTCCTCCTATCTACTCAAACAATATAACTTACAAACGTCTGTAAGACGAGGTTTACAGGTACAGCAAAAAAATAATGAATGGTATTATTGTTACCATTACAGGTACAGTAAAAGAATCAAATAAAATGAAGGGTATCATTATTACCATTACATATATAGCAAAATAATCATGAAATGAAGGGTATCATTGTTACCATTACAGATATAGCAAAATAATCATTAAAGGAAGGGTATCATTGTTACCATTACAGGTACAGCAAAATAATCATAAAATGAAGGGTATTATTGCTACTATTTTACATGGCAATCATCGCGAAACAGACGTATGTTGTTTCTAATTAGGATTTGATCGGGATCCACCAATGGAAGGACTATCATTAAGACAGAACAACTGTCGTGTTTACCGCGAATGATTACTACACGGGCCCGGGGTCGATACTCCACGGGATAGCTCAGGGTGGATCGGTCGTCCTCTTGCCACCTAACAGTGCGGCTCTGTGTCTATAAACCTAACTCATCCACAGTTACGGAATCTGAACGTAATTGTCGGTATCGTAATATGTTGACATTTTTTAGAGTGTTAGCAAATTTATAAGCAGGCTGGTTGGGAGATAATTCAATATGGAATATTGTAGGTTGGTTTTGTGATTATTGACTTTTTTAAGCCCTACCTGCATAATGTACTTCTAGTTTTCGACAAGCACGTGGTTAGTAAGTAATACTTTCTGATTTGTAATTAAAGCAGCTTTACTTGCTTTATTAACACCAACTGGAAGGATTTCCTCCGTATTTGAAAAAAAATCCACACAGCTTCGGATTGAATCAGAGGCAAGCAATGCTGGATGTGTGAATCTAGACATTATTATACCAAACAGCTTTTCAAGACTTTAAATTATTTGCTGATCTTGAACGGAAATAAACTTGTAGGTGTGGTATGTCCTCGCTTTAATGCCTCGACACTTTGAAATTCCCTCACTGCTGCTGACTAACAATTCCATAGATCGTCATTATGTAACCAGATCGACTTGCTAGAGAAAACGTAGATGTTAGAACTGGACAATATCAGATAAAGAAATCGAAAAAAAGAGTTAAATGTCATCAGAAATCACTTCCGATGTCTACTGCAAAATAATAATAAAAAAACCCATCAAATATGTAAACGTCGATCACATGCATGACAAAAAGAAGGAAGATATTTGTTTTGTAAATCCTACATCGAATATACTAAAGCTACAATTTGCCTTCTTCAAAAATGCACACCTTGTTTATACTGTAAGATGTAGTTATAAACTTTTGTGTATTTATCTTTGAACAGGGTTTTGATTATATTGACTTTACCTTTTTGATCATTTTTAGTATAATCGTAATAATAATAAACATTATTTATTGAGGCTGAAAGACATGTATAGCCAGATGCTAAATCTTCCATATGGTCCTCCTATAATGCATGTGCTTAATAAAGTGTATACATGACCGTCGTGAGGGCAAGCTTATTGGACCAAATACAAACAACGATAAAGACAAGACAGAGACTAGTTAGAATTGAAATTGGCCGTTTGTTATATGTAAACGACGGACTTGAAAATATAAATTTACAAGAAAAACGTTTGGTCGTAGGTGGGGATTTACACATATCTACACATACTGTTAATATTTATCATTGTTTGTATAATGGCAATTTTTATAATACAATATCTACAGGTACAATATCATATATTGACAACCACCACAACCACAATATAACCATGTACCAACGGCTATAAAGCCAGTCTCCCAGAAGATACTCCTCCTATCTACTAAAACAATATAACTTACAAACGTCTGTAAGACGAGGTTTACAGGTACAGCAAAAAAATAATGAAGGGTATTATTGTTACCATTACAGGTACAGTAAAAGAATCAAATAAAATGAAGAGTATCATTGTTACCATTACATATATAGCAAAATAATCATGAAATGAAGGGTATCATTGTTACCATTACAGATATAGCAAAATAATCATTAAATGAAGGGTATCATTGTTACCATTACAGATATAGCAAAATAATCATTAAAGGAAGGGTATCATTGTTACCATTACAGGTACAGCAAAATAACCTTAAATTGAAGGGTAGCATTGTTACCATTTTACATTGCAATCATCGCGAAACAGACTATGTTGTTTCTAATTAGAATTTGATCGGGATCCACCAATGGAAGGAATATCATTAAGACAGAACTACTGTCGTGTTTACCGCGAATGATTACTACACGGGCCCGGGGTCGATACTCCACGGGATAGCTCAGGGTGGATCGGTCGTCCTCTCGCCACCTAACAGTGCGGCTCTGTGTCTATAAACCTAACTCATCCACGGTTACGGAATCTCAACGTAATTGTCGGTATCGTAATATGTTGACATTTTTTAGAGTGTTAGCAAATTTATAAGCAGGCTGGTTGGGAGAGAATTCAATATGGCAAGTGTCGTACCAAACGAAGGAATATTTCAGTTAAGAATCTAGTTAATTTAATGAGGCATTGACGAAGTCAGAAGTTAGTGTGAATACTTTCCTGAGTTATAAATATGACACATTCATGGAATGACTTGTTCTCTGTAACAATAGGATTGGTATTTATGGCCATGGTGACCGGAGAAGACGAAACAGTCCTTTTGAAACTAGGTACGTATTACTTTGTGGTGTCGTGTATCTATGTTGTTCATCACAAATCCTCACAATCGGTTGTAGTGTTTGTTTAGACACACTTTGATGATATCAAATGATGTCAAATAAAATTCTCATGTGGACAACAAATCAAAGGAAAGGTTGGTTTAGCACAGTACAACGTCTATGTAACGCCATTGACCCGAACAATCTGGTATCCGACGTCGAATTATCTACGAATTACGTCATGAGACATTTGTCTACCAACCTAGCCAATAACGACAAGCTTGAATGGTATAATGCCCTATATGACGATAGGAACAATGCTAACGGTAACAAACTTCGTACATACAGAACTTTTAAAAACGATGTTAAAACTGAGCGGTACGTCAGACTTGACATACCCAGAATCCATAGACGTAACTTAGCTCTTTTTCGCGCGGGATCGCTACCATTGGCCGTTGAGACAGGTCGGTACGCCAGGCCGCCCATACCCCTGGCAGATAGACAATGTAAATTTTGTACTCTACAAAAAATTGAAGACGAGGAACACTTCTTAGTAGAATGTGAACTTTTCTCTGATTTAAGACACACTCTTTTTCTCAAATGTGCTCAGCATATTGACGGTTTTCATGATATGAACAATAAAAATAAATTCATAAGTATTATGTTAAACGATGATCTCCAGCCAACTGTAGCAAGTAACATTTCATCCTTCTTCAATAGGCGAAAAGTATTTAATTGATTATTTGAATATATGTAGGGTAGATAGTGAGCGATTGTAGGTTTGGGTTGCCTCATCACTTTCGCTCATATCCTCTCTTGATATTGTCAAGGATATATAACTTAATAATAACTTTAAATTAGCATATGTGTTCTAGAATAAATACGGTAACAATTGAGTTAATTAAATATGCGTGATCTCGTTACTTCCACTTACTGAAATTTGAACATTTGAACTTTCAACAGTTGTAGGGGTCATAATTGAAATTTCACTCATTCATGTATTCGTACAATAGTTCAGCCTCAGTTTTGTGATACTTTTATATATGTACATATTTTTCTTGACCATACTATACCGTAGTCTGTGTACATTAAGCTATATATATATTGACTTTTAGGTGATACACTTTTATTATAACATATGTGATAATTTTTTTTACTGTTTTAAGTGTCTCATAAGTCAACCATACTGGCTGGGTGTTGATCATTGTACTATGTATATTTTATTGTATAATGTATTTTATGTTGATCAATGCGTGACACTTTAATAAACTAATTTTATTATTAATTGAGGGAGTCAATAACAGAAAACACGAATGAACAATCGAAAACACACGTTACAGTTCATACCAAGTGTTCTATTGAGTCTCATTACAACATGTTATGTCAAAGGCGGGGATACAGGGAATCAATGACAATCTAGAAACCCGAAAACAAATCACAATCGTATAGTCATTAAGATAAGTATTTTATAGGCGACCACTGTGATACTTAGTGTTTTATTAAGAATTGGTTTTGAATAGGTTCTGTTTTCGCTCTTTGAAATTCACTTCACTATTTCTGATGAATGGTGAAACACATGTCCAAAGCGTTAAAGTCTCTGACCAGGCAGAAGTCTAAGGGTTACAGCCTGATTGAACCAGATGATAATGGAATCCAAAACTATTGCGATACAGAAAGGACAAACTCGAATATTTCTACACTTGTAATGATAATTGGTCGACACTCCGTGGTAAACAATGTTCTCGGTATACGTGATAAAACAAGATAACGGTATGAATGAAAAGAAATTCAGCTTTAAAAATTATTCTCTTTTAATCCGAACATCTTCTTGCGTAAAAATGCGGTACAGAAATAACTGTTTTTACCGGGAATGTCCCCGTGCTCACGTTATTTAAATATATTTCTATTTGTAACTTAAATATGTGAAGAGATTCGGCACTGGTTATACAACTTACATAAAGCCCCTTCCCGATACAATTATACATAAATATAACAGCAAAATGGAATGTTAATTTACATATTTACAAATTGGTTTTAGAAAGAGAGAGAGAGTTTCAGCACGTACAGCCAGGGCGATAAACCATGATATGTAGAAATTACAATTGACTTCTAAAACCGTATCATATCAATTTCCTTTTATATTACATAGATAAATATCTCGATAAATGTCATTAGTATAATGCTCCTCACCCTGGAAACCTCAAGGAATAACATAAATATAAACGTAGCCTGACGCTTAACTGTTGTGGTGTGGTTCAGAGTGCCAGCTCGCTCAGTTAGACACATTAAATGGACATTCCTTCGTTTGAATAAAATGTATGTTGCCAAAATGAAACTCAATGAGAAATGTGTATTTTCCCCAAATAGTAAAAATTATTATCTTTAGATTAATACGTTAGTTTTACTCCCAAGGGAAACCCAAGTGCTTCAAGTATTATAATCATAAAAACTATCAATTCGACTCGAAATATCACTAATTAGCGCAAAGGCAGACGGTATTTGTGTACGAAAGGTCATATTTCTGTACATTTCGGCGTTTCTTTCATTACTGGTTGGCACAAAAACTCATATAATCGTCATTCAGGCATAGATTTTATCAATAGAAATTTTGCACGTTTCTGATGTCCGAACGAAGGGAGGCCCCTTTAAGTAATATACAACAGACATCAAGTACGTGCTATCATAGACGTCTATGTATAAAACAATAACCTATTATGATGGAGATGTTCATATGTAATAATTAATATTCAGCAATTAGATTCTGATACATGGCTATGACCGACTGTGTCTGGTTTGTACATATGGAAATATCCTCTATCATATTGAATCAATTCATTAATAAAGCTGGGAAAATTTCCTGTGTACAAAGCAGACACAATCTAACCACTGAAGCATGGTCGAGGACGCCCCAATGTAATCGCGACAAGGGAATTCCTTTAACGCTACCCGAATGATAAGCGACAAGGGAATTCCACAAAAGTAACATGATTACAACGCGACTCCAACGAAACCACCTACAACGCGACAAGGGAATATCCTTAACATTACCTGACGAAGGAATTCCACTAACATAACCTGATGACTGCACGGAACAGAACCGGATTACTTTGCGACGAGAAATTGCCCTAACAGAACCGGATTACTATATGCGACGAGGAATTTCCCCTAACAGAACCGGACTACTATACGACGAGAAATTGCCCTAGCGTGACCTGATGACTGCACGGCGAGGGAATTCCCCTATCGTGACCTGATGACTGCACGGCGAGGGAATTCCCCTATCGTGACCTGATGACTGCACGGCAAGGAATTTCCCTATCGTGACCGGATGACTGTGCACGGCGAGGGAATTACTCTATCGAAATCAGATTACTACGCGACGAGGGGAAATCCTCCAGTTGCTCTGTGCGTTAACAATTGAGCGCCATGGTTGTTAAGTTCATTTATAAAACAAGCACTCAGAATGAAAATAGAACAGAACCTAAAAAATACGAAATGATGAAAACTAAGTTGTCGTACTACTTCTTTTTATCTCGTTCGTACGACTATATTTTCCCTCCCTCTAAAAATGACACGAATCAGCTATCGTATGATACACATTAAAATAAAATGAACATTAAATGACACACCGGAAGTATCTTTGGACGTGAATCACAGTGTTCTATTTATCCTAATCTACAGGGACCTGGTCCTATTATACCTTGTTTTATTGCCCTATTAACGACCTACCCATACAATGACGATTGATTTATCATACATCATACGGGTTATTACGGAAGTGTGAAATATCGAACAGGCTTCAATGTGACTTTACCAATGGTATCCCACACAAATAAAACCAACACATGTTACGACAGTTACTGTCTCTTGCAGGTTCGGTGTTTAGATTTACCTGCTGCATTATTAAAAGAGGCGACTGAATTTGGTGAAAGCGGGGACTAACCTTTGTGTTTTATATTTTCTGTTCTTTCTGAATACCATTTCTTCTTAATTTTACCCAATAAGGAAGGTTACGGGTTCTTTTGATGCATTTTATGTTAAAATTAGGAGTATTATCTACGCTTTAGCGTATTTATTACATTTGGGGATTATGTCCTCGTGAACGCTAGCTATGGTCATATATGATGACAGGGACAACGGTTAGCTAAGGTCATATGATGACAGGGACAACGATTAGCTAAGGTCATATGATGACAGGGACAACAGTTAGCTGAGGTCATATGATGACAGGGACAACAGTTAGCTAAGGTCATTTGATGACAGGGATAACAGTAAGCTAAGGTCATATGATAACAGGGACAATAGTTAGCTATTGTCATAGGATTACAGGGACAACAGTTAGCTAAGGTCATATGATGACAGGGACAACAGTTAGCTAAGGTCATGTGATGACAGGGACAACAGTTAGCTAAGGTCATATGATGACAGGGACAACAGTTAGCTGAGGTCATATGATGACGGACAACAGTTACAGCTATGGTAATAGGATAACAGGGACAACAGTTAGCTATGGTCATAGGATTACATGGACAACAGTTAGCTAAGGTCATATGATAACAGGGACAACAGTTAGCTAAGGTCATTTGATGACAAGGACAACAGTAAGCTAAGACCATATGATGACAGGGACAACAGTTAGCTGAGGTCATAGGATGACAGGGACAACAGTTGGCTATGGTCATAGGATTACAGGGACAACCGTTACATGTAGCTATGGTCATATGATGACAGGGATAACAGTTAGCTATGGTCATAGGACTACAGGGACAACAGTTAGCTGAGGTCATGTGATGACAGGGACAACAGTTAGCTAAGGTCATAGGATTACAGGGACAACAATTAGCTGAGGTCATGTGATGGCAGGGACAACAGTTAGCTATGGTCATAGGATTACAGATGACAACAGTTAGCTGAGGTCATGTGATGATAGGGACAACAGTTAGTTAAGGTCATATGATGACAGGGACAACAGTTAGCTATGGTCATATGATTACATGGACAACAGTTAGCTATGGTCATATGATGACAGGGACAACAGTTAGGTATGGTTATGTGATGACAAGGACAACAGTTAGCTAAGGTCATATGATGACGGGGACAACAGTTAGCTAAGACCATATGATGACAGGGACAACAGTTAGCTATGGTCATAGGATTACAGGGACAACAATTAGCTGAGGTCATGTGATGACAGGGACAACAGTTAGCTATGGTCATAGGATTACAGGGACAATAGTTAGCTGAGGTCATAAGGATTACAGGGACAACAGTTAGCTATGGTCATTTAATGACAGGGATAACAGTTAGCTAAGGTCATATGATGACAGGGACAACAGTTAGCTGAGGTCATGTGATGACAGGGACAACAGTTAGCTATGGTCATAAGGATTACAGGGACAACAGTTAGCTGAGGTCATATGATGACAGGGACAACAGTTAGCTATGGTCATAAGGATTACAGGGACAACAGTTAGCTGAGGTCATATGATGGCAGGGACAACAGTTAGCTATGGTCATAGGATTACAGATGACAACAGTTAGTTGAAGTCATATGATGACAGTGACAACAGTTAGCTGAGGTCATGTGATGACAGGGACAACAGTTAGCTTAGGTCATATGATGACAGGGACAACAGTTAGCTATGGTCATAAGGATTACAGGGACAACAGTTAGCTGAGGTCATATGATGACAGGGACAACAGTTAGCTATGGTCATGTGATGACAGGGACAACAGTTAGCTATGGTCATATGATGACAGGGACAACAGTTAGCTGAGGTCATATGATGGCAGGGACAACAGTTAGCTATGGTCATAAGGATTACAGGGACAACAGTTAGCTGAGGTCATATGATGACAGGGACAACAGTTAGCTATGGTCATAAGGATTACAGGGACAACAGTTAGCTGAGGTCATATGATGGCAGGGACAACAGTTAGCTATGGTCATAGGATTACAGATGACAACAGTTAGTTGAAGTCATATGATGACAGTGACAACAGTTAGCTGAGGTCATGTGATGACAGGGACAACAGTTAGCTAAGGTCATATGATGACAGGGACAACAGTTAGGTATGGTCATGTGATGACAGGGACAACAGTTAGCTAAGGTCATATGATGACAGGGACAACAGTTAGCTATGGTCATAGGACTACAGGAACAACAGTTAGCTGAGGTCATATGATGACAGGGACAACAGTTATCTGAGGTCATGTGATGACAGGGACAACAGTTAGTTAAGGTCATATGATGACAGGGACAACAGTTAGGTATGGTCATGTGATGACAGGGACAACACTTAGCTATGGTCATGTGATGACAGATAAGACAAGAAAAACAACGATTATGAAGTCGACCAAAGTTCTCGCCCCATAGATACATGCAGAGGGACACAGACTAAAACATGCACAACTTTTCGATTCATAAAAACTGATCTAGAAAAAACTAGTGCGCGATAAATCTAATGGTGTTTCACTGAATAGCATGTATTGAGGATCGATGGACTAGCGTGATGTCTGGTATATAATATCAGCATGTGTAAATTATCATGTTTTATACATGGTAAGACGATAACTGTTGATAAATAGGCGTACAGACAATTTAACGATCTACCTATTGTATGGCGTTATTAGCTTGCACATAAAGGAATTTTAATTTGTCGAGCAGATAACACAATGAGATATTACCTTGGACTATACTATACAAATGCACTCGGCATAACTACGTTAAAGGACATGCACGCGCGTTCGAAAATTATATACAAAGTGACATCAGTAACAGGGTTTACAGACATCAGTAAGAACGGTTACAGACATCAGTAACAACGGTTACAGACATCAGTAACAACGGTTAACAGACAGCAGTAACAAGGTTTACAGACAACAGTAACAACGGTTACAGACATCAGTTACAAGGTTTACATACATCAGTAACAGGGTTAACAGACAACAGTAACATGGTTAACAGACAGCAGTGACAAGGTTAACAGACAGCAGTAACAAGGTTTACAGACAGCAGTAACAAGGTTAACAGACAGCAGTAACAAGGTTTACAGACAGCAGTAACAAGGTTAACAGACAGCAGTGACAAGGTTAACGGGGACAACAGTTAGCTAGGTGATGTGATGACAGGGACAACAGTTAGGTATGGTCATGTGATGACAGGGACAACAGTTAGCTAAGGTCATGTGATGACAGATAAGACAAGAAAAACAACGATTATGAAGTCGACCAAAGTTCTCGCCCCATAGATACATGCAGAGGGACACAGACTAAAACATGCACAACTTTTCGATTCATAAAAACTGATCTAGAAAAAACTAGTGCGAGATAAATCTAATGGTGTTTCACTGAATAGCATGTATTGAGGATCGATGGACTAGCGTGATGTCTGGTATATAATATCAGCATGTGTACATTATCATGTTTTATACATGGTAAGACGATAACTGTTGATAAATAGGCGTACAGACAATTTAACGATCTACCTATTGTATGGCGTTATTAGCTTGCACATAAAGGAATTTTAATTTGTCGAGCAGATAACACAATGAGATATTACCTTGGACTATACTATACAAATGCACTCGGCATAACTACGTTAAAGGACATGCACGCGCGTTCGAAAATTATATACAAAGTGACATCAGTAACAGGGTTTACAGACAGCAGTAACAAGGTTTACAGACAGCAGTAACAAGGTTTACAGACAACAGTAACAAGGTTAACATACAGCAATAACAAGGTTAACAGACAGCAGTAACAAGGTTTACAGACAGCAGTAACAAGGTTTACAGACAACAGTAACAAGGTTTACAGACAGCAGTAACAAGGTTAACCAGTAACAAGGTTAACAGACAGCAGTAACAAGGTTGACAGACAACAGTAACAAGGTTTACAGACATCAGTGACAAGGTTTACAGACAGCAGTAACAAGGTTTACAGACAACAGTAACAAGGTTTACAGACAACAGTAACAAGGTTAACAGACAGCAGTAACAAGGTTAACAGACAACAGTAACAAGGTTTACAGACAGCAGTAACAAGGTTAACCAGTAACAAGGTTAACAGACAGCAGTAACAAGGTTAACAGACAGCAGTAACAAGGTTTACAGACAACAGTAACAAGGTTTACAGACAGCAGTAACAAGGTTAACAGACAGCAGTAACAAGGTTAACAGACAGCAGTGACATGGTTAACATACAGCAGTAACAAGGTTTACAGACAGCAGTAACAAGGTTTACAGACAACAGTAACAAGGTTTACAGACAACAGTAACAAGGTTAACAGACAACAGTAACAAGGTTTACAGACAACAGTAACAAGGTTTACAGACAACAGTAACAAGGTTTACAGACAGCAGTAACAAGGTTTACAGACAGCAGTAACAAGGTTTACAGACCAGTAACAAGGTTTACAGACAGCAGTAACAATGTTTACAGACAGCAGTAACAAGGTTTACAGACAGCAGTAACAAGGTTTACAGACAGCAGTAACAAGGTTAACAGACAGCAGTAACAAGGTTTACAGACAGCAGTAACAAGGTTTACAGACAACAGTAACAAGGTTTACAGACAGCAGTAACAAGGTTTACAGACAGCAGTAACAAGGTTTACAGACAGCAGTAACAAGGTTTACAGACAGCAGTAACAAGGTTTACAGACAGCAGTAACAAGGTTTACAGACAACAGTGACATGGTTAACATACAGCAGTAACAAGGTTAACAGACAGCAGTAACAAGGTTTACAGACAGCAGTAACAAGGTTTACAGACAGCAGTAACAAGGTTTATAGACATCAGTGACAAGGTTTACAGACAACAGTGACAAGGTTTACAGACAGCAGTAACAAGGTTTACATACATCAGTAACAAGGTTTACAGACAGCAGTAACAAGGTTTACATACATCAGTAACAAGGTTTACAGACAACAGAAACAAGGTTTACAGACAGCAGTAACAAGGTTTACATACATCAGTAACAAGGTTTACAGACAGCAGTAACAAGGTTTACAGACAACAGTAACAAGGTTAACAGACAGCAGTAACAAGGTTTACATACAGCAGTAACAAGGTTAACATACAGCAGTAACAAGGTTAACATACAGCAGTAACAAGGTTAACAGACAGCAGTAACAAGGTTTACAGACAGCAGTGACAAGGTTTACCGACAACAGTAACAAGGTTTACAGACAGCAGTAACAAGGTTTACAGACAGCAGTAACAAGGTTAACAGACAACAGTAACAAGGTTAACAGACAGCAGTAACAAGGTTTACAGACAGCAGTAACAAGGTTTACAGACAACAGTAACAAGGTTTACAGACAGCAGTAACAAGGTTAACAGACAGCAGTAACAAGGTTTACAGACAACAGTAACAAGGTTAACAGACAGCAGTAACAAGGTTAACAGACAGCAGTAACAAGGTTTACAGACAACAGTAACAAGGTTAACAGACAGCAGTAACAAGGTTTACAGACAACAGTAACAAGGTTAACAGACAGCAGTAACAAGGTTTATAGACAACAGTAACAAGGTTAACAGACAGCAGTAACAAGGTTTACAGACAACAGTGACAAGGTTTACCGACAACAGTAACAAGGTTAACAGACAGCAGTAACAAGGTTTACAGACAACAGTAACAAGGTTTACAGACAACAGTAACAAGGTTTACAGACAACAGTAACAAGGTTAACAGACAGCAGTAACAAGGTTTACAGACAGCAGTAACAAGGTTTACAGACAGCAGTAACAAGGTTAACAGACAGCAGTAACAAGGTTTACAGACAGCAGTAACAAGGTTTACAGACAACAGTAACAAGGTTTACAGGCAGCAGTAACAAGGTTTACAGACAGCAGTAACAAGGTTAACAGACAACAGTAACAAGGTTAACAGACAACAGTAACAAGGTTAACAGACAGCAGTAACAAGGTTTACAGACAGCAGTAACAAGGTTAACAGACAGCAGTAACAAGGTTAACAGACATCAGTGACAAGGTTTACAGACAACAGTAACAAGGTTAACAGACAACAGTAACATGGTTAACATACAGCAGTGACAACGTTACGGACAGCAGTAACAAGGTTAACAGACAACAGTAACAAGGTTAACAGACAACAGTAACAAGGTTTACAGACAACAGTAACAAGGTTAACAGACAGCAGTAACAAGGTTGACAGACAACAGTAACAAGGTTGACAGACAACAGTAACAAGGTTTACAGACAGCAGTAACAAGGTTTACAGACAGCAGTAACAAGGTTAACAGACAGCAGTAACAAGGTTTACAGACAGCAGTAACAAGGTTTACAGACAACAGTAACAAGGTTAACAGACAACAGTAACAAGGTTAACAGACAACAGTAACAAGGTTTACTGACAACAGTAACAAGGTTTACAGACAGCAGTAACAAGGTTTACAGACAGCAGTAACAAGGTTAACAGACAGCAGTAACAAGGTTTACAGACAGCAGTAACAAGGTTTACAGACAACAGTAACAAGGTTAACAGACAGCAGTAACAAGGTTTACAGACAGCAGTAACAAGGTTAACAGACAACAGTAACAAGGTTAACAGACAACAGTAACAAGGTTAACAGACAGCAGTAACAAGGTTTACAGACAGCAGTAACAAGGTTAACAGACAGCAGTATTAAGGTTAACAGACAGCAGTAACAAGGTTTACAGACAGCAGTAACAAGGTTTACAGACAGCAGTAACAAGGTTAACAGACAGCAGTAACAAGGTTAACAGACAGCAGTAACAAGGTTTACAGACAACAGTAACAAGGTTTACAGACAACAGTAACAAGGTTTACAGACAGCAGTAACAAGGTTTACAGACATCAGTAACAAGGTTAACAGACATCAGTAACAAGGTTAACAGACAACAGTAACAAGGTTAACAGACAACAGTGACAAGGTTTACAGACAACAGTAACAAGGTTGACAGACAGCAGTAACAAGGTTAACAGACAGCAGTAACAAGGTTAACAGACAGCAGTAACAAGGTTAACAGACATCAGTAACAAGGTTTACAGACAACAGTAACAAGGTTTACCGACAACAGTAACATGGTTAACATACAGCAGTGACAACGTTACGGACAGCAGTAACAAGGTTAACAGACAACAGTAACAAGGTTAACAGACAACAGTAACAAGGTTTACAGACAACAGTAACAAGGTTAACAGACAGCAGTAACAAGGTTGACAGACAACAGTAACAAGGTTTACAGACAGCAGTAACAAGGTTTACAGACAGCAGTAACAAGGGTGAAGTCGTTGAGATGAGATGCTTGATCAACGCACTCGTTAAGGCTTCGGATATATTGCACATTAGTTTACACGGATCAGACCCGACGTTATGATCGCCCGAGCAACTGATTGTGATAACGAGTAATCCACGGAGGCCATTAATAGTAATGAGGGTGCATGTTGATGGTATTAATTTCTCACTCGACGTACATTACAGACTGTCGACATATTAAGTTTAAAGTATACATTTCTTAAACAAACAAACAAGGGAAAACACTCAATGTTATCATTCTTATTATTTAACACCGCGTCAACACAGAAAGGTGATTAGAGTTAATAGAATTTATTTTTATTTAAAAAGAAACACGAAACAAAGGATAATGTAAAAGCCTGATGCAAATATTTTTTACCGAGTGGACCATGGGCCTTAAAGGGCACCCGAGGTCCGATATATAAATATGTTCAGCATATAGGATATCCACTATTTATATCACATTAATTACTTTATATCTTATCGACTACTTGACATCTTATCCATTACTTGATATCGTATCCATTACTTATTATCGAATCCATTACTAGATATCGTATCTATGGCTTGATATCGTATATATAACTTGATATCACATCCATTACTTGATATATCGATTACCTGATATCGTATCCAGAACTTGATATCGTATCCATTACTAGATATCGTATCCATTACCAGATATCGTATTCATTACTTGATATTGTATCCATTACTTGATATCGTATCATTACTTGACATCGTTTCCATCACTTGATATGGTATGCGTAACTTTATATCGTGTCCATTATTTGATATCGTATCCATTACTAGATATCGTATCCATTACTTGATATCGTATCCATTACTTGATATATCCATTACTTGATATCGTATCAATACTTGATATCATATCATTACTTGATATCGTATCCATTATTGATATCGTATCCAATACTCGATATCGTATGCATTACTTGATATCGTATCCATTATTTGATATCGTATCCATTATTGATATCGTATCCATTACTTGATATCGTATCGATAACTAGACATCGTATCCATTACTTGACATCGTTTCCATTACTTGACATCGTTTCCATTACTTGATATCGTATCAATACTTGATATCATATCATTACTTGCTATCGTATCCATTACTTGATATAGTATCCATTTATTAATATCATAAGATGCTATCTATTCACAGTTGTGATTTGTTTGCAATCCTTTGGTAAATAAAAGAGAAGATATAACTACAAAAAATAGTATTTTATGATATCGTATTACATTGTTTTGCATTGCACTGTGTTGTATTTTTATTTAAGGCATTGTACTGCATCGTTTTGTATTTGTAATGCATTGTATTTTATTTCAATGCATTGTGTCGTATTTGTATTGCATTGTATTGAATATGTATTGCATATTATTGTATTGTATTTGCAATGCATTGTATTGTATTTGATTGTATGACGGTCCTAAGGCAATTGGAATCATTTACGGCCAAACAGCACCAGACTTGAAAGACGTTCACAGAAAGAAACACATTATACTCTAACTAAAATGATTAAAAAAATATTTAAACAAAAATATGATATCTAACAAACTAGCTGCAAAACACATATTTTAATGGTGAGTTGTGTTGCAGGTAAATAATCAATAATAAGCGATGCAGATATTGCACTGAATAAGCTTTTTTAAGGTCTAATGTTGAAAAAGTGGCCACGAATCTGTTTGAAATGGAGCAAATAAAAAGCAATGACAATAAGAATTCTTCGAGGGAATATACCAGTACACTGTACCACCGTAAGGCTTTACTCCACAGGTATAACGTGTTTCTTGTTATGCATAGTAGAACATCTAAACACTGTTGTATAAAGTGTTCCTCGCTATACATTGTAGAACATCTTAACACTGTTGTATAAAGTGTTCATCGTTATACATTGTAGAACATCTTAACAATGTTGTATAAAGTGTTCCTCGTTATACATTGTAGAACATCTTAACAATGTTGTATAAAGTGTTCCTCGTTATACATTGTAGAACATCTTAACACTGTTGTATAAAGTGTTCCTCGTTATACATTGTAGAACATCTTAACAATGTTGTATAAAGTGTTCCTCGTTATACATTGTAGAACATCTTAACAATGTTGTATAAAGTGTTCCTCGTTATGCATTGTAGAACATCTTAACAATGTTGTATAAAGTGTTCCTCGTTATACATTGTAGAACATCTTAACAATGTGGTATAAAGTGTTCCACGTTACACATTGTAGAACAGCTTAACACTGTGGTATAAAGTGTTCCTCGTTATACATTGTAGAACATCTTAACACTGTTGTATAAATTGTTCCTCTCTATACATTATAGAACATCTTAACACTGTTGTATAAAGTGTTCCTCTCTATACATTTTAGAACATCTTAACACAGTTGTATAAAGTGTTCCTCGTTATACATTGTAGAACATCTTAACACTGTTGTATAAAGTGTTCCTTGTTATACATTGTAGAACATCTTAACACTGTTGTATAAAGTGTTCCTCGTTTCTCTTCCTTGAATCACCGCGTGTATCATTGTCCATTCTTTGTATAAAGGTTAAAGTTAAGAGGTTTTCATTTTCTCTTTGAAATTGTAATTTCAAACGAATTTATGTAAGGCTAATTACTTAGACTGAATGCCTTTAATATCCGGATAGAAATCATACATGGCTGTAAATGGTAACCTGTGGAAGTAATTGCCAGACTGTCTGAACTGATTCCCATCAATGTTTTCTTTGTGAAGAGCCAATTAATACGGTATATTCGTGTCGATAGGATGCACTTTCGTCTTGTGACATCAGTCTTTTGTTCAAACCAAGTTATTTTTGTTCCACAGTAACATTTAAGAGATGTCATGGTTAGGAACCGTTTCGCACGTAGACATATTATTTGGTATATGATGTATCAAGGTATTCAAGGAACTAAATCGCAGACACGACGAGAGATATGCTACGTACAAACGGACAAATACTTGTCCTGTCAAATAGGCATATGTGCTGATAGGAATACACAACAAAGTGTGATGAATGACGTTTTAGATATGTAGTTAGATATAATCTGTACATAAAAATGTAATATACAATGATATTGATAAAATATTAAGTGTCCAGTGTTTTCTTATTGTGTAGCAAATGCCACGAGATATACTCAGCCAATTCAATCAGTCAATAATGACTTGGCCAGAGCAAGCTTGGCAAAACCGTCATCTCAATTATTGTTAGTCTGTGCTACATGTAGTTTGTAAACACGACATCTCGACATTTTGTTCAGTCGCGCAAACATATTAGATATAATCTATTGTTTAATCTTTTAAACCAATGTAGTTGCTGTGCTATGTGAAGTCTAGACAGATTTCAGCAATCATAAGTGGGGAAAGAACATACCAACTGTGTATCTTTGTGTGTCGAGGTTTCTCCGATTAAGCTCACAAGGACCTTCGCATTTTTTACAGTCTATTTATGTAACTGGACCTTCCCTAGTGTGGGTAATACATTTTTAGACGTTTTGGAGTGTTAGAACCTTTCCCTACCTAGGGAGTGTGACAAAGAAATCTTGACATTCATAAATTTCTCCGAGGGTTGATATTTCTTTGTCACACTCACCAGGAAAGGAATGATTATTTTTCTCCCATCACTTCGAATAATTGCATATCCAAGAGGTGACCAAGGTCTGTTTGTAAACAAATGTACATGGTTTGCGCATGAATATTCTCATTTGAAGAAGTACCCATCACATGCCCAGAAATATCACGTTTAAAACTGGAGATAAATCGGTAAACTGTGTGAGACAAAATGATCTAATTTACCACAGTAAAATCTATGTGGTAGTATTGAGATAAGATGAACAGGGTGTCTGGCTGTCTGTAGATTATAGTAGAATATATGTGGGAGGTTTGAGGTAATTAGAACACCGTGTCTGGCTGTCTGTGAATTATAGTAGAATATATGTGGGAGGTTTGAGGTAATATAAACACCGATGCTGGCTGTTTGTGAGTTATAGTAGATTCTATGTGGGAGATTTGAGGTATCTTGAACTCCGTGCCTGGCTGTCTGTGAATTATAGTAGAATATATGTGGGAGGTTTGAGGTAATATAAACACCGATGCTGGCTGTTTGTGAGTTATAGTAGATTCTATGTGGGAGATTTGAGGTATCTTGAACTCCGTGACTGGCTGTCTGTGGATTGCAAAGGTTTGAACAACTTGCTGTGATTTGCGGATTATAGTAGAATCTAGGTGGACCCTTTGAAGAAGGTTGTTGTCATTACCAATGCTTACTAGTACAAAAGGTGTATCAAACAGTGGTAAGTATCGATTTCTTTGAAATAGAATGTGTTCAGCGATTAACATCGTTGTCCCCTGGGGTAGCACTATTCTGGCTGTTTGATCAAGGTTCATGATATATTAATGTATTTTGTTCTGATTGAGACGGAGCTTGCGGACTCCGATTCATTCGTTTAGTGGAGTATTCTGGTAAAGTAAATACTTCTCTAGCGACGACTGACCATGCTGCACGTTTTGTTTGGATGACCTTGACCTTAACCTGTCTGTGTTAATAGAGGACTATATATAGGATTGAGGGTATGTAATGATTGACGTTGAATACAAGATATATTACAGAAGTATGAACGACAGGTAGTATCTCATACGAGTGAAATATATAATTTCATATTCACCATGAAACCAACACATTTACGAAACTAACGTGTAAAACGCGACACTAACGTGTATTGTTTATAGCATACTGTAAGAAACAAGAAACCGTACTATTTGGGGGAAACTTTTCCCTCCGGTAACGTTGCACATTTATTACATTGGAATCCTCTTAGGCGTTTAGGAGAACTAGCGTTTCAAAGAAAACTGTCACCTAATGTTTACTTTTTATGGTATATTGGAGCAGTTTATCGATCCATAACTGAGTAGTATATTTATCCTTTAAATACAGTATGTTTATGCCACATATATGTAAATGTATATTACATGTAATATATAGGTTTAATTGAATCACAGAGCAAATCGATTATGTTTTCCATTTAGCTGTACTTCCGGACGACTTTACCTATTATTGTCATTGTTTGTTCTACAATAGTTCATTAAGTTTTAATTCAGACATACAATCGATATTGTCTTTTCATTCCTAATTGATGTATCATCATCATGCAGTTGCTAACATCAAACATTTGTTTTAAGATATTTACGTTCAGCCACAATTATAGACACAAGAACTTGGTACACAGAGGTGGCAAAACTTGTCAAGGTTATATCACTCAGGCTGTTTATATCAAGGTTTATAACACTCACACTGTTTATATCAAGGTTTATAACACTCTGACTGACTGTTTATACCAAGGTTATAACACTCATACTGTTTATATCACGGTTATAACACTCACACTGTTTATATCAAGGTTATAACACTCCAGCTGTTAATACCAAGGTTATAACATTCATACTGTTTATATCAAGGTTATAACACTCACACTGTTTATACCAAGGTTCTAACACTCACACTGTTTATATCAAGGTTATAACACTCACAATGTTTATATCACGGTATATAACACTCACACTGTTTATACCAAGGTTATAACACTCACACTGTTTATACCAAGGTTATAACACTCACACTGTTTATACCAAGGTTATAACACTTACACTGTTTATATCAAGGTTATAACACTCACACTGTTTATATCAAGGTTATAACACTCACACTGATTATATCAAGGTTATAACACTCACACTGTTTATATCAAGGTTATAATACTCATCATGTTTATATCAAGTTTTATAACACTCACACTGTTTATATCACGGTATATAACACTCACACTGTTTATATCACGGTATATAACACTCACACTGTTTATATCAAGGTTATAACACTCACACTTTTTATATCAAGGTTATAACACTCACACTGTTTATATCGAGGTTATAACACTCACACTGTTTATATCAAGGTTATAACACTCACACTGTTTATATCAAGGTTTATAACACTCACACTGTTTATATCAAGGTTTATAACACTCACACTGTTTATATCAAGGTTATAACACTCACACTGTTTATATCGAGGTTATAACACTCACACTGTTTATATCACGGTATATAACACTCATACTGTTTATATCAAGGTTTATAACACTCACACTGTTTATATCAAGGTTATAACACTCACACTGTTTATATCGAGGTTATAACACTCACAATGTTTATATCACGGTATATAACACTCACACTGTTTATATCACGGTATATAACACTCACACTGTTTATATCAAGGTTATAACACTCACACTGTTTATATCAAGGTTATAACACTCACACTGTTTATATCAAGGTTATAACACTCACAATGTTTATATCAAGGTTATAACACTCACACTGTTTATATCAAGGTTATAACACTCACACTGTTGATATCGAGGTATATAACACTCACACTGTTTATATCACGGTATATAACACTCACACTGTTTATATCAAGGTTATAACACTCACACTGTTTATATCGAGGTTATAACACTCACACTATTTATGTCGAGGTTATAACACTCACACTGTTTATATCGAGGTTATAACACTCACAATGTTTATATCAAGGTTATAACACTCACACTGTTTATATCAAGGTTATAACACTCACACTGTTTATATCAAGGTTATAACACTCACACTGTTTATATCAAGGTTATAACACTCACACTGTTTATATCAAGGTTATAACACTCACACTGTTTATATCAAGGTTATAACACTCACACTGTTTATATCAAGGTTATAACACTCACACTGTTTATATCAAGGTTATAACACTAACACTGTTTATATCGAGGTTATAACACTCACACTGTTTATATCGAGGTTATAACACTCACACTGTTTATATCACGGTTATAACACTCACACTGTTTATATCGAGGTTATAACACTCTGACTGTTTATATCAAGGTTATAACACTCACACTGTTTATACCAAGGTTCTAACACTCACACTGTTTATATCAAGGTTATAACACTCACACTGTTTATATCAAGGTTATAACACTCACACTGTTTATATCAAGGTTGTCACACTCACACTGTTTATATCAAGGTTATAACACTCACACTGTTTATATCAAGGTTATAACACTCACACTGTTTATATCAAGGTTATAACACTCACACTGTTTATATCAAGGTTATAATACTCACACTGTTTATATCACGGTTATAACACTCACATTGTTTATATCAAGGTTGTCACACTCACACTGTTTATATCACGGTTATAACACTCACATTGTTTATATCAAGGTTTATAGCACTCACACTGTTTATATCACGGTTTATAACACTCACACTGTTTATATCACGGTTATAACACTCACAATGTTTATATCAAGGTTTATAACACTCACACTTTATATCAAGGTTTATAACACTCACACTGTTTATATCAAGGTTATAACACTCACACTGTTTATATCAAGGTATATAACACTCACACTGTTTATATCAAGGTTATAACACTCACACTGTTTATATCAAGGTTATAACACTCACACTGTTTATATCAAGGTTATAACACTCACACTGTTTATATCAAGGTTATAACACTCACAATGTTTATATCAAGGTTATAACACTCACACTGTTTATATCAAGGTTATAACACTCCGACTGTTTATATCAAGGTTATAACACTCACACTGTTTATATCAAGGTTATAACACTCACACTTTATATCAAGGTTTATAACACTCACACTGTTTATATCAAGGTTATAACACTCACACTGTTTATATCAAGGTTATAACACTCCGACTGTTTATATCAAGGTTATAACACTCACACTGTTTATATCAAGGTTATAACACTCACACTTTATACCAAGGTTATAACACTCATACTGTTTATATCACGGTTATAACACTCACACTGTTTATATCAAGGTTATAACACTCCAGCTGTTAATACCAAGGTTATAACATTCATACTGTTTATATCAAGGTTATAACACTCACACTGTTTATACCAAGGTTCTAACACTCACACTGTTTATATCAAGGTTATAACACTCACAATGTTTATATCACGGTATATAACACTCACACTGTTTATACCAAGGTTATAACACTCACACTGTTTATACCAAGGTTATAACACTCACACTGTTTATACCAAGGTTATAACACTTACACTGTTTATATCAAGGTTATAACACTCACACTGTTTATATCAAGGTTATAACACTCACACTGTTTATATCAAGGTTATAACACTCACACTGTTTATATCAAGGTTATAATACTCATCATGTTTATATCAAGTTTTATAACACTCACACTGTTTATATCACGGTATATAACACTCACACTGTTTATATCACGGTATATAACACTCACACTGTTTATATCAAGGTTATAACACTCACACTTTTTATATCAAGGTTATAACACTCACACTGTTTATATCGAGGTTATAACACTCACACTGTTTATATCAAGGTTATAACACTCACACTGTTTATATCAAGGTTTATAACACTCACACTGTTTATATCAAGGTTTATAACACTCACACTGTTTATATCAAGGTTATAACACTCACACTGTTTATATCGAGGTTATAACACTCACACTGTTTATATCACGGTATATAACACTCATACTGTTTATATCAAGGTTTATAACACTCACACTGTTTATATCAAGGTTATAACACTCACACTGTTTATATCGAGGTTATAACACTCACAATGTTTATATCACGGTATATAACACTCACACTGTTTATATCACGGTATATAACACTCACACTGTTTATATCAAGGTTATACCATTCACACTGTTTATATCAAGGTTATAACACTCACACTGTTTATATCAAGGTTATAACACTCACAATGTTTATATCAAGGTTATAACACTCACACTGTTTATATCAAGGTTATAACACTCACACTGTTGATATCGAGGTATATAACACTCACACTGTTTATATCACGGTATATAACACTCACACTGTTTATATCAAGGTTATAACACTCACACTGTTTATATCGAGGTTATAACACTCACACTATTTATATCGAGGTTATAACACTCACACTGTTTATATCGAGGTTATAACACTCACAATGTTTATATCAAGGTTATAACACTCACACTGTTTATATCAAGGTTATAACACTCACACTGTTTATATCAAGGTTATAACACTCACACTGTTTATATCAAGGTTATAACACTCACACTGTTTATATCAAGGTTATAACACTCACACTGTTTATATCAAGGTTATAACACTCACACTGTTTATATCAAGGTTATAACACTCACACTGTTTATATCAAGGTTATAACACTCACACTGTTTATATCGAGGTTATAACACTCACACTGTTTATATCGAGGTTATAACACTCACACTGTTTATATCACGGTTATAACACTCACACTGTTTATATCGAGGTTATAACACTCTGACTGTTTATATCAAGGTTATAACACTCACACTGTTTATACCAAGGTTCTAACACTCACACTGTTTATATCAAGGTTATAACACTCACACTGTTTATATCAAGGTTATAACACTCACACTGTTTATATCAAGGTTGTCACACTCACACTGTTTATATCAAGGTTATAACACTCACACTGTTTATATCAAGGTTATAACACTCACACTGTTTATATCAAGGTTATAACACTCACACTGTTTATATCAAGGTTATAATACTCACACTGTTTATATCACGGTTATAACACTCACATTGTTTATATCAAGGTTGTCACACTCACACTGTTTATATCACGGTTATAACACTCACATTGTTTATATCAAGGTTTATAGCACTCACACTGTTTATATCACGGTTTATAACACTCACACTGTTTATATCACGGTTATAACACTCACAATGTTTATATCAAGGTTTATAACACTCACACTTTATATCAAGGTTTATAACACTCACACTGTTTATATCAAGGTTATAACACTCACACTGTTTATATCAAGGTATATAACACTCACACTGTTTATATCAAGGTTATAACACTCACACTGTTTATATCAAGGTTATAACACTCCGACTGTTTATATCAAGGTTATAACACTCACACTGTTTATATCAAGGTTATAACACTCACACTTTATACCAAGGTTATAACACTCATACTGTTTATATCACGGTTATAACACTCACACTGTTTATATCAAGGTTATAACACTCCAGCTGTTAATACCAAGGTTATAACATTCATACTGTTTATATCAAGGTTATAACACTCACACTGTTTATACCAAGGTTCTAACACTCACACTGTTTATATCAAGGTTATAACACTCACAATGTTTATATCACGGTATATAACACTCACACTGTTTATACCAAGGTTATAACACTCACACTGTTTATACCAAGGTTATAACACTCACACTGTTTATACCAAGGTTATAACACTTACACTGTTTATATCAAGGTTATAACACTCACACTGTTTATATCAAGGTTATAACACTCACACTGTTTATATCAAGGTTATAACACTCACACTGTTTATATCAAGGTTATAATACTCATCATGTTTATATCAAGTTTTATAACACTCACACTGTTTATATCACGGTATATAACACTCACACTGTTTATATCACGGTATATAACACTCACACTGTTTATATCAAGGTTATAACACTCACACTTTTTATATCAAGGTTATAACACTCACACTGTTTATATCGAGGTTATAACACTCACACTGTTTATATCAAGGTTATAACACTCACACTGTTTATATCAAGGTTTATAACACTCACACTGTTTATATCAAGGTTTATAACACTCACACTGTTTATATCAAGGTTATAACACTCACACTGTTTATATCGAGGTTATAACACTCACACTGTTTATATCACGGTATATAACACTCATACTGTTTATATCAAGGTTTATAACACTCACACTGTTTATATCAAGGTTATAACACTCACACTGTTTATATCGAGGTTATAACACTCACAATGTTTATATCACGGTATATAACACTCACACTGTTTATATCACGGTATATAACACTCACACTGTTTATATCAAGGTTATAACACTCACACTGTTTATATCAAGGTTATAACACTCACACTGTTTATATCAAGGTTATAACACTCACAATGTTTATATCAAGGTTATAACACTCACACTGTTTATATCAAGGTTATAACACTCACACTGTTGATATCGAGGTATATAACACTCACACTGTTTATATCACGGTATATAACACTCACACTGTTTATATCAAGGTTATAACACTCACACTGTTTATATCGAGGTTATAACACTCACACTATTTATATCGAGGTTATAACACTCACACTGTTTATATCGAGGTTATAACACTCACAATGTTTATATCAAGGTTATAACACTCACACTGTTTATATCAAGGTTATAACACTCACACTGTTTATATCAAGGTTATAACACTCACACTGTTTATATCAAGGTTATAACACTCACACTGTTTATATCAAGGTTATAACACTCACACTGTTTATATCAAGGTTATAACACTCACACTGTTTATATCAAGGTTATAACACTCACACTGTTTATATCAAGGTTATAACACTCACACTGTTTATATCGAGGTTATAACACTCACACTGTTTATATCGAGGTTATAACACTCACACTGTTTATATCACGGTTATAACACTCACACTGTTTATATCGAGGTTATAACACTCTGACTGTTTATATCAAGGTTATAACACTCACACTGTTTATACCAAGGTTCTAACACTCACACTGTTTATATCAAGGTTATAACACTCACACTGTTTATATCAAGGTTATAACACTCACACTGTTTATATCAAGGTTGTCACACTCACACTGTTTATATCAAGGTTATAACACTCACACTGTTTATATCAAGGTTATAACACTCACACTGTTTATATCAAGGTTATAACACTCACACTGTTTATATCAAGGTTATAATACTCACACTGTTTATATCACGGTTATAACACTCACATTGTTTATATCAAGGTTGTCACACTCACACTGTTTATATCACGGTTATAACACTCACATTGTTTATATCAAGGTTTATAGCACTCACACTGTTTATATCACGGTTTATAACACTCACACTGTTTATATCACGGTTATAACACTCACAATGTTTATATCAAGGTTTATAACACTCACACTTTATATCAAGGTTTATAACACTCACACTGTTTATATCAAGGTTATAACACTCACACTGTTTATATCAAGGTATATAACACTCACACTGTTTATATCAAGGTTATAACACTCACACTGTTTATATCAAGGTTATAACACTCACACTGTTTATATCAAGGTTATAACACTCACACTGTTTATATCAAGGTTATAACACTCACAATGTTTATATCAAGGTTATAACACTCACACTGTTTATATCAAGGTTATAACACTCCGACTGTTTATATCAAGGTTATAACACTCACACTGTTTATATCAAGGTTATAACACTCACACTTTATATCAAGGTTTATAACACTCACACTGTTTATATCAAGGTTATAACACTCACAATGTTTATATCACGGTATATAACACTCACACTGTTTATATCACGGTTATAACACTCACAATGTTTATATCAAGGTTTATAACACTCACAATGTTTATATCAAGGTTTATAACACTCACACTGTTTATACCAAGGTTATAACACTCACACTGTTTATATCAAGGTTATAACACTCACATTGTTTATATCAAGGTTTATAACACTCACACTGTTTATATCAAGGTTATAACACTCACACTGTTTATACCAAGGTTATAACACTCACACTGTTTATATCAAGGTTTATAACACTCACACAGTTTCTATCAAGGTTTATAACACTCTGACTGTTTATATCAAGGTTTATAACACTCACACTGTTTATATCAAGGTTATAACACTCACACTGTTTATATCAAGGTTATAACACTCACACTGTTTATACCAAGGTTATAACACTCACACTGTTTATATCAAGGTTTATAACACTCACACTGTTTATATCAAGGTTATAACACTCACACTGTTTATATCAAGGTATATAACACTCACACTGTTTATATCAAGGTTATAACACTCACACTGTTTATATCAAGGTTATAACACTCACACTGTTTATATCAAGGTTATAACACTCACACTGTTTATATCAAGGTTATAACACTCACAATGTTTATATCAAGGTTATAACACTCACACTGTTTATATCAAGGTTATAACACTCACACTGTTTATATCGAGGTTATAACACTCACACTATTTATATCGAGGTTATAACACTCACACTGTTTATATCGAGGTTATAACACTCACAATGTTTATATCAAGGTTATAACACTCACACTGTTTATATCAAGGTTATAACACTCACACTGTTTATATCAAGGTTATAACACTCACACTGTTTATATCAAGGTTATAACACTCACACTGTTTATATCAAGGTTATAACACTCACACTGTTTATATCAAGGTTATAACACTCACACTGTTTATATCAAGGTTATAACACTCACACTGTTTATATCAAGGTTATAACACTCACACTGTTTATATCGAGGTTATAACACTCACACTGTTTATATCGAGGTTATAACACTCACACTGTTTATATCACGGTTATAACACTCACACTGTTTATATCGAGGTTATAACACTCTGACTGTTTATATCAAGGTTATAACACTCACACTGTTTATACCAAGGTTCTAACACTCACACTGTTTATATCAAGGTTATAACACTCACACTGTTTATATCAAGGTTATAACACTCACACTGTTTATATCAAGGTTGTCACACTCACACTGTTTATATCAAGGTTATAACACTCACACTGTTTATATCAAGGTTATAACACTCACACTGTTTATATCAAGGTTATAACACTCACACTGTTTATATCAAGGTTATAATACTCACACTGTTTATATCACGGTTATAACACTCACATTGTTTATATCAAGGTTGTCACACTCACACTGTTTATATCACGGTTATAACACTCACATTGTTTATATCAAGGTTTATAGCACTCACACTGTTTATATCACGGTTTATAACACTCACACTGTTTATATCACGGTTATAACACTCACAATGTTTATATCAAGGTTTATAACACTCACACTTTATATCAAGGTTTATAACACTCACACTGTTTATATCAAGGTTATAACACTCACACTGTTTATATCAAGGTATATAACACTCACACTGTTTATATCAAGGTTATAACACTCACACTGTTTATATCAAGGTTATAACACTCACACTGTTTATATCAAGGTTATAACACTCACACTGTTTATATCAAGGTTATAACACTCACAATGTTTATATCAAGGTTATAACACTCACACTGTTTATATCAAGGTTATAACACTCCGACTGTTTATATCAAGGTTATAACACTCACACTGTTTATATCAAGGTTATAACACTCACACTTTATATCAAGGTTCATAACACTCACACTGTTTATATCAAGGTTATAACACTCACAATGTTTATATCACGGTATATAACACTCACACTGTTTATATCACGGTTATAACACTCACAATGTTTATATCAAGGTTTATAACACTCACAATGTTTATATCAAGGTTTATAACACTCACACTGTTTATACCAAGGTTATAACACTCACACTGTTTATATCAAGGTTATAACACTCACATTGTTTATATCAAGGTTTATAACACTCACACTGTTTATATCAAGGTTATAACACTCACACTGTTTATACCAAGGTTATAACACTCACACTGTTTATATCAAGGTTTATAACACTCACACAGTTTCTATCAAGGTTTATAACACTCTGACTGTTTATATCAAGGTTTATAACACTCACACTGTTTATATCAAGGTTATAACACTCACACTGTTTATATCAAGGTTATAACACTCACACTGTTTATACCAAGGTTATAACACTCACACTGTTTATATCAAGGTTTATAACACTCACACTGTTTATATCAAGGTTATAACACTCACACTGTTTATATCAAGGTATATAACACTCACACTGTTTATATCAAGGTTATAACACTCACACTGTTTATATCAAGGTTATAACACTCACACTGTTTATATCAAGGTTATAACACTCACACTGTTTATATCAAGGTTATAACACTCACAATGTTTATATCAAGGTTATAACACTCACACTGTTTATATCAAGGTTATAACACTCCGACTGTTTATATCAAGGTTATAACACTCACACTGTTTATATCAAGGTTATAACACTCACACTTTATATCAAGGTTTATAACACTCACACTGTTTATATCAAGGTTATAACACTCACACTGTTTATATCAAGGTTATAACACTCACACTGTTTATACCAAGGTTATAACACTCACACTGTTTATATCAAGGTTTATAACACCCACACAGTTTCTATCAAGGTTTATAACACTCTGACTGTTTATATCAAGGTTTATAACACTCACACTGTTTATATCAAGGTTATAACACTCACACTGTTTACATCAAGGTTATAACACTCACACTGTTTATACCAAGGTTATAACACTCACACTGTTTATATCAAGGTTTATAACACTCACACTGTTTATATCAAGGTTATAACACTCACACTGTTTATATCAAGGTATATAACACTCACACTGTTTATATCAAGGTTATAACACTCACACTGTTTATATCAAGGTTATAACACTCACACTGTTTATATCAAGGTTATAACACTCACTGTTTATATCAAGGTTATAACACTCACAATGTTTATATCAAGGTTATAACACTCACACTGTTTATATCAAGGTTATAACACTCACACTTTATATCAAGGTTTATAACACTCACACTGTTTATATCAAGGTTATAACACTCACACTGTTTATATCAAGGTTATAACACTCACATTGTTTATATCAAGGTTTATAACACTCACACTGTTTATATCAAGGTTATAACACTCACACTGTTTATACCAAGGTTATAACACTCACACTGTTTATATCAAGGTTTATAACACCCACACAGTTTCTATCAAGGTTTATAACACTCTGACTGTTTATATCAAGGTTTATAACACTCACACTGTTTATATCAAGGTTATAACACTCACACTGTTTATATCAAGGTTATAACACTCACACTGTTTATACCAAGGTTATAACACACACTGTTTATATCAAGGTTTATAACACTCACACTGTTTAGATCAAGGTTATAACACTCACACTGTTTATATCAAGGTATATAACACTCACACTGTTTATATCAAGGTTATAACACTCACACTGTTTATATCAAGGTTATAACACTCACACTGTTTATATCAAGGTTATAACACTCACACTGTTTATATCAAGGTTATAACACTCACACTGTTTATATCAAGGTTATAACACTCACACTGTTTATATCAAGGTTATAACACTCCGACTGTTTATATCAAGGTTATAACACTCACACTGTTTATATCAAGGTTATAACACTTACACTTTATATCAAGGTTTATAACACTCACACTGTTTATATCAAGGTTGTCACACTCACACTGTTTATATCACGGTTAAAACACTCACATTGTTTATATCAAGGTTTATAACACTCACACTGTTTATATCACGGTTTATAACACTCACACTGTTTATATCACGGTTATAACACAATGTTTATATCAAGGTTTATAACACTCACACTGTTTATATCAAGGTTTATAACACTCACACTGTTTCTATCAAGGTTTATAACACTCACACAGTTTCTATCAAGGTTTATAACACTCTGACTGTTTATATCAAGGTTATAACACTCACAATGTTTATATCAAGGTTTATAACACTCACACTGTTTCTATCAAGGTTATAACACTCACACTGTTTATATCAAGGTTATAACACTCACACTGGTTATATCAAGGTTTATAACACTCTGACTGTTTCTATCAAGGTTTATAACACTCTGACTGTTTCTATCAAGGTTTATAACACTCTGACTGTTTATATCAAGGTTCTAACACTCACACTGTTTATATCAAGGTTATAACATTCACACTGTTTATTTTACGATGTTCTGTCGACAGACGGTGTCATTATGGCAAAAAACTAGATTATTGGACTCTTAGAAAAGGGAATACACCAAACTAAAGGCAGAATCGATAAATAGATAAAGATTAAGAATATTCATGACATGTTAAAAACCACTGATGTATACACAAGTCAATTGAATGCAACCAAAATTGTTAAAAACGTATATCAAACTTAGTTTGTATAGATGACTCCATGTCATGTAGATCGTGTCACGTATCCATTTAAAATGCGTACACTTATCATGAAATGTATCAATTGAATAACATTAATTTGCTATTAGCAATACAATAAGGCTGGTCCACAATAAGCTTGAAAAGCGTGGATGTGCTCTATGGCAAACGAGAGAGGATAACTCGGTACGTCGATAATGTATAACCTCGCAAAGAACGTTTTATTTGTAACTTTAGTTGTAAGTTCGTTTTAAAAATATCGTTTTCATTTGTTCGATAATGGTTTTACTAATCACGGAAAAAACATCGGCCGAGTACGAAATTGATGTTAGAATATCAATGGAAGCTATTAACTGTTTTGTAAAAGACACTTGTAAATACATATTTAATTACCTCCCCTTCAATATATATTACAAACACAAAAATTCAAGTTTTGGCAGCTTTATTATCAACTAATGTACATAATGGAATATATTAACATAAAATGCCCTTTCACCCCTGATCAATTTATCTCTGAAAGTCCATTATATTTAACAGTTAAATCATAAGCACTTAGGAGGGGTGAAAGGGCTACAAACAAAAGTACATAATTTATAATCAAGCACAAAAATATGGGAGACAATAATTGAATTCCATGAAAACACACATGTACATTATTATTACAAACAATTTTTGCTATTGTCAATAATATCTGTCCCATTGACATGAAAATGTTCTAACACAATTAATATGAGAAAAAAAAAAAAATTATATTAATTAAATGACGTAAATTAAAGCCACCAAGCCTCCGGCCACCAAAAAAGACGATCTGACAAAGTGTGGTGTTTCTTAGCAAGGGGACCGCGGTGGCCGAGTGGTTAAGGTGTCCTGACACTTTATCATTAGCCCTCCACCTCTGGGTTGCGAGTTCGAAACCTACGTGGGGCAGTTGCCAGGTACTGACCGTAGGCCGGTGGTTTTTCTCCGGGTACTCCGGCTTTCCTCCACCTCCAAAACCTGGCACGTCCTTAAATGACCCTGGCTGTTAATAGGACGTTAATCAAAACAAACAAACAAATCTTAGCAAGTAATCTACATATGTTCAGATGCAACTATAGAAGTGTGGTTTAGGGCTAGGATCGATGATTTAACCAATTGTGCCACTTGCAGTTTTTGTTTTAAGGAGTGGTCTAGGTACACCTTATAGGCCTCACTGGCCCAGTCTCCCTGCATCTGTATCAGTTCCCCCGGTACCCGAGATTGATGAAAAGCCCACGTGGCTCCTCCACGACGAAAACTATGAGATGAAAATAAGGTCGGATCTTGACCTGTGAGAGAAATAAGTTTACGTAAGAATTTGTGAAAAAGGGGATAGGAAATTGGTTTCAATCTGGAACCGGGGAGCGAGAAAGCGGGAGCAGATGAATGAGCCTGGACCTGATCGCACATATTAAAATATGCCAACACAGGACATAAGGTGGAAGAAGGTATACTTACGAGCGGAATCTCGTGCTTTCTTTTCCCGCATTGGTTTGTCTTGGACCATTTGATACAAACCAAAAGCATATCATCTTTTACTGTAATATCCTCTCTTAACAAAATTTTATTTGAATTAAAGTGTGTGTTGGAACTAATGAGGTTTGACTTACGAGCCATTAAATAAAATGCCAAACAAAAAACAACACCATAAAGTGGCTTCTGTAGAGTCAGAAAAATCTATAAACTTGGATATTTCTAATAATAATAAACAACTGAAAGGATCCTGTCTGTTCAGGGACAAATACAAAACTAACTAATCCAGGTGTATGATAGTGAATAACTCCTACAGTAAGGAGAGATCACAGGAGAAATTGATCAATGAAATTGATATTCAAATCAGATGACTGTTCACCAGAAATCTTATCCAGGGAACCAACAGGGATTAGGTTCGACAGGTGAACACATTTACCTGGTCAGTTACAACTACTGGTCACAACCCACTGGACATGAATATATATTGTACAGGGTATAATTAACCATTATGGAACATAATGTAAACATTACATTTTTTAAACACATCGTTGCATTCAAAATGCATTTCTGACATTGATTTAGCAATGATGTAATTGCTCCCAATGTTCCAGACAACTTGTTTGTCTCTGTTGTAATATTGAGCATTGTTTGACAAGGACAATGGGAAATAAACCACAAACGTTATTGCTAGATAGTTTTGTACAGCCGGCCATTATTACCTTTCATTAAGAATGAAGTGGCACTATTTAAGTCAGTTAAGAACTATCAACCATATCGTTTCGCAATTTAAATATTTGGAACTGAAGATCAAAAATCAAAGTACGGCGGTTCGATAGATTTTTATTGAAAGAAAAAAGTGTACCCGACGTAACGGTACCAGACCCTCCAACACTAAACAATGCGATTAATACTCCCTACCGTCACTCATTATAATCAGATAGGGAGTCAAGTGTCATCTTTATGCGCTATTGTTTGACCATAAAACCCATCGCTTCGACGGACTTCAACCCATGTTCGTTAAGTATTACCGATCAAATCACCAGGAACAAATAAAATAATCATCAAAACAAAAATTACTCGAAATTTCAATCGAATACAGTTTGCACACCACGTTCACAGTTTTACACGAGGTATTTTAGTCAGAATACACCTGTACACCACGTTCACAGTTTTACACGAGGTGTTTCGGTCAGAATACACCTGTACACTACACTCACAGTTTTATATGGGGTATTTAAGTCAGAATACTTGGTTTGGTTTGGTTTGGTTTATTTTGTTTAACGTCCTATTAACAGCTAAGGTCATTTAAGGACGGCCTCCCGTGCGTGCGACATGTATGCGTGTGGTGAGTGCGTATGTGTGTTTTGGGAGGCTGCGGTATGTCCGTGCTAAGTCTCCTTGTGATAGGCCGGAATTTTTGCCGATTTATAGTGCTACCTCACTGAAGCATACTGCCGAAGACACCCAGCAGCACACCCCACCCGGTCACATTATACTGACAACGGGCGAACCAGTCGTCCCACTCCAAGTATGCTGAGCGCTAAGCAGGAGTAGCAACTACCGTTTTTAAAGACTCTGGTATGTCTCGGCCAGGGGACAGAACCCAAAGCCTTCCTCACAGGGGCGAACGCTCAACTAAAGGCCAAAAGTGAGGCATTGTCAAGGGAGATATTAGGAAGAAGAAAGTTGTTCAGAAAGAAGAGAAAAGATAAGATCCCAAATTTAGTCGCCTCTTACGATCATGCAATGGGGGCAGCAGGTACAATTCTTACGCCCTACCTGCAGGGCAGAAGTCAGAATACGCCTGTACACTACACTCAGAGTTGTATATGGGGTATTTTAGTCAGAATACACCTGTACACTACACTCACAGTTTTGTATGGGTTATTTAAGTCAGAATACACCTGTACACTACATTCACACTTTTATATGTGATGTTTAAGTCAGAATACACCTGTACACTACACTCACAGTTTTATATGTGATGTTTAAGTCAGAATACACCTGTACACTACACTCACAGTTTTGTATGGGTTATTTAAGTCAGAATACACCTGTACACTACACTCACAGTTTTATATGTGATGTTTAAGTCAGAATACACCTGTACACTACACTCACAGTTTTATATGTGATGTTTTAGTCAGAATACACCTGTACACTACACTCACAGTTTTATATGGGATGTTTTAGTCAGAATACACCTGTACACTACATTCACAGTTTTATATGGTATGTTTTAGTCAGAATACACCTGTACACTACACTCACAGTTTTATATGTGATGTTTTAGTCAGAATACACCTGTACACTACACTCACAGTTTTATATGGGATGTTTTAGTCAGAATACACCTGTACACTACACTCACAGTTTTATATGTGATGTTTAAGTCAGAATACACCTGTACACTACATTCACAGTTTTATATGGTATGTTTTAGTCATAATACACCTGTACACTACACTCACAGTTTTATATGTGATGTTTAAGTCAGAATACACCTGTACACTACACTCACAGTTTTATATGTGATGTTTAAGTCAGAATACACCTGTACGCTACGTTCCCTCGCACCAGTACTATGGCATGTATGTATACCGTCTGTAATAGATCAGAGTAGAATCATTAACGACATTCTATTAGCACTGAAATATTCATCTGCATAAGCCCTTGTCGCCAACTTTAAAATACTCGGAGAAATATATTGGATATTTCCCATCATACTCACAAGGCTAGAAATCAAATCAACTCGAACTGCTAACTAAACCTTTTTCAATGTATCATTTAAGATGATTATAACCTTTTCTAAACATTATCAATGATAATTATACACTGTTTCATTATATCACCAATGGTAATTATACCTTGTTTCATTATATCACCAATGGTAACTATACCCTGTTTCATTATATCACCAATGGTAATTATACCCTGTTTCATTATATCACCAATGGTAATTATACCCTGTTTCATTATATCACCAATGGTAATTATACCCTGTTTCATTATATCACCAATGGTAACTATACCCTGTTTCATTATATCACCAATGGTAATTATACCCTGTTTCATTATATCACCAATGGTAATTATACCCTGTTTCATTATATCACCAATGGTAATTATACCCTGTTTCATTATATCACCAATGGTAACTATACCCTGTTTCATTATATCACCAATGGTAATTATACCCTGTTTCATTATATCACCAATGGTAACTATACCCTGTTTCATTATATCACCAATGGTAATTATACCCTGTTTCATTATATCACCAATGGTAACTATACCCTGTTTCATTATATCACCAATAGTAATTATACCCTGTTTCATTATATCACCAATTGTAATGATACCCTGCTTCAATTTATTATCAGTGATATTTATACTCCGTCTCAATAAATGATATTGATACACTGTTGATGGGAAATGCTTTTCGATTCCTGACATTGTTAATTCCAGCATGTTATGCAATGTAATTATAATCGAAAACAGCTATATATTTATACGAATATAACAGGAAATGAAGTATATGGGTCAATATCATATGTCAAGGGACTATGAACGTGTACCAAGGGTATTTATGATGATTCTCTCAGGTTTGTATAGCGAAATATATTGTGTACTGCTGGATGACGAGTGCGGTTAACACTTCAATCAATGATATGAACATTGAGCCGAGGAGTACATTTGTTACGTCTACCAGATGTTATTGTTACATTGATTACTAGTCCGCCCCATGGATATGTTTCTGCTTTACTCCGTCATTATAATGGTGAGATATTATACTCGCCCTTCGTCTGTCATGGCAATCTTTGCTATCGCTTTTTGTAATAAGTACTGAAACAATTTTTCTCAATCTTCATATATAGGTTTCCCTTGATCCTTATTTGCGCCCATTTAATTTTGGTCTGATTCAGAATAAATAACAGTCGACAGGCAGTCGCCTTTTTTGGATCGTTGAGGATTGTTGTCACAATTTCCTGAAGGATTTTTCAACCTTTATATGTATATACCGATCCCTAGTTTATTTTGGGTTTCATAAGGAAAACAAAATGGCCGACAGGTGACCATTTTGAATTTTGAAGTTTCGCTATTTGTTGAAAGGTACTGGAAGGCTTTTTATCAAACTTGTAGGTTCCTCTGGCCCCCTAACCTTTCCCATTTAATTTAAATATGATTCGAAAAATAAAATGGCCGACAGGTTGCGTTCTTCTATTTTGGTAATCGAAGTTTGTTATCGCTATTCATTGAGGTCTTAAGAAAGCTTAAACCTATTTTCTGGGTTCCCCTTGCTCCCTGTGTGTGTCCATCCAAAGTTGAGTCTGAACGGAAAACAAACATTTGGCAGTTGAACTTTGCTATCGCCTTTTCTTGATTAGTACTGGAAGGATGTTTCTCAATCTTAATATGTAGGTTCTTGTTGGTCCCTAGTTGTGGCCATTTGATCATCTTAGATTTCCCCGTTTGAATTTAGCGCCCTTTCTTGTTGTTCAAATTATTTTTTTCTTAGATCACGATATACATGTCACTACAGCCAACACTGTCTCACGATCACGATATACCTATCACTACAGCCAACACTGTCTGACGATCACGATATACATGTCACTACAGCCAACACTGTCTCACGATCACGATATACATGTCACTACAGCCAACACTGTCTCACCATCACGATATACATGTCACTACAGCCAACACTGTCTCACGATCACGATATACATGTCACTACAGCCAACACTGTCTGACGATCACGATATACATGTCACTACAGCCAACACTGTCTGACGATCACGATATACATGTCACTACAGCCAACACTGTCTGACGATCACGATATACATGTCACTACAGCCAACACTGTCTGACGATCACGATATACAAGTCACTACAGCCAACACTGTCTGACGATCACGATATACATGTCACTACAGCCAACACTGTCTCACGATCACGATATACATGTCACTACAGCCAACACTCTCACGATCACGATATACCTATCACTACAGCCAACACTGTCTCACCATCACGATATACATGTCACTACAGCCAACACTGTCTCACGATCACGATATACATGTCACTACAGCCAACACTGTCTCACGATCACGATATACATGTCACTACAGCCAACACTCTCACGATCACGATATACATGTCACTACAGCCAACACTGTCTCACCATCACGATATACATGTCACTACAGCCAACACTGTCTCACGATCACGATATACATGTCACTACAGCCAACACTCTCACGATCACGATATACATGTCACTACAGCCAACACTGTCTGACGATCACGATATACAGGTCACTACAGCCAACACTGTCTCACGATCACGATATACATGTCACTACAGCCAACACTGTATCACGATCACGATATACCTATCACTACAGCCGACACTGTCTCACGATATACATGTCACTACAGCCAACACTGTCTCACGATCACGATATACAGATCCCTACAGCCAACACTGTCTCACGGTCACGATATACCTATCACTACAGCCAACACTGTCTGACGATCACGATATACCTATCACTACAGCCAACACTGTCTCACGATATACATGTCACTACAGCCAACACTGTCTCACGATATACATGTCACTACATCCAACACTGTCTCACGATCACGATATACATGTCACTACAGCCAACACTCTCACGATCACGATATACATGTCACTACAGCCAACACTGTCTGACGATCACGATATACCTATCACTACAGCCAACACTGTCTCACGATCACGATATACATGTCACTACAGCCAACACTGTCTGACGATCACGATATACAGATCCCTACAGCCAACACTGTCTCACGGTCACGATATACCTATCACTACAGCCAACACTGTCTCACGATCACGATATACATCTCACTACAGCCAACACTGTCTGACGATCACGATATACCTATCACTACAGCCAACACTGTCTCACGATATACATGTCACTACAGCCAACACTGTCTCACGATCACGATATACATGTCACTACAGCCAACACTGTCTCACGATCACGATATACATGTCACTACAGCCAACACTCTCACGATCACGATATACATGTCACTACAGCCAACACTGTCTGACGATCACGATATACCTATCACTACAGCCAACACTGTCTGACGATCACGATATACCTATCACTACAGCCAACACTGTCTCACGATCACGATATACATGTCACTACAGCCAACACTGTCTCACGATCACGATATACATGTCACTACAGCCAACACTGTCTCACGATATACATGTCACTACAGCCAACACTGTCTGACGATCACGATATACCTATCACTACAGCCAACACTGTCTCACGATCACGATATACATGTCACTACAGCCAACACTGTCTGACGATCACGATATACATGTCACTACAGCCAACACTGTCTCACGATCACGATATACATGTCACTACAGCCAACACTGTCTGACGATATACCTATCACTACAGCCAACACTGTCTCACGATCACGATATACATGTCACTACAGCCAACACTGTCTGACGATCACGATATACATGTCACTACAGCCAACACTGTCTCACGATCACGATATACCTATCACTACAGCCAACACTGTCTCACGATATACATGTCACTACAGCCAAGACTGTCTCACGATCACGATATACATGTCACTACAGCCAACACTGTCTGACGATCACGATATACATGTCACTACAACCAATACTGTCTCACGATCACGATATACATGTCACTACAGCCAACACCGTCTCACGATCACGATATACATGTCACTACAGCCAACACTGTCTCACGATCACGATATACATGTCGCTACAGCCAACACTGTCTCACGATCACGATATACATGTCACTACAGCCAACACTGTCTCACGATCACGATATACATGTCACTACAGCCAACACTGTCTCACGATCACGATATACATGTCACTACAGCCAACACTGTCTCACGGTCACGATATACATGTCACTACAGCCACACTTTCACGATCACAATATACATGTCACTACAGCCAACACTGTCTCACGATCACGATATACATGTCACTACAGCCAACACCGTCTCAAGATATACATGTCACTACAGCCAACACCGTCTCACGATATACATGTCACTACAGCCAACACCGTCTCACGATCACGATATACCTATCACTACAGCCAACACTGTCTGACGATCACGATATACATGTCACTACAGCCAACACTGTCTCACGATCTACATGTCACTACAGCCAACACCGTCTCACGATCACGATATACATGTCACTACAGCCAACATTGTCTCACGATCACGATATACATGTCACTACAGCCAACACTGTCTGACGATCACGATATACATGTCACTACAGCCAACACTGTCTGACGATCACGATATACATGTCACTACAGCTAACACTGTCTCACGATCACGATATACCTATCACTACAGCCAACACTGTCTGACGATCACGATATACATGTCACTACAGCCAACACTCTCACGACCACGATAAACAGATCCCTACAGACAACACTGTCTGACGATCACGATATACATGTCACTACAGCCAACACTGTCTCACGATCACGATATACATGTCACTACAGCCACCACTGTCTGACGATCACGATATACATGTCACTACAGCCAACACTGTCTGACGATCACGATATACATGTCACTACAGCCAACACTGTCTCACGATATACATGTCACTACAGCCAACACTGTCTGACGATCACGATATACATGTCACTACAGCCAACACTGTCTGACGATCACGATATACATGTCACTACAGCCAACACTGTCTCACGATCACGATATACATGTCACTACAGCCAACACTGTCTGACGATTACGATATACAGATCACTACAGCCGACACTGTCTGACGATCACGATATACATGTCACTACAGCCGACACTGTCTGACGATCACGATATACATGTCACTACAGCCAACACTGTCTGACGATCACGATATACATGTCACTACAGCCAACACTGTCTCACGATCACGATATACATGTCACTACAGCCAACACTGTCTCACGATCACGATATACATGTCACTACAGCCAACACTGTCTCACGATCACGATATACATGTCACTACAGCCAACACTGTCTCACGATCACGATATACATGTCACTACGATCACGATATACCTATCACTACAGCCAACACTGTCTGACGATCACGATATACATGTCACTACAGCCAACACTGTCTCACGATCTACATGTCACTACAGCCAACACCGTCTCACGATCACGATATACATGTCACTACAGCCAACATTGTCTCACGATCACGATATACATGTCACTACAGCCAACACTGTCTGACGATCACGATATACATGTCACTACAGCCAACACTGTCTGACGATCACGATATACATGTCACTACAGCTAACACTGTCTCACGATCACGATATACCTATCACTACAGCCAACACTGTCTCACGATCACGATATACATGTCACTACAGCCAACACTCTCACGACCACGATAAACAGATCCCTACAGACAACACTGTCTGACGATCACGATATACATGTCACTACAGCCAACACTGTCTCACGATCACGATATACATGTCACTACAGCCACCACTGTCTGACGATCACGATATACATGTCACTACAGCCAACACTGTCTGACGATCACGATATACATGTCACTACAGCCAACACTGTCTCACGATATACATGTCACTACAGCCAACACTGTCTGACGATCACGATATACATGTCACTACAGCCAACACTGTCTGACGATCACGATATACATGTCACTACAGCCAACACTGTCTCACGATCACGATATACATGTCACTACAGCCAACACTGTCTGACGATTACGATATACAGATCACTACAGCCGACACTGTCTGACGATCACGATATACATGTCACTACAGCCGACACTGTCTGACGATCACGATATACATGTCACTACAGCCAACACTGTCTGACGATCACGATATACATGTCACTACAGCCAACACTGTCTCACGATCACGATATACATGTCACTACAGCCAACACTGTCTCACGATCACGATATACATGTCACTACAGCCAACACTGTCTCACGATCACGATATACATGTCACTACAGCCAACACTGTCTCACGATCACGATATACATGTCACTACGATCACGATATACATGTCACTACAGCCAACACTGTCTGACGATCACGATATACATGTCACTACAGCCAACACTGTCTCACGATATACATGTCACTACAGCCAACACTGTCTGACGATCACGATATACATGTCACTACAGCCAACACTGTCTCACGATATACATGTCACTACAGCCAACACTGTCTGACGATCACGATATACATGTCACTACAGCCAACACTGTCTGACGATCACGATATACATGTCACTACAGCCAACACTGTCTCACGATCACGATATACCTATCACTACAGCCAACACTGTCTCACAGAAAGCAGCAAGTCCGGACCAGGTTTTTATACTTTGATTTACTCGATCACAGGAAAGTCATCTTCAAAAGGGCGAACGCTCAAGGCCAAAACTGAGGCAGTGTCAAGTGGGAAATAAGGCAGAAAAATAATTTAGAAAGATTGAAAGTCATACTTATCCTTATTTTAGTCACATTTTTACGCATCATGCGATAAGGCAGCAGGTACATTTCTTACGACTTAAGCTGCTTTCTGTCATTGTCTGTAAGACACTGTAATGAAGCCATGCTATTGACCAGGTAAACAATTTAGATATTTAGTCTCGGTTTTTTTCTTACATCTTAAAAAAAATCCTAAAAGGAAATTAATTGAGATTTATTGACGTGGGACAGTGTCACGGTACCTGGAGCGTGGACAGACCTGTATTGACGTGGGACAGTGTCACGGTACCTGGGGCGTTGACAAACCTGTATTGACGTGGGACAGTGTCACGGTACCTGGAGCGTGGACAGACCTGTATTGACATGGGACAGTGTCACGGTACCTGTAGCGTGGACAGACCTGTAATGACGTGGCCCAGTGTCACGGTACCTGGAGCGTTGACAGACCTGTATTAACGTGGGACAGTGTCACGGTACCTGGAGCGTTGACAGACCTGTATCGACGATGCATACTCAATGTCTGGTATTGTAGTTACATAATTCGGCGGTGTATTTACATACGATACAATGTTAATTATGGTAATAGATTAACCGACTCACAGTAAACAAACATTTAAATCATGGTCGTAGGATTGTATAACTTAATGTTTATATATATGTTTGGGGCCCTCTCTTTTTAAATGTCTTTCAATAAATAATATATATTCGTTATTTGACCATATGATCAGATAAGGCTGTAGTTGCCAGATCGGTGGGATCCCAATGGCGGGGAATGTGCGACTTTTCGGTAGGGATATCCCTAATTACTCTCGAATTTCCCCAATAATTGGACCTTACTATTTTAATTGTATAAAATATAGCTTTACATATGCTGTTTTAATACTATTTATTATCTTCAAATTAAACCACATGATTTGATATTCAATAGAGATTTTTAAAGATAAGTCCGGATCAGAACACATTGTTTTTATTTAGTGTCTCGCAAGCCATAATGGGCTTAATATTAATACAGTTGTATGTGATTGTGCCTCAAATGTCTGTGTTATTACGATTATAGTAACATGTGACACTTTAATAAAATATCATTGATTGAATAAATCGATAAGACATGTGAAGGAAAACCCACAAAGCACTTGCGTTACGATATGCTCTGGTACGACAACTACTAGAGACACTTATGATATCGTTCAGTCCTGTGTTTACTTCTGTTGTTTTCCTGACTACATGACTTTAATCCCCTACCCAAACACAAAATCTTCCAACGACCAAAATGTCCTAGGTGATTAAAATCAATCCATTTCTAATTCTAATTGTTAATTTTTCTTTGACAACCATATAATTATCATCTCTTTAGTAACATATATATGTACAGCACAGAAAGTTTCAATTCCTTAACTTGGATAACCCTACACATACATTGCCCGTGTAAACGAAATATTGACCAATAATTCTTAAATATAGTCTATCTTAAATCCAAACGTAACAGCTACAGCAATAAAGCTGTATAATAAACATGATGATTTTAATTTCCCAGTTGTTAACTTTCCATTTCTAGGTAGTAACATCTCTACTTCCCCTACCTATGGTGTTTACATACCCCAGTTGATTCGATACAAGTTGACGATCTCATCGAAAGAGTCCATTCCCTTATGCGATATGAAGTAAGACTTATTCGAGCTTATTGAAACGCTTACTCTCCCAGAACACTTGATCTTACTTCCCTGGTAACTGTCAAGGTGACTCCATGCAAATCTAGATTTTTACTCATATTTATCACTGATTTTATTGATTAAGAGTTATAATAACGGTTTCTTTATGTCGATATTCCCAGTTCCTTTCATACCCCCTCAACTGAGATTCATAGCCTTTTCTATAAGAATTGCCAAATATTATTGAAATCATTGACAAGATATTCCACCCTCGGGATCACAAAATGTGGGCAAATGTTCAGCAAGCCTGAGGGTTTCACATTTTGTAGTTCCTTGGAAAGAATATTCCTATCCTACATACACACAAATGAAAGCGTCTTACAGTCTTCCCTTCTCTATATTCGACGGGAGAAGTCGTGCTGATATCGGCGTTTGGTGTTGTTGTTCTCGTGTCGATGTGGTACGATTCCAGGATACTTCCATTAAGCTTGATAGTTTTAGCACGTCACTGAACATGTAAATTTATTGATATTTTTATTATGGCAACCATTCTACATCCTCGCTCACTCCTGAACAACAGACAACCCAATAGAATACCGATAACAATCACATATCGTGCAATGTCTATTCTGACTGTACAGGTACAATGTGCAGGTGTAAAAAACTAGCATATTGCGTGTACAAATAGACTAATGAATTGCTAGGTGTCCTGATTAGCCAATGACATAATATAAGAGGTTTTCTTTACGCAGGATAAACGATTGATGTCTCCGAAAGATATTTTTTGCATACATTGAAAATTCACAATTGACTGGTGTTGTAAGATATCTTTGTAATTATAGTGGTATAATCAAAAGAGATTACGAATGTAACTATCATAGATCGATGGTTGTTATACGCTCTCTTAGATTTCACAACAGAGCTGTGCTAAATATTCAGGTAGCATGTACTTGTAGAGAGGAATCGCATAGAAAAAATATTTGGGATATTGTTACAAAACGCTCGCGAAGAAACTGTTAATACCATAGTGTTTTTTTCTATATGGTATTTGTTTATCTTGTATCTATAGTTTATTAAAAAAGAATAAGATTAAAAAAATTAAAACTACAAGCACCAGCAACGAAAAAATATAAATGACGCCATCTATTTGATGTTTTTCGTGCTAACAAGTTGACATAATTAGCTATATTATTTACTTATACATGTATTCCATTCTGAGTTAATTTTATTTAGCTCTAATTGATAGTTTCTCTTTGAAGGTCTTGTTACAGGGCCGTGTGCAGCCATCTGTGACAAACAGACCACCATCAAGAGCGTGTCGGGTCTGAGTGACGTCATATCAGCCAAGATCACGTGGGCACACATAAATGTATCGGAGCCTTATCTTGTCCTTAACACAGGTACCTGGTCATTGTTACATTTATGAAACAAATCCTATATTTAACGTGATAAAGTAGATAATATGCAAACTGTACTATGTAGACACATGAAACAAGGGTTGTTAAACATATAATATATTGCTTTTAGATATCGTTATTACTTACACATTCAAAATGGCTACTTGGCCCTTATTGTTTTGAAGTGCCCATCGATGGAACAATACAAAATGTAAATTATACTTTTTAGAAAAATAAAATAAAATGAAAGATTAAAAAATAATAACATAATAAAACAATAAATAAGTGACACACCTCTTTTTAAGAATATTTGCATTAGTAGTGACAGGTTTGTATTTAATGGGTTTTTTTGTGCGTTGACTTGGCTTTGACTTTGACGACCCATTTGGAGTCATTAAGAGGTAAATACTTAAAAAGGACATAACCCTATTTACAATGTACTAATATTTCCCCATTAGTGAATAGAATGCGGGAAGATGACAATGACTTGATTTTGCTGTTGGCGGAGGTCGACTATCATCTGAACTTCTCTCTTCTGCTTCCTAACAATGCCACTCGAGTTCTGCAGTGGTCTGCTCCTCAATCTTCAAATGAGGAAGATCGTGACAGTGTTTCGCTCAACAATTGTGGTTCCAGCTCAACATTTATGTCTCTCAGCCATGGAAATGACGAGACGGTTGATATGTGTCAGACTGAGACGCATGCTGATTTTAACTACAACATCATTAAAGACCGTCAACAGCATCGCGGTAGTGGGAACGCTTTGGTAGATATTGTTGCCTCGCTCACACGCCATCTGATGTGGTCATCGACATTCGTGATAACCGACAAAGGTAACGTCACATGCTCGAGTATACGAGTACATTTATAGTATGACGGTAAAACTGTGTGTCCTTTTTGATGGGTGTCAGTCTGACAATTGTATAAATGCTTTACTCATTTGTCATCCATATGTTTTTGACCCCGGGGTTTTGACAATACGCTACATGTCATGCTTGTCTTTTGCCTTTATTCTGGATTATGTTGGTATCGGATCAAAATGAACCCATGTATGATGGTTCGTTTCTATTTTCCAAACTTGTCTTCATAAATGTATTCAAGCATATACTTATCAGTTCTTAATCCATATTGAAAGGTGTGACTGCATTTTGTAAAATCGTGTGTCGCAGCAGATGTCGGATTCTTCAGCAAAGATGATGTAATACATCTACTTGTTGATAATATAAACGAATGCAAAATGTACTGTTTGGTATTAGTGTGATTTACCCTGACCCGTTAGTACTGAAATTATGATGGTCCTGTTTTCTTAACTACATGTCATTAAAATATCCTGTCAAATGAATAATTCAATGGTTTTGATTTAATGGCATCACTAAAAAATAGATAAAGTACTCAAATAAGGTTTTAAATCATTCTTTAGATCTGTACTATATTATTAATAAATCAAAGTCGCAGATTTCAGCATCAGTGTAGCGTAACGTGGTGCATCGAACATCGACGATGAAATTTCAGTATATGTACAAAACAAATTGTAATGGATCAGTAAAACAAATGAAAAGTCTTTTGTTTCTATTTATTTTTCTAATCAAACAATGGTTGCGATTTATACATTTATGTGTTTACAGAGGAAAACCTGAACGACATCGGGCGTGGTCTTTCTTCCGTTGGCGTATCAATTGTTGACGGTATGATGCCAGATATCAAATCACCACGGTTTGAACAAGATTTCCTATCTGCGATTGACTTTGCTATTCGAGAATTGCCCAATATTACCATAGTATGTAGCATGGAATGTGTCAGGACAATACTGAAAAAGGTGAGTCAATGTCATCAAACTGTTGTTGATAAGTAATGAATATTTGACTGTTGGTTTAAATGTCCTGGCTTGATTTTAGCACACTCAATCGATATACGAAGCATTGTATTTTGACACCTGCGAATATGGACGAACATTTGGATACATGTTTAATCAGCAACATGATATGTCTTTGTTCCTTGCTTATCATTACAGATATTTTACATCCATGAAATAATCGTTTATATTCTAGTGTGAGATGTTGACGAATCAGACGAATCGTTTGTTATTGTAGACGGTGATATTCACGAATAAGATGTAAACCATTGGTTAGTGTATTATGTTTTCGGGGTTATATGGTTAGCCATCCGTAGACGAAGCTATGATGAATAAGATATGTTATGGATGTTTATACATATACATGTATTTCGTTAACAATTTGTAGGCATTTGCTATTTTTACGCTTTCAGCCCTTCTCCATCGCTCGCTGGGAGGTACACCGCTACGCCATGCGCCATATGACACGATGGATTATCATTACTTTCAGCGATTTTTCTGCCGCTGACCAATTAACTGATCTAGAAACAAACCTAGACAACGTAGTGGTAATCGTTCTGCCGGAAAATATGGTCCGAAAATCTCTTTTCAATGGAGAAGTAAGTTTTCATAATCTGCTAGATAATAGCAATCACATATTCTTCATTATGAAAAATAATACGAAAAATTATCTTCAAAAGTAAAAATAACATAAAATAAAAAAAATGTAACAATTGTTTCATGATCAGTTTTTCAAGTCAGGATGCCAGAACAAGGCTGGGTGGAAGAAATGGTTTGTATTACCTACTTAATCAGAATTGCGAGTGCCATAGACCATGTAAGGATTTTTTTTATCTCAACTTATTTTCAGCTCACCTGCCTGAATGACAAGTGAGTTGATGGCATGGTGGGGCGTCCGTCGTCCGTCCGTCTGGCCATCTGGCGTCAAATTTCAATTTAAATGACTTCCAACTCACCAAGAGGCCCCCACATATTTTATATTATGAGAGTAGCATGCTGGGATGAATAACTGTGACATACTTTCAAAGTCAAAGGGGTCGAATGTGCTAAAACCTTTCAGCAATATAATGGCCAAATTGGACCAGAAGCATCCTTGAATGAAAGGCAGTTTTTTTCCCAAACGAATTACCTCGATATATGTTAAAAAAATATGTTAAAATCTTAAAGGGTCATCTATATAGGAGAATAATGTTGAATTTTAAACACGAATAAATATCTACAAAGGACCTGTTACAGGTTACATTGATTTTTGCCCACGAGCCAATTTAATAATTACCGGATGATATTTGTGTAACGTTTACGGGGTGTCGTACCCGGTTGATTCCGGGATAAGGCGTGTTAACACCAATGCCCTATCCGCGCTGATAAATCTATCTGTCGGCTCCAGCACACATGTGCCTGGTATACGTGATCTTTTCTCGGCGATAACATTCCCTACGACAATCATTTCACTGGCTGGGGGAAGACAGATATTTTCAGAGACAGCGACCCGGTAACAGCCATAGGAACCTTTGAATAACAAAGGGATGTTGATGTCGCGCATTCTCAGTAACCCCTGAGCAATGTCAATCATACAACCCTGCTCTATCATGAAGTCCATTCCCAGCAAACCATCAATAGTTAGGTCAGCAATCACGGTCGTCATTTCTACAGTGCGTGCTCCCAGAGAGAATGATAATACTCCTGCACCGACCACCTCCAATCTGCTGCCATTCGCTGTCTTAATCAGCTTATCCATGTTTCCCAGGCTAGGTCTATCGTCCTCCCTAATCCTGTCAAACACATCTCTTGAAACTATTGTCACCGTAGATCCAGTGTCTACTAAAAGCTTCACTTCTATGCCCTTGATAGTTGTCTGTATGTATATGCCGGCGTCGCAAGCTGCGCTAACTCCTGCGCTGTGGCTGACAGCATCTGTCTTATGCGTAGGTTTTCCATGCAGTGCATTGGTTTTACCGTCCGCCTTTTTCTGTTCCTTATTCTGTTTCTTTTTCGGGCAGTTCCTGGCTATGTGGCCATTTTTCTTACAGAAAAAGCATTGAATGTCTGTGTTACGATTCGGCCCAGCTTTGTTTGGTGTGTCGTGCGCACGTTGCTTCTGGCTTTGTGGTTTGGCCTTCATCGTAGCCATTAAAGTTTCCATATCCTCCTGGAGCTTTTTTAGGGACTTACTGAGCGCCGTTATATTGTCAGTCTGATCCTGTTTGTTCTCATCCTCAACAACGGCTGCTCTCGTATGGTGCTTTTTCTCCGACTTGTTATACGCCTCTAACTCCACAGCAAGCTGTACAGTTTCGTTGAACGTGCGAGGCCTCGACTGTTTAATGCGCACGCGCATCTCAGAGTCATGTAATGCGTCTATAAAATGCTCCTTCGCCAACGTTTCCTGTAAATTGTTTGGCGCCGTCGGATAAGCTAAATAGGTCAATCTTCTTATAGCTTGCCCCAACTCAGGTAAGGATTCGGACGCCTTTTGCCTCTTCTCCTTTAACTGTGTTCTGTACAAATCGGTCTAGTTTGGGGGAGCGAAGCGTTGTTCCAATGAACGTACGAGCTCGTCATAATGGTCTCTGGAGTCGGTTGGAAGGTTACCCAATACACCTTGTGCTTGGCCACGTAATGACACGGCAAGATATAAACCCTTTTCCTCCTGTGACCAGCGGTTAAGTTTAGCGCATGCGTCAAAGTGCGTGCGGTAATCTATCCATGAGCCGGTTCCGTCATAAGTAGCAGGTTTGATATTTCTAGGTAGCTGCCTCCTTGTAACAGGTGAGTCTTGCCCTGTATATTGTTCTCGCGCTACTGCCAAGCTCGGGAGCTGCCTTCTGCGTGTCGTAATCCTACTAGCAGACTGGCCTCTCAGACTGCCCACATGCGTATTCGCCGCACGAGCTAAATCATCCCCATGCGTATCTGCCGCATGCGCATTTGGTGTATAACTCGAATCGGCCGCATGCGTATCTGCCACATTAGGACTTGCCGCATGCGTATCCGCCGCATAACTTACATCGGCCGCATGCGTCCCTCTGTAATTCCTGTCAATATCATGGGTGTCCACTTGATATTCATGGTCCAGATCACTCCCTAGGTCTAGTCGTACCTTTGGCTTGGTCCCCGTTGCGGTGTCCCTCGTTGTAGTATCGTTTACACTACTAAACGGTGTTGACCCGATCCCAGAGTCCCGGGTGCTCATGCGCCCATCTGAGCCGGACGTTAGTGGGGTCGACTGGGCGAGCTGTTGACGGATTCTAAAACTCTCCTCCCGCATTCGCTCTAGCCGCTTGTCTAGCTCACTAATCTCCTGGTCTATATCGGCTTCCATCATAATATTTAATTGAAAACGTGTGGTTATTTGTAAACAGTTGCCTTATCCCACCGCTGCCACCAGAATCTGTAACGTTTACGGGGTGTCGTACCCGGTTGATTCCGGGATAAGGCGTGTTAACAAATAACTAAATAGAGCACGAGCTGCTTTCCTAGCAGCTAACAACACTCTCTCAATTTATAATACTTAATTAGTAATATATACAATGATCATGTGATTCGTTTATATACAACGCATGCGTCTAGCCTGACGCATGAGCCCTAAACATACGCATGAGCCGACGCATGAGCCCTAAACATACGCATGAGCCCTAACAGCATATATACATACTGTTTATTTATTGCCGGTGCGTTATTTTCCGCACAGTAGTGTGTACCCTAACAGTAACTACGCACGAGCAGGTCGTACTAACTGCCCCGGAGACAACTGTGTCACTGCGCACCGCGTCCTGTGTACGCTGGTGTTAACCAGCCAAGACCCCTACGGCTGCTGCGCAGTATACACACACGTGTATAGCCTACTACACGTACGTCTTGTGTACGCTCATGCGCCACTCGCCAAACCCTGCACAGGTCGAAAAGAGCGACGCACGAGCCAAGACTGATACTAGCACGTATCACTCCAAAGCCTCCGCTGTTAGTAGTACCAACTGGTCGTATGGAACACGTCTTCAGAACTGGGCCGTGAATAAGAATTTTCTCGGCCTTTTATACCCTGTCAGAACAAGATGTCTCGCTCTAAACGAGAAGCCTCGTTCTAATTAATCGCCATCGTGGTTCCCATAGCGTTTGTAACAATAGGGTTCAAAAATCACAGTTAATCAAGCTCCGAATTGACATTGACAAACACGGAAGTATATATACAGTTACAACAATAAAGGTAAGGCTATCTGAGCCTTCTAACATGTATAACTTTGATTCGCTACACTACCCACGTCTCCGATGATACTCGTCGCGAGTTCGACAATAATTAATGAACAACAGAATTAAACTAATTTACATTTATTTACATCGTGTAGCATGGATCATCTAGCCCTTGAATTCGACATAGTGATCCTTGAATCTACCAGGACGCTTCCTAGACCTAACTGGTCTGGATTCTTTGTCTTGGACCGCATCCTCTGACTCCGCATTTGATTCTTCGTCAGTATTGACTGCTTCATCTTCAGGAATTTCTACATCCTCTTGCTCTTCACCCGAGGGATCTTCTTCCTCATGCTGATTACTGCTGACTTCCTCGCCCCGCAATACCTGTCTTGTATGGGGACGCATGCGGTCACAATGGACGTCTTGTGGTTTTCCTCTGAGACCACAGTCTACTTCATATAAGACTTCTGAGACCTTTCTCAATACTCGATAAGGACCTCTCCAAAATGAAGTGAACTTCTTGCTGGTTCCAACCTTCTTGATAGGGAAATACACGCCAGCTCTAAACTTTCCCCATGAGACAGAACGATCATGATATCGCTTCTGTCGTTGAATTGCTCCAGCTATGTGTTTCCTCGCATGCGTGTGCGCTTCTTCCAAGCGTTCCTGTAACTCCCATGCCCATATGGTGTTGTATGGTTTCTTCAGTGAGTTGGGAAGCTCATACGCAATATCCAGCGGGGTGCTCGTTTCTCGCCCGCGCATCATCAAATTTGGCGAGCATCCTGTAGTCTCGTGGGCTGATGAGCGATACGCCATCATAACATATGGAATGTGTTGGTCCCAATCTCTGTGATGATCCTCTACATATGCGCTCAACATAGTGGCTAAGGTTTTGTTGAAACGCTCCACCATACCATCTGATTGGGGATGGTAGGGAGTCGTTCTCGTTTTTGTGATTTGTAACAAATCACACATTTCTTTGAAAACCTTCCCTTCGAACTGTCCTCCTTGGTCGGAGTGGATGTATGTAGAACTCCGAAACGACTTATCACCTCTTCAACAAGAATGGTAGCAACGGTTTCAGCCCTGAGGTCTGGCATAGGAAATGCCTCTGTCCATTTACTGAAGTAATCGGATATGACTAGAATGTGCCTGTTTCCGTCCTCAGTTTCTGGTAAATCAGCCATGATATCGAGTGCAATCCTCTCCATGGGCATACCTGAATGTACCACTTGCATTGGGGCTTTTTTAGTCTTCGACGGATTTTTCCGTTTGGTGCACGTCGCACAACCAGCGATGTACGTTTGTACATCTCTTTGAAGTCCCGGCCAAAAGTACTTCTGTCTTACTTTTGCCATGGTTTTGCTAACTCCAAGATGCGCACCAGAGCGGTTGTCATGTAGACCTTCCAGAATGTTTCTTCTCTCCGTCAGGGGCACAACTATCTGTTGTATACTGTACTTTTGTCCTGGCGGTGTCCAAGCTCTACATAGCAAGTCTTGGTGTATAGAAAGCAATTCCCATTGACTCCATAAACACTTCACAAAGAAGTTGTGTGCTGTGATATCCTTATAGGACGGCTTCTCACCCATTTCTAACCACTTCTGCACGAGTTCAATGTCTTTGTTCTCCTGCTGTCTCTGCAGCATCGTATGGACATCGTCCATTTTAGCGTCAGTCGTATCAGATGTGCACTTCAAGGTAGAAGCGGCATTCTCCTGGTTGTTCGTCCAGCCACATTGTTTGCATGGGTATCTGCTCAACGCATCCGCGTTCCCATGCTTTGGACCTGGGCGGTGCTCCACCTTCATATCATATTGACTGATTACCTCCATCCACCGAGCAAGCTGCCCTTCTGGGTCTTTAAAGTTGGTGAGCCAACGGAGGGAGCTGTGATCAGTCCTAACTATGAAGGTTCGCCCATACAAGTAATGCCTGAAATGTTTTAGATACTGTACCACCGCAAGCAACTCTCGCTTGGTAACACAATACTTTCTCTCGCTTTTAGAGAATGTTTTGATGGCATACGCAATTGGTCGTTCCTCCCCATTGAAAACCTGGGATAGAACTGCACCAGAGGCAAATCCACTTGCGTCTGTGTCCAAAATGAACATTTTCTCGAAGTCTGGTAAAGCGAGAATGGGTGCTTTAATGAGTGCGTTCTTCAAGGTGCTGAATGCGTCACTGCATTCCGTTGTCCAGTTGAACTTGGTGCCCTTCTCCGAGAGCCGATGTAGCGGTTTCGCAATCGCTGCAAATCCCTGAATAAATCGCCGGTAGTAGCTGCATAGGCCAAGGAAGGACTGTACTTCGGTCAGATTCGTAGGCCTGGGCCAATCTTTAACTTTGGCTATCTTCTCGGGGTCGGTAGATACCCCTTCTCCTGAAATGATGTGTCCTAGGTACGCGACCCGCTTAGAAAATAGTGTGCACTTCTTGGCTTTGAGCTTTAGTCCCGCAGCCTCCAGGCCATCAAACACTTTCTCAAGGTTCTCAATCATGTCCTCAAAGGTATTACCAACAACGATAATATCGTCCAAGTAGATCAGGCAAATCTCATAATGCAGGCCAGCGAGCACACGTTCCATTAGACGCTCGAACGTGGCAGGCGCATTGCAGAGACCGAACGGCATGACGCAGAACTGGAAAAAGCCTTTACGTGTAGAGAAGGCTGTCTTTGGTCTATCTTGTTTGTCGAGTTCCACTTGCCAGTACCCAGAGAACAGGTCGAGTGTTGAAAACCATGCGTTACCCGATAGATGGTCAAGCGATTCCTGTATTCTCGGCAGTGGATATGCGTCCTTGGAGGTAACGGCATTGAGTTTGCGGTAATCTACACAAAACCGTGTTGTCTTATCTTTCTTTTGTACTAGCACAATACCAGACGACCACGGCCCTGTAGATGGCTCAATCACCTTTTTCTGTAGCATATCCTCTACATGCTTGTCCACTTCACCGGTCATATGGACTGGTACTTTGCGCCATGGTTGTTTTATCGGCTGCGCATCTCCAGTTTTTATCTGGTGTTTCAACAACTGTGTACGTCCGAGGTCCAAGTCAGATGACGCAAACAGATTCCTTCGTTTAGCTAAAAACGCTTTAGCCTTCTGTATCTGATCCCCTGTCAAATGCTCACGAGACCTCTCAAGTAGTTGATGTAGCTGTTCATCCAGGTACGCTGTGTCCACCATTGCTGTCCGATCAGTGGTTTTATGGGTTATACGCTCCACTGGTGAGAGCTGTCCAACTATTGTTCCTCCGTATATCATTTGTGGATCCTCTGTAACATTCATTAGTCTTACAGGAACACAATTAGCCGCAGGAGAAACTGCAGCACGAGCCACCAATGCCCTATCCGCGCTGATAAATCTATCTGTCGGCTCCAGCACACATGTGCCTGGTATACGTGATCTTTTCTCGGCGATAACATTCCCTACGACAATCATTTCACTGGCTGGGGGAAGACAGATATTTTCAGAGACAGCGACCCGGTAACAGCCATAGGAACCTTTGAATAACAAAGGGATGTTGATGTCGCGCATTCTCAGTAACCCCTGAGCAATGTCAATCATACAACCCTGCTCTATCATGAAGTCCATTCCCAGCAAACCATCAATAGTTAGGTCAGCAATCACGGTCGTCATTTCTACAGTGCGTGCTCCCAGAGAGAATGATAATACTCCTGCACCGACCACCTCCAATCTGCTGCCATTCGCTGTCTTAATCAGCTTATCCATGTTTCCCAGGCTAGGTCTATCGTCCTCCCTAATCCTGTCAAACACATCTCTTGAAACTATTGTCACCGTAGATCCAGTGTCTACTAAAAGCTTCACTTCTATGCCCTTGATAGTTGTCTGTATGTATATGCCGGCGTCGCAAGCTGCGCTAACTCCTGCGCTGTGGCTGACAGCATCTGTCTTATGCGTAGGTTTTCCATGCAGTGCATTGGTTTTACCGTCCGCCTTTTTCTGTTCCTTATTCTGTTTCTTTTTCGGGCAGTTCCTGGCTATGTGGCCATTTTTCTTACAGAAAAAGCATTGAATGTCTGTGTTACGATTCGGCCCAGCTTTGTTTGGTGTGTCGTGCGCACGTTGCTTCTGGCTTTGTGGTTTGGCCTTCATCGTAGCCATTAAAGTTTCCATATCCTCCTGGAGCTTTTTTAGGGACTTACTGAGCGCCGTTATATTGTCAGTCTGATCCTGTTTGTTCTCATCCTCAACAACGGCTGCTCTCGTATGGTGCTTTTTCTCCGACTTGTTATACGCCTCTAACTCCACAGCAAGCTGTACAGTTTCGTTGAACGTGCGAGGCCTCGACTGTTTAATGCGCACGCGCATCTCAGAGTCATGTAATGCGTCTATAAAATGCTCCTTCGCCAACGTTTCCTGTAAATTGTTTGGCGCCGTCGGATAAGCTAAATAGGTCAATCTTCTTATAGCTTGCCCCAACTCAGGTAAGGATTCGGACGCCTTTTGCCTCTTCTCCTTTAACTGTGCTCTGTACAAATCGGTCTAGTTTGGGGGAGCGAAGCGTTGTTCCAATGAACGTACGAGCTCGTCATAATGGTCTCTGGAGTCGGTTGGAAGGTTACCCAATACACCTTGTGCTTGGCCACGTAATGACACGGCAAGATATAAACCCTTTTCCTCCTGTGACCAGCGGTTAAGTTTAGCGCATGCGTCAAAGTGCGTGCGGTAATCTATCCATGAGCCGGTTCCGTCATAAGTAGCAGGTTTGATATTTCTAGGTAGCTGCCTCCTTGTAACATGTGAGTCTTGCCCTGTATATTGTTCTCGCGCTACTGCCAAGCTCGGGAGCTGCCTTCTGCGTGTCGTAATCCTACTAGCAGACTGGCCTCTCAGACTGCCCACATGCGTATTCGCCGCACGAGCTAAATCATCCCCATGCGTATCCGCCGCATGCGCATTTGGTGTATAACTCGAATCGGCCGCATGCGTATCTGCCACATTAGGACTTGCCGCATGCGTATCCGCCGCATAACTTACATCGGCCGCATGCGTCCCTCTGTAATTCCTGTCAATATCATGGGTGTCCACTTGATATTCATGGTCCAGATCACTCCCTAGGTCTAGTCGTACCTTTGGCTTGGTCCCCGTTGCGGTGTCCCTCGTTGTAGTATCGTTTACACTACTAAACGGTCTTGACCCGATCCCAGAGTCCCGGGTGCTCATGCGCCCATCTGAGCCGGACGTTAGTGGGGTCGACTGGGCGAGCTGTTGACGGATTCTAAAACTCTCCTCCCGCATTCGCTCTAGCCGCTTGTCTAGCTCACTAATCTCCTGGTCTATATCGGCTTCCATCATAATATTTAATTGAAAACGTGTGGTTATTTGTAAACAGTTGCCTTATCCCACCGCTGCCACCAGAATCTGTAACGTTTACGGGGTGTCGTACCCGGTTGATTCCGGGATAAGGCGTGTTAACAAATAACTAAATAGAGCACGAGCTGCTTTCCTAGCAGCTAACAACACTCTCTCAATTTATAATACTTAATTAGTAATATATACAATGATCATGTGATTCGTTTATATACAACGCATGCGTCTAGCCTGACGCATGAGCCCTAAACATACGCATGAGCCGACGCATGAGCCCTAAACATACGCATGAGCCCTAACAGCATATATACATACTGTTTATTTATTGCCGGTGCGTTATTTTCCGCACAGTAGTGTGTACCCTAACAGTAACTACGCACGAGCAGGTCGTACTAACTGCCCCGGAGACAACTGTGTCACTGCGCACCGCGTCCTGTGTACGCTGGTGTTAACCAGCCAAGACCCCTACGGCTGCTGCGCAGTATACACACACGTGTATAGCCTACTACACGTACGTCTTGTGTACGCTCATGCGCCACTCGCCAAACCCTGCACAGGTCGAAAAGAGCGACGCACGAGCCAAGACTGATACTAGCACGTATCACTCCAAAGCCTCCGCTGTTAGTAGTACCAACTGGTCGTATGGAACACGTCTTCAGAACTGGGCCGTGAATAAGAATTTTCTCGGCCTTTTATACCCTGTCAGAACAAGATGTCTCGCTCTAAACGAGAAGCCTCGTTCTAATTAATCGCCATCGTGGTTCCCATAGCGTTTGTAACAATAGGGTTCAAAAATCACAGTTAATCAAGCTCCGAATTGACATTGACAAACACGGAAGTATATATACAGTTACAACAATAAAGGTAAGGCTATCTGAGCCTTCTAACATGTATAACTTTGATTCGCTACATTTGTAGTACTATATGAGACAACCCATGAAATATTTTCAAAAAAATCAAAAGGTCCCAGGGGCTTGTTATAGGACCATTTTAATATCACCCTACATAGGATTGTAACAGGGTTCCATTTTTAGTCAAAATAACGCACATTAAGCTTTTTTAACTTCAAAAAGTTATCATTTTATTTAGAGTGATATTTACTGCAAATCATAGATGCATTTATGCAACAAAAAATATCTATTAAAAAAAAACTATATTAAACCCCAAAATAACCTATAGTTTTAAGCCAATTTTTAGCCACGTTTACTTTTTACGGAATTGGCATAAGTAATTTCGTTTCTTTTACACCCAAAATATTTGGCAATTATTTTGACAATTCTGTTAAATATCTATGATTAAAATTTTAGAAAAGTTGAAAACCGATAAAGTTGTCATATATACAACAATCTGCAGGGAAGTATTTTCCAAAATAGCCCTGCTGATAGGGCGTAAGAATTGTACCTGCTGCCCCCATTGCATGATTGTAAGAGGCGACTAAATTAGGGATATTATCTTTTCTCTTTTTTTCTTAGCAACTTTTTCTTCCTAATGTCTCCCTTGGCAATGCCTCACTTTTGGCTTTTAGTTGAGCGTTCGCTCCTGTGAGGAAGGCTTTGGGTTCTGTCCCCTGGCCGAGACATACCAGAGTCTTTAAACCGGTAGTTGCTACTCCTGCTAAGCGCCCATGGCCAGCATATCAGGAGTGGGACGAATTGTTCACCCGTTGTCAGTATAATGTGACTGGGTGGAGTGTCCTGCTGGGTGTATTCGGCAGTTGCTTAAGTGAGGTAGCACTATAAATCGGCAAAAGTTCTGGCCTATCACAAGGAGACATAACACAGACATACCGCAGCCTCGTAAAACACCAATCTAATTAGAATATAGATGTTCATTCTCACTACGTTACATGAACATCTAACAACATCCCATAAGGGGTCACGTCAGGGTGACCTTTTGGATAAGCCAATCAAGTGACTACTTCCAGAATCTTGGAAGTGAATTTTATATGTCCGAATTAGCATGACTGGAGTGCATAGCTTGTATAATCTGTCAATTTGTTTCAAGTCATTTCGTCCTAGAAAGCATATAGCTATATACTGTACCGAAATGGTTTGCTTAAGATTCATACTGTGACGAAATATTTAGCTTCGATGACATCGACAAATTGCCAATTCGCCCTGAAAGTGAAATACACACATCTCAGAGGTCACCCTGACGTGACCCCTTATGGGATGCTGTTAGATGTTCATGTAACGTAATGAGAATGACCATCTAAATTTTAATTAGATTGGTAAAACACACATGTGCACTCACCAGACGCATGCTCTGAACATCTCCCTTGTGCCAAAACACCTTGGTATAAATCATGTAACATTACACAGTGTTTACAAAAACATTTTTGGCGACAAAGTGAGTGTTATCCTAGATGGAACTTACATTTACCCAAACAAAAGTTCGCACCATGTGTTTAAGAGGTCGTCATATTGTGGACAGAAAAAAACCAATTACCTCAAGTTTTATGTCCATTGTTTTACCAGATGGCTATGTATTGAACCTTACTTCGGGAGTGTCAATGATGCGTCAACCATCAAACCCATCATTGACAATGTTGAATTTCTGAAGGCTTGGCTTGCCAATCATGACAATGTCATAGTTAATCGTGGGTTCAGGGATGTCCTTGATGTTCTTGTTGAGATGGGGTATGATGCAATGATGCCATCCTTTCTGTCTGCTGGAAAATCCAAAGTTGATACATTCAGGCAAATGAAGACAGAACGTGTACTAAAACTTGTTGGGTTGTCGCAGTCACATTATACTGACAACGGACGAATCAGTCGTCCCACTCTTAATATGCTGAGCGCTAAGCAGGAGTAGCAACTACCATTTTAAAGACTCTGGTATGTCTCGGCCAGGGGACAGAACCCAAAGCCTTCCTCACAGGGGCGAACGCTCAACTAAACGCCAAAAGTGAGGCATTGTCAAGGGAGACATTAGGAAGAAGTTTCTAAGAAAGAAGAGAACAGATAAGATCCCAAATTTAGTCGCCTCTTACGATCATGCAATGAGGGCAGCAGGTATAATTCTTACGCCCAACTTGGAGGGCTATTTTGAAAAGTACCTCCCTGCAGATTGTTGTATATATGACAACTTTACCGGTTTTCAATTTTTCTATAATTTTCACCATAAATATCTAACATAATGGTCCAAATAATTGCCAAATATTTTGAGTGTACAAGAACCGGAAGTAGTTGTAGCAATTAATTCCGTAAAAAGTGAACGTGGCTTAAAATTGGCTTAACAATATAGGTATTTTTTGGGGTTTAAGATTGTGTAATTTTTTTAATAGATATTTTTTGTTGCATAAATGCATCTATGATTTGCAATAAATATCACTCTAAATAAAATGATAACTTTTTGAAGTTAAAAAAGCTAAATGTGCGTTATTTTGACTAAAAATGGAACCCTGTTACAATCCTATGTAGGGTGATATTAAAATGGTCATATAACAAGCCCCTGGGACCTTTTGATTTTTTTGAAAATATTTCATGGGTTGTCTCATATAGTACTACAAATATCATCCGGTAATTATTAAATTGGCTCGTGGGCAAAAATCAATGTAACCTGTAACAGGTCCTTTGCACAAATTTTTTTATGTGATATACCAATTGTTTGTTCGACATGAAGTTTCTAAAAAAAATAGCCAATAATTTGCTGTGGATGCCAGCAGTTTCTTCTATATAGTTAGTGCTAATGTAGCATGTAGTTCCAAGTCACATGGATATCCAAACCTGAAAAATGGCCATGCTGTTATGCTCACAAGTGAATATAGCACAGGATAGGAGCATTTGATTGACCAGATTTGATTTTATGTACGCATCAACACTAATTTTGTTTTGACATTGAAATGCAAATGGCGGCTGTGAATAATTTTACAGTAATATGGCATAAAGGAAGGCATTTCAATAAACAAAATTGCTCCTTTATCATAGTTTTAAGACATGTGATCATAGTAAGAAAAATATTTTTAAAACAAATTGTTAAATAAGTGAGTTTGAGGCTTTCTTCATAAATATGCATTTTTACCCCAAACTCAGAGGTTGAACATTTTTTCCTAAAAGCAGTCTTCTCGCCAGGTCTAGAGTTCTTGATAATGTTTAATAAGAACATTTTTATGTTTGGAATGCCTTCTTATATGCCATATTTCTGCGGTATTATTCACAACGCCATTTGCATTTAAAGATTAGAAAGTCATTTTGATTAAACCAATGCTCCTATTGTGTGCTTTCGACACTTATGAGCAAAACGCCATGGCTATTTTGTGCAATATATGTGATACAAATGAGCTAATTGTGACCCCCCTGAAACATGCCTTTTTTCGCATGTTTTGAAGCAATTTACAGACAGCTTAACAAATGATATGTTAACAGTAAGGTCCACTGCCTTGATAATATTAAATGTTGACAAAGTTACTTCTGCAACATAGTGGTAATTTATAGGCTTGTCAAATATCACTGTTTTTACTGCATTACTTTTTATATGCCCTTAAACGACTTCTTCTCAGAAATCACGAGGCCCTTAGACCATACATAGGCCCTACAGGACAAAGGTCTACAATGTTTGTAGAATTAAATGATTTTGATCTACTTTCAAGGTCCCATGAATCAAATGTGCTATAATCTTTAAATGACTACTTCTTAATAACCAAGACGTCAATTTACTCAATAGTGTGCCACTAGCATAGTTTGTTAAAGCGCGAATTGATTTTTTTTAAATGATTCTTTGCAGATAGGGTATAATTATTATACCTGGTGCTCCAATTGCACGACGGGGAAAAAGTTTGTTCGAATAAATGCCCTTGATCAACTGTCAATGTGTCGCGTGTTAAATGTTTAGAGAGAAAGGACTACAATTTTTTTTTTTAATGAAAACAATCGATCGGAGGACGTATGCAGCTTAGCATCCACATAAATGACATCAGCTTCAACGTTGCATTAGGAGTAGGTGAGCGATACAGGTCTCTCTCTGATTTGATAATTTGATTTCTATGTCAGCGTTTATACTACTTCACTTTTGACATTTGCATTTCCAAAGGAAAAAACAAACGAGTTTCTGTTTAAAACTAACGTCCTCGCGAATTGTGGGTCATTTATAGCGCAATCGCACTGAAATGTCACACCTGAACACGGTTGCAAGATGGCCCATTAGGTCACATGACACCGACAATGGGCGAGCCAGTCCGCACAAGAAACTCTTAAGCCTAATGTCAAGCAGAGAGTCCATGGTTCGTCTGGAGATAGAAACCAAGGCGAGGCAGTGTAGAGAAAATTCGTCTCCTTTGTCGCCTCTTTGGCATGCGTTCCTCATTTTTCTTCGCATGGAGTCTATCGGTACTTGATTTCTCCTGCTTCACATTAACATAACAATCTAATGTCAGTATAAGGACCTAAAGAGATGTCTCAAAACTTTTAAACGGCAAATGAACCTCTCTAAAGGGAAAGCAGCCACTCTTTTTCATTTATTTGTTTTTGACCCCTTGAATTATAAGTGGCGTTTTGAGGCGGTTATTCCTTGTAGAAGGCTTATTGCATGTTATCGAATGCAATTTGGTAAGGGACCCAAGGACAAGGAAGAGAGATGACATTTAAATTTCAAGCAATAAAATGGTATTTTTATGTCCGGACTCATTAGTCACTGTCAGGAAAAAAGTCTTTATCAATTAAAGTAGTTTTGACAAACATTAAAAAAAATCTAAATTCCAGATATGCACAATTAAAACCATATTATTGAACTAGTGTAATCTACTCTGTCACATTATTCTTCATGATAACGTGTTAAAAAGTCTTTATTCTCATTAATATGAAGTCTAACGTCAAGCAAACGACAGACAGACATTAACAAATTTAATAACTCTCGTACAGAATCTATAACCTTTCTCGCAAGGCAGACCATTTAAAACGAATTGCATAATCGAGCCGCAATAATATGATGTTATCAACGTAAAATAATGCAATTAGGAACGCACGACTACGTCTATGAAATATAACTTTTTTATAATACATGACTCATGGCAATAGCACGTGTTGGTTCCGGATGGATAAATTGTATGTTTCTGGTGGTGGTGGCATGGAGGTGGGGGGGGGGGGGGGGGGGGGAGCGAATGGACAGGGATGGGGTGGTGTGTGTGTGTGTTGGTTGGTGTGGGGGACTAGGGGTTAGTAGGGTTGTGGTGGGGTGAGCGTTGGGTGGGTGTGAGGATGCAGAATATTGCAAGAGAACACACATATTAGACCAGATATTCGGAAATACAATGGCGGCGAACATACATATCTAGATAGATTCCAGGTAATGTCACCGGTGTGGCTACAACCTCACTGTTTACCCTGTATACATTGCACATAGATGATACTATTCACCAGTACGATCATGATATTGGCCGTAAAATGTACCCTGGTCCTCAACCTCGAAAACAAGTTAAAACAGATAATCAAAGCTAGCAATCAAAGTAAATAATGAAACGAGGACTCTACCAAAACATACGCAATACTCCCTACACAGATTCTTAGAGATCCCTTAAAAACAATAAATCTATGCTGAAAACCGAGAATCAAAATAACTAATCAATGCTGAAAACCGAGAATCAAAAACATCTAATTAATACTGAAAACCGACAGTCAAAAGCAACTCATCGATGCTGAAAACCAAGAATAAAAAATCTAACTGAGAGCCAAAAACAACTAATCATTGCTGATTACCGGGAGTCAAAAACAACTAATCAATGCTGAAAACCGAGAGTCAAAAACAACTAATCAATACTGATAACTAAGTGTCAAAAACAACTAATCAATGTTGATTACCGAGAGTCAAAAACAACTAATCAATGCTGAAAACCGAGAGTCAAAAACAACTAACCAATACTGATAACTAAGTTTCAAAAACAACTAATCATTGCTGATTACCGGGAGTCAAAAACAACTAATCAATGCTGAAAACCGAGAGTCAAAAACAACTAATCAATACTGATAACTAAGTGTCAAAAACAACTAATCATTGCTGATTACCGAGAGTCAAAAACAACTAATCAATGCTGAAAACCGAGAGTCAAAAACAACTAATCATTACTGATAACTAAGTGTCAAAAACAACTAATCATTGCTGATTACCGAGAGTCAAAAACAACTAATCAATGCTGAAAACCGAGAGTCAAAAACAACTAATCAATACTGATAACTAGGTGTCAAAAACAACTAATCAATGCTGATAACTAAGTGTCAAAAACAACTAATCAATGCTGAAAACCGACAGTCAAAAACAACTTATCAATGCTGAAAACCGACAGTCAAAAGCAACTAATCAATACTGATAACTAAGTGTCAAAAACAACTTATCAATGCTGAAAACCGACAGTCAAAAACAACTAATCAATGCTGATAACTGAGGGTCAAAAACAACTAATCAATACTGATAACTGAGAGCCAAAAACAATTAATCAATGCTGAAAACCGACAGTCAAAAACAACTAATCAATGCCGCTAACTAGGGGTCAAAACAAGTAATTATTACTAATAACAGAACATAAAAAACAACTCATCAATGCTGAAAACCAAGAATCAAAAACAACTAATCAATTCTGATACTTGAGAATCATAAGCAACTCATCAATGCTGAAAACCGAGAGTTAAAATAACTAATCAATTCTGATACCTGAGAATCATAAGCAAGATATTGCATACAATCATTGTTCGATATATTGGGTGAACATTCGCTAAACGAGAACAGAATTGATCATTCGGTAGCACTGGCTCTAAAACGAGCACTTACTTTTAATGAGTGTCTCAAAAAACCAACTCACTAACGTTTGGCAGACCCAACGATTCAGCTTGATATCATTTATAATCAGTAATAAATATTGATCACTATATACCGATCACTTAAGACAAAATAATGAAGATAAAAGCCTCGTTCAATCGAATCTACATTTCCGCTTTATACACCAATGTATTCGTTTTTAAGGCATGCTTACTGCTTTTCTTTTATACCGTTTTAGGTTTAATCAATATAATTAGGTCATTTCCACGAACGGTAGATAACAGACGGATAATCTTATAGTGTCGAGGAGAGAGCCAATCATCTTCGCCATGGGGGTGACCATTCACATCACTGCCTGTATACCGTCCAATTATCAATTATCAAATTATAATGTAACATCGTAACATACAAAAATATCTACCTGAAAAGGTAAATCTAAAGCGACACTATAGAATGTCATTACATTGAAATATCGTGTCACAAGCACATTTGCATGACATCCCTCTTGTTCCATTATACTGTAATGTCGTGTTAGAAACACATTGGTATGACATCACTCTCGGTCTAATATACTGTATATCATGTTAGAAACGCATTGGCATGACACCCCTCTTGTTCCATTATACTGTAATGTCGTGTTAGAAACACATTGGTATGACATCACTCTCCGTCCATTATACTGTATATCATGTTAGAAACACATTGGTATGACATTCTCTGTCGGTCTATTGTACTATAATGTCGTGTTAGAAACACATTGGTATGACATCACTCTCGGTCCATTATACTGTATATCATGTTAGAAACACATTGGTATGACATCACTCTCGGTCCATTATACTGTAATGTCGTGTTAGAAACACATTGGTATGACATCACTCTCCGTTCATTATACTGTAATTTCGTGTTAGAAACACATTGGTATGACATCACTCTCGGTCCACTATACTGTAATGTCATGTTAGAAACACATTGGCATGACATCACTCTCGGTCCATTATACTGTAATATCATGTTAGAAACACATTGGTATGACATCACTCTCGGTCCATTATACTGTAATGTCGTGTTAGAAACACATTGGTATGACATCACTCTCCGTCCATTATACTGTATATCATGTTAGAAACACATTGGTATGACATCACTCTCGGTCCATTATACTGTAATGTCGTGTTAGAAACACATTGGTATGACATCACTCTCCGTCCATTATACTCTAATGTCATGTTAGAAACACATCGGTATGACATCACTCTCGGCCCATTATACTGTAATGTCGTGTTAGAAACACATTGGTATGACATCACTCTCGGTCCATTATACTGTAATGTCGTGTTAGAAACACATTGGTATGACATCACTCTCCGTCCATTATACTGTAATGTCGTATTAGAAACACATTGGTATGACATCACTCTCGGTCCATTATACTGTAATGTCGTGTTAGAAACACATTGGTATGACATCACTCTCCGTCCATTATACTGTATATCATGTTAGAAACACATTGGTATGACATCACTCTCGGTCCATTATACTGTAATGTCGTTTTAGAAACACATTGGTATGACATCACTCTCACTCCATTATATTGTAATGTCGTGTTAGAAACACATTGGTATGACATCACTCTCGGTCCATTATACTGTAACGTCGTGTTAGAAACACATTGGTATGACATCACTCTCGGTCCATTATACTGTACATCATGTTAGAAACACATTGGTATGACATCACTCTCGGTCCATTATACTGTAATATCATGTTAGAAACACATTGGTATGACATCCCTCTTGTTCCATTATATTGTAATGTCATGTTAGAAACACATTTGTATGACATCACTCTCGGTCCATTATATTGTATATCATGTTTGAAACACATTTGTATGACATCACTCTCCGTCCATTATACTGTAATATCATGTTAGAAACACATTGGTATGGCATCACTCTCCGTCCATTATACTGTAATGTCGTGTTAGAAACACATTGGTATGACATCACTCTCGGTCCATTATATTGTAATATCATGTTAGAAACACATTGGTATGACATCACTCTCCGTTCATTATACTGTAATATCATGTTAGAAACACATTGGTATGACATCACTCTCGGTCCATTATACTGTAATGTCATGTTAGAAACACATTGGTATGACATCACTCTCCGTCCATGATACTGTAATGTCGTGTTAGAAACACATTGGTAAGACATCACTCTCGGTCCATTATACTGCAATGTCGTGTAAGAAACACATCGGTATGACATCACTCTCCGTCCATTATACTGTATGTCGTGTTAGAAACACATTGGTATGACATCACTCTCGGTCCATTATACTGTATATCATGTTAGAAACACATCGGTATGACATCACTCTCCGTCCATTATACTGTAATGTAGTGTTAGAAACACATCGGTATGACATCACTCTCCGTCCATTATACTGTATGTCGTGTTAGAAACACATTGGTATGACATCACTCTCGGTCCATTATACTGTAATGTCGTGTTAGAAACACATCGGTATGACATCACTCTCCGTCCATTATACTGTATGTCGTGTTAGAAACACATTGGTATGACATCACTCTCGGTCCATTATACTGTAATGTCGTGTTAGAAACACATTGGTATGACATCACTCTCCGTCCATTATACTGTAATGTCATGTTAGAAACACATCGGTATGACATCACTCTCGGTCCATTATACTGTATATCATGTTAGAAACACATTGGTATGACATCACTCTCGGTCCATTATACTGTATGTCGTTTTAGAAACACATGGGGGGGGGGGGGTAGACATCCACTCTCGGTGTCCATATAATTGTAATGTCGTGTTAGAAGTAGGAAAACACATTGGTATGACATCACTCTCGGTCCATTATATTGTAATGTCGTGGTTAGAAACTACAGTGGTATGACATCACTCCCTCCGTCCATTTATACTGTATATCATGTTAGAAACACATTGGTAAGACATCACTCTCGTCCATTATACTGAAATGTCCGATGTTTAGAAAACACATTGGTATGACATCACTCTCCGTCCATTATACTGTATATCATGTTAGAAACACATTGGTATGACATCACTCTCGGTCCATTATACTGTAATGTCATGTGAAACACATTGGTATGACATCACTCTCCGTTCATTATCCTGTAATATCATGTTAGAAACACATTGGTATGACATCACTCTCGGTCCATTATACTGTAATGTCGTGTTAGAAACACATTGGTATGACATCACTCTCCGTCCATTATACTGTATATCATGTTAGAAACACATTGGTATGACATCACTCTCCGTCCATTATACTGTAATATCATGTTAGAAACACATTGGTATGACATCACTCTCGGTCCATTATACTGTAATGTCGTGTTAGAAACACATTGGTATGACATCACTCTCCGTCCATTATACTGTATATCATGTTAGAAACACATTGGTATGACATCACTCTCCGTCCATTATACTGTAATATCATGTTAGAAACACATTGGTATGACATCACGCTCGGTCCATTATACTGTAATGTCGTGTTTGAAACACATTGGTATGACATCACTCTCGGTCCATTATACTGTATGTCGTGTTAGGTATGACATTGGTATGACATCACTCTCGGTCCATTATACTGTAATGTCGTGTTAGAAACACATTGGTATGACATCACTCTCCGTCCATTATACTGTATATCATGTTAGAAACACATTGGTATGACATCCCTCTTGTTCCATTATACTGTAATGTCGTATTAGAAACACATTGGTATGACATCACTCTCGGTCCATTATACTGTATGTCGTGTTAGAAACACATTGGTATGACATCACTCTCCGTCCATTATACTGTAATGTCGTGTTAGAAACACATTGGTATGACATCACTATCGGTCCATTATACTGTAATGTCGTATTAGAAACACATTGGTATGACATCACTCTCGGTCCATTATACTGTAATGTCATGTTAGAAACACATTGGCATGACATCCCTCTTGTTCCATTATACTGTAATGTCGTGTTAGAAACACATTGGTATGACATCACTCTCGGTCCATTATACTGTAATGTCGTGTTAGAAACACATCGGCATGACATCACTCTCCGTCCATTATACTGTATATCATGTTAGAAACACATTGGTATGACATCACTCTCGGTCCATTATACTGTAATGTTGTGTTAGAAACACATCGGCATGACATCACTCTCCGTTCATTATACTGTAATATCATGTTAGAAACACATTGGTATGACATCACTCTCCGTCCATTATACTGTATGTCGTGTTAGAAACACATTGGTATGACAGCACTCTCCGTCCATTATACTGTATGTCGTGTTAGGTATGACATTCTCTGTCGGTCCATTATACTGTATGTCGTGTAAGGTATGACATTCTCTGTCGGTCCATTATACTGTATGTCGTGTTAGGTATGACATTCTCTGTCGGTCCATTATACTGTATGTCGTGTAAGGTATGACATTCTCTGTCGGTCCATTATACTGTAATATGTAATGTTAGAATGTTAGAAGAACATTGACATGAGCCAAACCAATAGATTAAAATTATGCGAATCAAAGAAAGGTCTGTCTTTCGGATGTAGATTTTTTGTTTTTAGGGAATTGAGATATATAACGATAATAGAAGAAATGTTGCTGACTGTTTAGGAACATGTTGATTTCAGGACGTACAGACGTACATACAGACTGTGCTGAGAGAAATCGGCGGCAGCTACAACCTGTCTTACGATGAGGAAAACAATACCACTCTCAAAATGCTGACGATGGATAAATTCGTCTCGGTAAGCAGTTTTTTTTATCTGGGCTTTGTCCATTATCAATGATGAATCCATTCTTTATGGATAACAACACTAAGCTAGCATATTGTTGGTCAATACTTCAATGATAATTAATTGCAATCCTATCATGATGTTTGTGAATACTTCACCAAAAGATATAATGAACAAAGCTGATAATATAATGTTGAAATTGATTGGCATAACGATAAAACCCAACAAATGTTGGTAGAACCATGTACATTTTGTAATTTGCTCATATAATATAATATAATAATAATATCAACTCTAATATTAATGACCTCATACAACATAACGATAAACCATATAACGCATGTGGGCTAATACCGTGCCTTATTATGTTGCTCATTAGTGTATTTATGCAAAATATATATATTACCACTAATAGGTTGAGATGACGTCACATCGTGTACAGGTCCCGTGTAGTGTCTGCAATTCCTGACACAAAGGTTTCATTATGTGTTTTCAGTGCTTTGTTCGATTTTTATATTTAAATTGATCAGATACAACATCAATCAATACGATATATAAATTTTGTTAAAAAAAATATGTTACGCATAAGACTTTGTCGTCAGTACGTTCGTGTTCACAGCTTGGATCGGCTGTCATGGCAACGACGATGCTTGTGGTTTAACTACAGTGATGTACAACTGAAAACTTCGACACTATACCTTTTTCCATTGGAAATGATTTATTGATAATTAATTAATACCGATCCATTGCATTCGTCTATCAACGTTTGTTTGTGTCTATATGCCGATGTCAATACTTAAAACACCGAATAAGCTAAAAGTTCAAAAACCGAAGCGTGAACATTAACACTATAAATCGTCCTAGAATACCCAACATCTAAAAGCAATGCTTATGAAACAGATAAAAGCGCGAAGACATTCTTATGAAAGAAGAATGTGTAACACTTCCCTCCAGTTTCTAAGTACGATGAACAAGTGTATCATGTTTATTTGTACGTTAATGGGGTACTCTGGCCATATTTGCCGACCAAGTGTTAACGTAGTGTTTCGTACCGGTCACATGACCACGCGAGAACACGAGGACCGCTGATAGATAAGGACGTTGGACACCGAACATTAAAAGCTTGTTGTGAATCATACAGAACTGACGAGGAAATCATTAAATAATGTATTTGTTTTAAAATTTAAATATTTTTTTTTGTTTAAAAATTAAAATGATTTTTGTTCTGCTCGATTATAAATCCAACATTAACAGTTATGTGATATATATGATACAATCATAGAATCCAATGGAGACTATAGTATAATGAACATATCATTTCACATAGTTTTTTCTATACCGTATGGTTTTCCAGATGATTCCGATTACAGGATGCATACATGCTCTCAGGAGAATGACTAGCCTATCACGGCTAGAGGTCTGATCAATGGACACCCTTGACATCCATTGTAGTGAACACAATATAACATGAAACCTATTTACGTACTGACCGGGTGTGTGTTGTTGTATCAGTGGTATTCAGCGATCCATACATATAACACCACTCTGTTTTGTCTCGTATAATAATTTGTATTTTGCATGTACATTAGAATCTTTCTATCAGGTTCACAAAATGCAAACATAGTTCATGTTTTTGTAATTATACGATATCGAGGAATTTGTATCTCATTGATTAAACTCTGCATTATATCATTTGCTTACTTGAACTTCCCCTTTTATTTTGGATCACTACACTTGGGCCTGTTTGTCTTTGTCAATGCTCTTACTAAAGCAACAAAAAATTACCAGGTCAATCATTATATCAAGCCGTTTGTACCACCATAAACGAAAACATCCCTGGCATCATTAACGAGTCCTAAATATAGATACAATAGTACATCTAATTTGAAACTATGGTTACTGTCGGATTTTATGACGGATCTTAAATACGAGAATACTTCTTAAAAACCGTTCATTATCATAGATAACGTAAAGTCCTTCAGGATTACTCAAATCCGGCAAAATCAACTTTATCTAGATCGGCAATATAATTACGCGTGGTACTGATCTAATCCGGAATGACAACATCTACAGTCTATTATTTCATCTTAACATGCCTTATAAAATGAATTCAATACCGCCGGGATCTGAAATACAATGAAATACACATCCCCATTGTCGACATCAATATGTAGAAGAAAGGCTAAGTCGATGGTACATAAGACACCTATACAACTACACTGAACTACAATTAACAGAGAATCCGGAGAGTAAATCCTCACATCCGTAATTAATGGACTTTCTTTTCTCTGATGTGTTCAGTATTCTAATTAACATGAGAAGGATTTTAAATTCTACCACTGGTTGATTTCACGACTCAGATATCACAGAAATAAAAACACTACAGTATTAGCCATTAGGCGATGTTTCGTGTTTTCATTTTATTTTTCATACGATCAGGAGAACTGTGGTCAGTCGAGGCTTGTTTTCTTTGACATTCATAATGCATTTAGATCTATAATAGAAGTTGTTTTCTTATTTTATGAATTACGGCAGAAAGCTAAAATTGATCATGATATACTTATGACACTTGATTACATTTTTGTTTTGTTTTTTGTTTTTTATTTATTTTATTTTTGATTCACACATATTCATACATTTTGATTTACTACAAACTGTGTTTACATATTATAAGAATTGTACCTGCTGCCCCCATTGCATGATCGTAAGAGGCGACTAAATTTGGGATCTCATCTTTTCTCTTCTTTCTTAACAACTTTCTTCTTCCTAATGTCTCCCTTGACACTGCCTCACGTTTGGCCTTTAGTTGAGCGTTCGCCCCTGTGAGGAAGGCTTTGGGTTCTGTCCCCTGGCCGAGACATACCAGAGTCTTTACAAATGGTAGTTGCTGCTCCTGCTTAGCGCTCAGCATACAAGGAGTGGGACGACTGGTTCGCCCGTTGTCAGTATAATGTGACCGGGTGGGGTGTCCTGCTGGGTGTCTTCGGCAGTATGCTTCAGTGAGGTAGCACTATAAATCGGCAAAAGTTCCGGCCTATCACAAGGAGACTTAACACGAACATACCGCAGCCTCCCAAAACACACATACGCACTCACCACACGCATGCATGTCGCACGCACTGGAGGCCGTCCTTAAATGACCTTAGCTGTTAAATGGACGTTAAGCAAAATAAACCAAACTAAACCAAATGTTCAACTAAATGCCTGTTCAATTGGTTGCCATTTTTTATTCATTATATGAATTTCATTGTGTTTATAATGACAAAAATGTATTTATATTTCTCTCTGTCTCAAATATGACAAAGCACCTGTTACATGTATCAAAGGAGTAGCAGAACAATATCTATATATAATGATTGCATTTTTGCCAATGAAATATGGAAATTTAGCAAACTGATCAAACTTATATTTGCCATACAGCGATGAGCAGTGAAAATATGTTTTATAGTTTTTAACCAATCAGAGCGAACCTTTGTTTTCACCTCACTGAATCTTGCCGATTATTCCAAGTGAAGCGAAAAGAGATAGATGGGTTATTTTGCTGTAATTCTGAAATATTCAGACTAGTTTTTGACACAATACTCACTTGACGTTAGCGTGTCATGCTCATATTCTCCGATAACAACTTAAAATGCTTAAATTGCGCTGATCAGTTCTTCCAAAATGACGCCACCAAGTTGACATGGAGTAACGCCACAAAGACACGACGTAATGAATTATGTAACTGATTCCCGCATTTTTTTTGCACTATTTCCGATGTTTTTAATTTCGTTTTTTAGCATGAAAATGCAAAGATATATATACTTATATCGATATTCTGCCATACTCGTGAAATATATGTTATATTCAACTGGAAACCATTCAATGTCCTCTCTATATATGTAGCGTCTTATTATAAAAAAACAACAATTTAATATATCTTTTTAATAATTGCTGCAGTAACCTAAGATGGCATCCATTTTGTCGAGTTCAATGGCAATGTTATATTTTTCATGAAGCAGGTTTGAAAACTCTCCAAATCACATTAACATGAATACATTGCCACATAAGATGATACAAGTCTTTATCTTCTTAATTGCAGAAAGTACACCTCTTTATCATCTTTTACTTCATATTTGTATCGAAGAGTATTAATGCACAACATTCTATGATTTATTTTGAACTGAAAATTTCTTAAAATTATATTATGTTTACAACTCCCTGGTATCAAATAGGTCAATTTCCAATTAATATCTAGATTTTGTAAGTCTTGAGACCACTCTTAGGTTTATAGAGAGAACAGGTGATCAGAATTCTGAATAAAAGGTCTTAGTTAGTTTGACAAAAAATCCGATAAGTCTGATATCATCTGTTTCTTGAAACGTATTGTTACCATAGCTACGAATATACCTTTTACATATGCCCAGAATAGCTAAAATAATGTCATAGAACTTAATTTTCTGACCATGTGGCATATTAAAGTTTTGAGAAGTCATAACGCAACCATCATTTTCAATAAAATCTGCTATCCTGTTGATACAATGTAACTTTAACTTGCCATTTCTGGTGCAGATTTGCTTTATATTATGATTAAACCATATTGGCTTTGACAAGTAGTATTCAGCGTTATTTTGTTCCAAGTTTAGCGTACTCCATGCCCAAAATAATTATCTCTAAAAAGGATATAACTTATCGGTAATGTTTTGCATTATCATTTTAAACATATGGGAGAATGCTAATGGTTCCATATTTTTCCAATTTATCGAGCAAAAGCAGTTTCCATGGAGAGGTATTCTGGGGATCAAGTATTTTCTGAATCCAAGTCATTTCCATAGATTTGATAATCTGTCAATGTCAATCATTTTTAGGCCATCGTTGTCCCGACTACTTTTAATGTAGACCTCTTTAAAATATTTGTCCTTTTTATCATTCGAAATTAAATTAAAATATATTTCATTTAATTGTCGAAGAAAGCAGGTGGCATGGGTAAAACTGTTAATAGTTTTCACTAGAATTGGAATTGCCAGCGACTTGATGACGGTGATTTTTTTAAAGTCATGGTTAGAAATCTTAAAGACCAGTTCTTCAAAACCGTTGTACTTCCATAATGTTTTGGTCATTTTATTATAAAATTGTACAATATGTATCTGCCGTAAATGATATTCGAAATAAAGTGTAAAATACAAAATTAAATATAATGTTCTCAAAGTGAACCGCACTGATCATCATGTTAACATGGCATGTTCTGTAGTTCTACTTTATTTCGTCCAGAGCAACAAAGTCATGTGTCAGTGGGTAGCCATAGAAGCCCTGATGTGGACCAAATCCGGAAGAAAATTCCAGACCGTCGGACATATCCGGGATTCCGGCAGAGTACTCACTTCCGGTGACATATTCCCTAACGCCAAATTTGGATTTAATGGTCGGGAATTTCTAGTATCCACCAATGTGGTAGGTTTGATTACAAAGATAATTGTACTGGTGAAGTCTTGATCATTGCTGTCAATATATTTTTTTGGTTTGTTGATGGCAGTTTCAAAATAGACCATAGTCATTTTGTAATTTTCATCACCTGTTTTTTTCCAAGTGAAGTCTTAAAACCTGCAATTAACTTAACAGAAACTACGACAATTATATTTTTTACTACAATATTTATGTTCATTTTACACCCTCCCACGTTGACAACCCCACCCACGCAATTTTCTAGGTGTCCATACACAACCGGATGTTTTGAACATATGTAATATATGCAGCTGATTTTCAAGCATCCTCCTTCAAAATATTAACCTTATCACTGATTGACCGCTGAAAAGCACCTTTCATTTACTGGTGATAGTGTAAATTGGATGTTTGCATATTCGCGATAATACTGACGACAGTTGGTGTGAATAGGAGTAAGTGAATAGATAGTGATTTTAGCTCGTCTGAGAAAAAGTTAATTTGGCATGTTACTATCCTTTTTCATCCGTCTTAGTGAATCAGTCATTAACATTTAATTTTATAAACATAAATGAGGAAATTCAATGAAACTTCATAGAAATGATTAGCGCTTGCTCCTCACCCGTTGTCATTGCATGTCCATCAATTAAAATCGTATGATACTGAAGGAAACTTCATAAGAATACTTTTCCGAGTCTCATTGCAAACATATCAGCTCTTTTAAAAATATATTACAAACAGATATTGCAGCAAGGTAGGCTATATCAGCTTCACATCTGACTTTGTTTGGTATAACGCAAGTATATATCATTTTACCTGTGCCAATAAGGCGCAAGGGCTTCTTATGTAATATCTCCATACCTTATAATAGCTAAAGGGTATCAAATCTCTGTTTCATAGTTAACGGTACAAACATGAAATAGTAGATATTACATTTTTTATCATTTGACCGTATTTGTTCCTCCCACGCAGGTCTGTGTAAATGTATAAATCCTGTTTCTATTATCTTCACAGTGGGATCCGTTTGTTGCTAAACACGATAATATGACGTTCACTGGATTCTGCATGGACATGCTGGATCATTTAGCAGCCAGTTTGAACTTTACGTAAGTATGGATGTTAATGTTGTATTTCAGTCACTTTGCATTTTTATCGACTCAGTAAATGTAACATTTCGGAGCTATATTCGTTTGCGCTTAATACGCCTATGGCAGAAACAGAATCAAATACAGGACAAAATCGTCAAAATGATCTTATCGTTTTATATATATGTACTACTAAAATACTGATATAAATTTAATTGATAAAAAAGGAATCCATATTTATCTTGGATAGAAAAATATAGAGCAGGAATTCACATTGAAAACAAGATATTCAATACAAATTCGAACTTGACCTGATATGAAAGTTAAATGTTGACTTACCTCGTCACTGTTTAGATACCGTTTGACTATGCCGGCAGATCTCGCTTGGGGGATGGAGTTCGACAACGGCAGCTTCAATGGTTTGGTCGGTCAAATGCAGAGAAATGTACGTGCATCTCTTATTAATACAATGGTGCTGATTGATACAGCACTGTTTGGGTGGGAAAAACCTTCAAATGGAAAGTTAAGTGTAAAAACATGCCATGTAGAAATTTGTATTCAATTTTCAATTACAATTCAAACAGGTCCTCACATAAGATATTCATGAACTCAACTATAATTGTAATCTGTACTTTAAAAATCCATTAAAATAATAATATATTGATATAAATGACTATCTCAACTAAGTAAAATCAATTCTATTTCCAAGAAAGTCTCTTTACAAATATTTCTGTCGTTCTTTTATTAAGAACATTTCATCAAAAGTATAACTCACACGTCAGTACTCACTTGGAATATTTCTTAGCATTGTTGTCCTATTGTCACAGGAGATAGACCTAACGGTGGCCCCGATGTCTATCCAGACAAATCGCGAGGCAGTCATGGATTTCTCGTACCCTTATTTCTATGAGCCAACCGTAATGATTCTGAAAAAGCCCGACCCCTCCGAAACAAAATGGCGGACCCTGATCGACCCCTTCACCACGACAGTCCTGATCTGTATAGGAATAGCACTGCCAACAATGTCCTTCGTGATGTGGATGTTGGAGTATCTCAGTCCGTACTACAGTCATATAACGGACAGAGCTTCCATGAGGGGGCTTCATCACTTCTCAGACTCGTTTTGGTACCTGTATGGCGCCCTCCTCACACAAGGTAACCTAGGCAACACATACTGTCAATGATATAACAACATGTCACCATTATCTGCTGTTAGTCCATCACTGGTCCGTGATCTCTGAGGAAGTGGCGATTTGTTTTCTATTTTCCGTACAAGTAATGGTTCTTCCCTTGACGGTGTTGCTGTAGGCCGCGGTTTCATCCTTAACTAAGATCCGCCCTCACATCTAACATCTAACTGTTATCCCTTTTCAAACTCCTTAGACATGATTTTTGCCGAGAAAAACCATCGATAAGATCTTTAAATCACTAACAAGAATTACTTTTCCCCTTTAGATATATTGTCGATGTGTTAAGGAAAGAAAACAACACATTTTTCACATGAAAACATCGGCGATGCTCCGGTTAGAAGGACTCATACCAATGAGACAAATATAAAGAAAACAACCATTTTGTGATAATTGCATATATAGTTTTACACTCTGGTGTGGTGACGTGTGATATTTCGACTATTTTGTTGAATATTTAGCTATACGTGAAGCTGTCCTCTTAAGTAAAGATCTGACAGTATTCCTTTCAAACTGTCAGACTAGTGATGCAGTAAGATTGCTCTTTTCAGTGTACTATCTTTATTTTCTATTTTTACTGAAATCATATCAGAGTGTGTTTACAGCTTGTTGTGTATCTCCATTTGATCCCCACAGATATATAATTTTTGATAAAATGCCATTCGTGACTCTTGCCCACAACTAACATGGAACTATTTCTCGTTTCGATACCAGGTGGGGAACACATGTCGGACTCTGTCTCGGGAAGGACATTACTAAGCTTCTGGTGGCTCTTCTGTATCGCTATGATGGCCACATACAGCGGCAATCTCATTGCCTTCCTAACAGTTTCCAAGGAGAAACTGCCATTCGACACTATTGGCGGCATGGTCAAACAGGACGTTTATAAGTGGGGGACTATCGGAGGGACGGCCTTCATCGATATCTTTAAGGTATTGTAAACTGAGGCACAATAGAAAGCGCTCCCATTGATACATGTAGATACAGAGATATTTATTCAGTCACAATGGATGGGAGCTGTCATTAATGTATTTACTAAGACTTAATTTGCGAATATTACAGTGTATATTCCAGTCAATGGAGATGATTTATTACAGATATACCCGAAACGATGGAGGAAGGTTTTTATATTTTTGTTCTGAGGTGCATTGTCATTGGAAAGTCGACTTTCATAACTTCTTGTTATAGTGATCCAGTATACGTGATGTTTGTACTAGTTAAACGAAGAGAAGGTGCCGTGATAGCACAGTCAGTTAAAGTAGCGGCCACGTAACCTCAGATAAAGATCCGAGGTGAGAAGTTCGACGCTCCCTACCAGTGTCAGTTTGTCTTTCTCAGGAAGTTGAAAAGCAGGCCGGTCTGTGTTGTCATGGTTGTGTCCTTGGGCAAGGCACTTTACCCTTATTGTTATAGGTGGCATGTGACAATGAGGTAGTTACCAACTACAACAAGGAAACCCCGCCTCAAAATGATCCCACGTGGCGCTAAACCAACCAAAAACAAAACACGAAAATTGCCTTTAGTTTTTCCAACATGTATCTATTAATCGGATTTGATGAAGAATTTTAATTCCATCAAATAAGAAATAAAGTTGTATTCATGCATTTATGTAATATTACAGACATCCAAACAGCACGTGTACCAACAAGTGTGGGACGGACTTGTCCGCTTTAACCAGTCAGAAAACGACGTAATGAGCTCTAACCCGGAAGTCCATATAACCAAGGTACTGTCTGGGGACTACGTGTTTCTTGGGGATAAGACCTTTAACGAGATTAAGATGCGGAGCCGTAACGAGTGCGATTTGGTGATAACAAAAGAGGAGTTCCTACCTCTACAGTATGCGGTTGGACTTCCGAATAACTCCCCGTACACAAGGCTGTTCGCTAACGAGTAAGTACGCTAGGGTCATTCAGTTCGATAGTTATTCTTGGAATTCATATCGATAAGAGTTCGACAATATCTTTATAAAACTCTGTGGTCGTTGTTGCGAAATGTACGTGATAAATTCACCCTCATAAAAAATCTTTAAGTGTCCTTTTTTCGACATAATTATACGACATCATGAAATAGCCAGTCACAATCGGATAGGTATCGTCTTGTAAACTGCAATCGATGAAACTAAATGTATTCTTGTTTGGATTCATTAATTAAATGTACGCGTTTATTTTCAGAATACTTACAATTCATGAAAGTGGACTGTTGCAAATTTGGAAACTAAAACATTGGCCTAAACAGAGCACATGTTACAGTTCGTTGGTACCTGAAGCTACAATAGTGAACTTGATTGACATACAGAGTGCTTTCTATCTGATCGGAATAGGGATTGTGGTGGCAGGAACAGTGTTGTTATGTGAATGTGGATACTCCTACTGGCAAAAACAAAAAGGTATCAACTCGCACACCGACGCAGTGATCCATAGACACACCAAAAGTATCTTATAACAACCATAGTTGATTACGCTCTCAATTAATTCGCGATTTCATTCTATTTTTTCAAACAGCGTAAAAGGAACCATTGAAAATTATAACCATCATAATATGGTAAAATAATTCATACACGTTTTTGTGACGACTTATTTTCAACAATCAACGGCGTGTTTTCCGTTTTAATGTATATATATATATTAACTTAATATTGTCATGGCGTGAACATCATAAAAATAAAACTCTTGGGAATATTTGTAAGGAAATGGTATATCGTGCTGGAATGTACAATATATGTACGCCAATCTAAAATCTACAACCGCGTCTTATTTAAAGGTGCTACAGCTCTGACAAAGAGTAGCTATGATCAACGGAAAATAGAAAGAGTAGGTTGTATATTTTTATATATTAACATAAATTACATACTTGTCGCTATAATCATTTCCTAAAAGGTACATTAGGCTTCTCGTTTTTTTTATTTGCTGGCGTTAATAAGTTATAATTTCATAAGGCGGGAAGCATCTTGAAGGTGTTGGACTCATAGTGGAAGGTTTAAAGTTCTAAATTTTAACATTTTCCAAAAGCACAGGCAGCGTAGTAGGACAGCAGCACAGGCAGCGTAGTAGGACAGCAGAGCTTGTGTTAGACTGACAAATATACAACACCACAACTAGGAGAATGTTACAATACTAATGGCGGCGGGATAGTGGAGAAAATCCGAAACCGATGTCAGGAAAGAAGAATAACATAACTAGTCTTGACAATTATGTGTCTTATCTGTCTAATAACATTCTTATAATAAAATATTAACATTTGCTAAGAATCTGGTCGTCTTTATTTTGATTCGTTATTAATACAAAGCTGATCCGATATGTTATACACTGTGCCGTACCAACAAACATTCTTAGCCAACCTTCAACAGATGGTGGGCTATTGAAATCACCTTTGTTCGTGGTACCGGTCCGTCAGTCAATCTTAACCCATCCTTGTTAACGCTATTTCTGAAATGTACCAGTGAAATTTGTCCTGTAATTCTATGTACGTTTCCCTTGGTCTCCAGTTGTGCATATTGAATTTTGAAATTGACCTGAAAGCAATATGCCGACCATATTTGATTTAGAGTGTCGAAGTTATCTCAATATCCCAGAAAGTTTCCCATTCACCTTTCTTAAATGTCGGTTTCCCTTTGTTTGGTTTGTTTGTTTTTGTTTAACGTCCTATTAACAGCCAGGGTCATTAAGGACGTGCCAGGTTTTGGAGGTGGAGGAAAGCCGGAGTACCCGGAGAAAAACCACCGGCCTACGGTCAGTACCTGACAACTGCTCCACGTAGGTTTCGAACTCGCAACCCCTTGGTCCCTAAGTAACATTGAATTGTTTTTGCTATTGTTATTTCTTGAGAAGTACTAGAAGGAAATTCTAAAAAGTTTCATACGAAGGTGTGTGTTGGTCCCTGGTTGGTCCCATCGCATTTTGAATCTTTTCGGGAATACTAAATGGCCGGTTGGCAGTCTCCTCGTATTTTGACAAATACAGTTTGTTTTACTTAATACTCGAGAAAATCTGGAACAGCATTTTTTGAACTTCGTAATTATATAGGTTCCGCATGGTCCCTTGTAGTGCCTGTGCAATTTTTAAAGTGATTGGGAAAATAAATGACTGATAGGCAGTCGTCCTGGATTTTAACACTTGGAATTTGTTATTTCTTAAGAAATAGTGGAATCATGATATGTCAGATACCTTTAAAAGTTTGTTATTGCTATTTCTCAAAAAAAAAGTCTTGATTGAACTTTCTCAGACTTCATATTTAGCTTTTCTTCTGTCCTTTCTTGTGCTTGTCAAATTTTGAAACTGATCAAGAAAGGAAAGGACGACTAACAACCATTGTGTATTTTAAAACTTAAAACCTGTTCTCGCTATTTTTCAGAAAATTCTTCTTAGATAATTCATTACACACGTACATAGAATCCCCTTAGTATATTTATAGCATGGAATATTCGTTTGATAAAAACAAATGAAACAGTCATCAACACATGTTCTCTCTCAACCTTTAAGTGGAGAGATCGCCCCGTGAGGAAGGATTTGAATTTTGTTCTCAAACCGTCACGAACCAAAGAGATTAAATACTTGATGTTGCATGCTTTATGTTCAGCAATGAAAGGGGTGTACACGGAGATATAACAGGACCAGTTTAATGCTAATGGAGCTGACTGGGAAAGATGTCACGTCAATGTCTCTGTGACATGGCATTTCAGTGTAATGGACTGGGAGAGATGTCACGTCAATGTCTCTTCCACGTGGCATCTCAGTGTAATGGACCGGGAGAGATGTCACGTCAATGTCTCTTCCACGTGGCATTTCAGTATAATGGACCGCGAGAGATGTCACGTCAATGTCTCTTCCACGTGGCATTTCAATGTAATGGACCGGGAGAGATGTCACATCAATGTCTCTTCCACTTGACATTTCAGTGTAATGGACCGGGAGAGATGTCACGTCAATGTCTCTTCCACGTGACATTTCAGTGTAATGGACCGGGAGAGATGTCACACCAATGTCTCTTCCACGTGACATTTCAGTGTAATGGAATGGCAGGCAGAGAGGTCACGCCGATGTCCCTCCAACATAGCATTTCAGTATAATGGACCGGTAGTGAACAATAGTGAACAGGGAGAGATGTCACATCAATGTCTCTTCCACGTGGTATTTCAATGTAATGGAATGTCAGGCAGAGATGTCACGCCGATGTCCCTCCATCATGGACAGGTAGACAGGTCATGCCAATGTCTCTTCTTTATGAGATTTCACCGGAAGAGATGTCATCTCAATGTCTCTGAAAGATGGTCAGTATAATGGACCGGGAGAGATGTCACGTCAATGTCCCTACAACATGGTATTTCAATTAAATTAAACTATAAAGCGTACCTAGGAGAGTCCCTCCATGAATGTTCTTGTTTTGTTTAATAAGGCAACAATAAAATCCTGGACTAACAATCTCGCCTGACGATTAAATTATCCTATGACATTTAAAAACGTTCATAATGTGATGAACGCAATGTGGGGAATCGTTTGGGGGAAAGGAAAATATTTGCAAATATGAAAGAAATCATTCCATTATGCCAACTCTTTTAACTGAATATTCACAGACATTTTGACAATAAACTGCCAAATCCAGTACGTGTTCTATTACATCAGAGAATAATGGAAATAAAACCATCGGGAAATCGAGTTGGCCTCTACTAACGTGTTGGAATACATACGAGTTATCTCCCGTAGTACCCGTTGTCGACTGTTGCTGCCCACTGTGGTCACTTTAACTCCGGCCGTTATGTATACTCAAACATATACAAAAAAACTCGGGGGCATATTGGCTCCACTCCTACTTTCAAAGAGCAGATATGGGTTATTTTGTTCGTAATAAGGACGTATTGCTGGTTAAATACGGTACTAAACACGTGATCGGTACATGACCTGTCACTGATAATTAGAGTAAGGGGTGACAGCTAATCCGCATAACCTACAGACTTAAGTCCATCGTATCATTGTAGAACAATGGAACTTAGCACGAAGTACACTCATCACGTATTTAGGAAATACAGTGTTTTCTCAAAAACAAACCCATACATAGAAATTACACTATCCATTCCTTCATCGCCTCGTCATTATTACTGTTTAAATTATTTTCAACATTTGAACATTTTCAAGTTAAATATAGAGGCAATTAGTCTCGCGTGCAAGGAAAGACCCTAGTTGTTCACGTGACGATAAATACATCAAGCAAACAAACATTGTTTCCTTTACAAAATCATACAGGAGAGGGTCAGCGTGTACATGTAGGTCATTCGATTAAATATTTTATAACTTACATGTACAATACACAGTAATTTATGATTTGTTTACAGTGCACATGTTCTAGGAATCTAAAACATAAACGTCACAGTGAATAGAAATGTCAATCTATGGTAAGGCCCCAAAAACTGGACGAAACAAGTGCTTGTGTATCGTAAATTATAAGTGTACGCAAGTAAAATCGTGTATACCTTTTTACTTCATTCTTCCGATATGTAGGACAGAGAAAACGCATTATGGATATCCTTTTGCCACGTGATTGTCTTGTTTATTTGTTTAATTATATAGTGATTTTCATGACATGTTCACTGGAAGCTGACTAGCTCCGAACGATCATGTGACATTCCTGTTATGTAAAACGAAAATGATTGTGAACGGGTGACGATAAGAACCAGGGAAAGGGAAGTCAACCGCGGTGTGTAAACAAAAACAATAACACACGGTTACGAATTGTTTCATATAAAGTATACAATCATTAATATTTTTGAAATGGCTATATCTATGATTTAAAATCAAAACTTCATCCATATTAGCTGTTTTAGTAACACATTCGTACTGTATCATATCCTAGCAGTGCTATACTTTGAGGTTTATTTCATTTCAGAAATATTTTATTAACAATACAAATATAAATAAATACAAAGTATTGTCAAAAGAATAAGACAACAGGCGCAATGCCTATATCAGTCTTCTTCTATTACTTCCGGTTAGGCTTGGTAGAAAGATGATATGTTTCACTTTATTATTTCTACAGAAATTATATATCATTACATGTATAGTATCTAATTCAAAAAGGGATTACTGTAAGGAATTATATGTTCATCATGAAATTAAATAGAATAGGTGTTATAATTATAGAGATAACTACTATTCAAAATTACTTAGTAAGAAAACAAAACTATTATTTGATAAAGTGAAGACACAACATATTTCCACCAAGCCTAAAATGAAAAGTTATATGTAATGTAATAAACAACAATAACTCACTCACACACATTCATTCATACTTTCATACTAGAATGTTATAAGGATGACTATTTAACATAACAAACTTGCTATAATAGTTGAGTAAATGTATATAATTGTATTACTACTAAAGACAGTATTACATATAGTTTCTTATTTATACACAGAAAAACGTTTTGAGGATTTAATATATAAGTTTACATGATATAGAATAGAGATATTTAAATGATCAGGAGCATTAATGATGCCACACACTAGGCATTGAAGATTTATATAACCTAACAAGTTGTAGATGGATAGAATATGGTGCCTAGAATTGGAATACATGGGACATTGAAAGAAAAAATGCACAAAATTTGAGGTTTATCGGGTATAGTGGCTGATTACGGCCATCTCTTGTTAAGCTTATTTCTTGTGAAATTACAGAAATGTATTAAAAACAGTTAAGATGAATACAACAAACATTATTAGTATACCTTATAGGAACTTAATACTTTTTACACATACATGGTATGTACAAACCATATTATATATATTAAGCTGTAGAACTTTCCAGACTTATCTATGTTGCGTATTGCCAATTATTAACGAATATTTGTTTTTTTTATGACAATTACACTATATATATGTCAGTGTAAAAATAGTTAGCCCTATTGTATAATCTCTACATACAGTATAAAGGGAGATAACTACTCCAAAATTTACAAAAGTCCAGAGGTCCTTACACTAGTTATTTTCACAACAATGAATTTTCAAGTATGTTTCATGTAGCTCCGATATAGACTTAAGCCTACTGTACACTTTATTTTTAGTAGTGGCATTAAGTATATTGTATTGTAAAGAAGATGAGTACATTGTGTATTATTATAGTACACATAAGGGGCGATAACTTTCCCCAGATTCCCACCAGTCTATAGGACAAATAAGCTATTCCTAGTGAGATAAAGAATTACAATGAATCTCTGTATAATTTATAAAGCTTAGTGTTATTTACCTGTGCATATTGTAAACATAACTTTTTATAAGTATGAATTTATATGCTATTATGCTATAGTGTAGAAGTTGCCAGTTATTATCAATTAATATTCTACTACATTCATATTTCCCAGATTTTCACAATTCATTATACGGAAAAGTAAGAAACAAACAATTATGTCCATACATATGATCTGCTCACATTGACATGTTATAATTGTAACATTGCTGTACACTTGTTTGACCTCTTGTTACACACTCTCAAGTGTGTCAGAGAGTAATACAAATCTTGAATCTTGTTGGCGCTTTAGCGTGTTAACGTTCTCAAACCGCGCCAAATCTAGTTTAAAACCACGAAAAGGTGTCAACACGTACGAAATATCGCGTTGGTGCGTTAGGGTCTTGATACAGTTTTTAAACGTGACAAGGCGATTTTTTCCCTATTAAATCTCGCCGCTTTGGCGCGTTCTCAAACACGAAAACACAAGACAGCGGTAACCAGCCACCGTAAACAGCCATCATATATAGCCACTATATACAGACGCCATATACAGCCATCATATACAGCCACCATATACAGCCATTATATACAGCCACTATATTCAGCCACTATGTACAGCCATTATGTACAGTCACTATATACAGCCATTATATACAGTCACTATATACAGTCACTATATACAGCCACTATATACAGATTACAGCCACTATATACAGTCACTATATAGAGCCATTATATACAGCTTTCATATACAGCCACTATATACAGATTACAGCCATTATATACAGCCACTATATACAGCCACTATATACAGATTACAGCCACTATATACAGATTACAGCCACTATATACAGCCATTATATACAGCCCCTATATACAGCCATTATATACAGCCACTATATACAGCCATTATATACAGCCACTATATACAGTCACTATATACAGATTACAGCCACTATATACAGTCACTATTTACAGCCACTATATACAGCTTTCATATACAGCCACTATATACAGATTACAGTCACTATATACGGCCACTATATTTACATTCTGTGTTGCATTTGCCTATATGTCATTAGTAAACCAAATTGTAGTCATGAGAATGTATACGACAATTTACAGTGATTCGGTCAGAGTAGGAATACAGCCCCAGGAGTTGTTGGTCAAAACAATGGCCACCAGTTACTTTCGGCCTGGAGAGATTTCAAATGCTAGCATTTATAATCCACAACACAAAAGTAAAGCAACTTCACAAGTTATTAGAGTAATATTTTATAATTAAAACAAAATGTAGTCAACAAGAAATAACTATAAGCGCCGTTCTTGATCTAGGAATAATCAAATTGTCAATGTCGTCACACTCACAGGGGCTCGTTTCAGAATTTTCAGAAAAGTAAAACACGACAACATTAAAAGTTCAGTATTTATAAAAAAAAAAAAAAAATCTTGTGAAAAATCGGGAGCATCAACATGGTTTCCGGTTGTGTATTTATATTGGATTTTAGTTTTGTGGTTATTTACTGATGTTAAAGGCCTATCTTACAAATCGAGCCCCTATGAAGTTGAAAATCGTCTGCTAAGATGTGACTGGTTAGACTTGAATCTGTTTCGAACGAAATATCTTTGGAATCGTTTTCACATACTGTCAAGACGACTTTCATTTAGAATGTAAGAACTGATATTCTTCTGAAAATAACGTAAATCCAGTCGATAGAAACTTAAGTATTTCCGAGGAATCGAGTCTGTCCTGTGCAATACCCGTTCAAAGCCGCATCACTTCTAAATGTTAACTGTATAGCATTGCGCCGAAAAACGGCTTGGATTTTAAACAGACATTATGCAATTGTGAATAACTTGACGATATCTACAAACGTATATGAAATAGAAAATAAAGCTAAATTTGTCCAAAACCATTATATGTGTTTGCTATTAATAACGACATGAGGGACTATATTAATCCTTCTGGAAGTTTCGGCTGTTCCGGTATTTGAACCTGATGACGTCAGTGATAGGGGGAAGCGGCAAATTTAAACGCGTCTTAAGTTACAGTAAATAAAAAAAATATGAATGTAAATATAAGCATTGAACTGTTACCAAATGGTAGTATACTGTCGATATGAATACAATTTGGGTGACAGATAAATATTTCATGTGGCCCTAACGGGCGACATTCTATTTATCTGTCACTCAAATTGTATTCATATCGACTGTATACTACCATTTGGTAACAGTTCAATGCTTAAATATACATATTACTGCCATTATATACAGCCACTATATACAGCCTCTATATACAGCCACTATATACAGCCACTATATGCAGCCACTACATACAGCCACTATATACGAGAACTCTATAGATAGCGTTACATATGCATGTATACATGTATATATTGGATATATTATATATAATCCTATATTGGATTATACCGTCGTTATTACTTACAAGACCCTATACAGCATAGTAACATAGTAACACAAATGACGAAGGAAGACAACATATATATGTGTGTGTGTGTGTGTGTGTGTGTGTGTGTGTGTGACCTCTATAGACCACTGGCCTTGACTCAATAGAGAAAGCAATTTAAAATCTGACACTGTTATGTTTCACTAGTTGTAATGTTAAGAAGTAAGTGTGGTCATTAAATTTCACCGTTATAATCATATTCAGTGACAAACGACTGTGAAGAACTACTTCCTGTGCGTTATCATTTTAAGGACATCGTAAAGCGGCCTTCAAGTTTTAGCCAATTAGTCAAAATAGTCAAATAGTTCCGTTCAAAGGTCACCATGTCAACCAATCAAAACTCATTTAGAAATTATTTCACGTGTGGTAGAAAGTGAATGTTATTCAACTGTTGTAATGATTATTCCATGCCTTTGGAGTTCATAGCACCCTACTTTTGTGGTAGAAATAAATTTACTTATATTTTCTTGCAATAGTTATAAAACTAGTTATATAATTTCGTACCGATCAGTTTTATTGATGCGAATTGAAGCGCGGAGAGGACATTAATGCACATGGAAAATCGGGGTTTCGGTAACTGTCGGATATGAACGTGTCCCCACACGTGATCACATCCTAATCAAGCTGCTGTTTCCATGATAATCCACAAAAGAGCAGTTTTCTTTTCGAGATTACGGTGATAACCGGTATTCAGGTTCTTTCTAGATTTCAATGCATTTTCTAAGTAGTAAAATGTCCACAACTTTTACAATACCGTGTCGAAAAATATATATATACTGTAACATTATCATGGGACTGTTGTTGTAAATAAACAGTGATGTTTCTGAATTGTAAAAGAATATTTTTACATTTAACTCAATATAACAAACGTCTCGTATTTCTAATGGGCGTGCCTGCGATATATATTGGTGACCAAAGTATACTTATAGTGTCAGAGTCCCCACACTTATCACAAGGTGAGCGGGCTGATGTTCGCACTGACCTGAATACAACATAGTACGTACGTTAGGTGTTTCAATGAACATCTATATATCTTATTGAAGCGACATCAGAGATAAGCTGCACCAAGACAACGGGTAAGTACATATGTATGTAAACTCATTGATAGGTATGTATAGTCCATTTCATCTTTCCTCTTTGGCTACAATGTAAGCTTTATATATTTTCTTTGTTAAAATGTAGTAGATTTCTTTGTTAGAATATAGTATTTCTTTGTTACAATGTAATATTTCTTTGCTGCAATGTACTTAGTAGTGTTTCTTTGTTACAATGTAGTATATCTTTGTTACAATGTAATATTTCTTTGCTACAATGTACTTAGTAGTGTTTCTTTGTTACAATGTAGTATATCTTTGTTACAATGTAATATTTCTTTGCTACAATGTACCTAGTAGTATTTCTTAGTTACAATGTAATATTTCTCCATTATACTGAAATATTTCTTTGATTCAATGTAATATTTCTTTGTTACAATGTAATATTTCTTTGTTACAATGTTATATTTCTTTGTTACAATGTAATATTTCTTTGTTAGATGTAATAATTCTTTGTTACAATGTTATATTTCTTTGTTACAGTGTAATATTTCTTTGTTACAATGTAATATTTCTTTGTTACAATGTAATATTTCTTTGTTACAATGTAATATTTCTTTTTTACAATGTGATATTTCTTTGTTACAATGTAATGATTCTTTGTTACAATGTAATAATTCTTTGTTACAATGTAATAATTCTTTGTTACAATGTAATATTTCTTTGTTACAATATTACATTTCTTTTTTACAATGTAATATTTCTTTGTTACCATATAGGATATCTTTGTTACAATAGAATGTTTGTTTGTGGAAGTGTAGTATTTCTTTGTAACGATATAATGATTCTTTGTTTAAAAAAAACAACCTTACAGTCGTTTTAATATCGTATCATTTCTTTACGTTCTAACATTCCCGATTGTTAAAGTATCATTAGAATCACTACGGTACAACTGGTGTCAAGGTCGACATATCAAGGACAATTTGTGAGTATGTCCAAGCTGATAAGAACATATTATGGGTTCATGGCAGCGTTGTAAGTGAACATGCTATCAAAAGATAAAAAGATATGAAATGTGTGTTACATATATTTTATACAGATACTAGACAAACATTGATTGCACCTTACTAATACTTATGCATTGAACTGTTACCAAATGGTAGTATACAGTCGATATGAATACAATTTGAGTGACAGATAAATAGAATGTCGCCCGTTAGGGCCACATGAAATATTTATCTGTCACCCAAATTGTATTCATATCGACTGTATACTACCATTTGGTAACAGTTCAATGCTTATATTTACATTCATAAAGATTTTTTATTTACTGTAGATTATGACGCGTTTAAATTTGCCGCTTACCATATCACTGACGTCATCTTGTTCAAATACCGGAACAGCCGAATTTTCCAGAAGGAATAATATAGTCCCTCGTGTCGTTATTAATGACAAACACATACAATGGTTTTGCACAAATTTGACTTTATTTTCTATTTCATATACGTTTGTAGATATCGTCAAATTATTCACAATTGCATAATTTCCGATTGTTTAAAATCCAAGCCTTTTTTCGGCGTAATGCTATACGGTTAGCATTTAGAAGTGATGCGGCTTTGAACGGGTATTGCACAGGATAGACTCGATTCCTCGGAAACACCTAAGTTTCTATCGACTTGATTTACGTTATTTTCAGAAGAATATCAGTTCTTAAATTCTAAATGGAAGTCGTCTTGACAGTAGGTGAAAACAATTCCAAGGATACATTTGTCTTTCGTTCGAAACAGATTCAAGTCTAACCAGTCACATCTTAGCAGACGATTTTCAACTTCACAGGGGCTCGATTTTGTAAGGTAGGCCTTTGGCATCAGTATACATATACAACCGGAAACCATGTCCATACTCCCGATTTTTCACGAGATTTTCTTTATATAAATACTGGACTTTTAATGCTAATGTTTAATGTCGTGTCTTGCATTTCTGAAAATTCGGAAACGAGCCCCTGTGAGTGTGACGGCATTGACTTTGACAATTTGATAATTCCTAGATCAAGAACGGCGCTTATAGTTATTTTGTGATGACGACATTTTGTTTTAAGTATAAAATATTATTCTCATAACTTGTAATGTTGCTTTATTTTTTTGTTGTGGATTATAAATGCTAGCATTCGAAAGCTCTCCAGACTGAAAGTAACTGGCGGCCATTGTTTTGACCTGCAACACCCGGGGCTGTATTCCTACTCTGACCGAATCACTGTAAATTGTAGTATACAGTCTCATGAATACAATTTGGTTTACTAATGACATATAGGCAAATGCAACACAGAATGTAAATATATATATACTGCATTCGTTCAAAATTCAAATCCATATGGTATGCTGATAACAGTCACACACTTAAAATATAACAGTCATTCAATTTCCAAAAAACAACGCTGTCCGACATACCTGTTCTGCATTACATATACGATTAATTTAGAAATTAAATGACTGTTATGGTTTTTGTGCTTTTTTACGGCCATCGGTAATAAGTCATGTAAGACAAGTGCTCCACTGGTATCAGCATATCATATGAATTTGAATTTGAAAGAACAAATCTATTTAAAACATTTGGCTGGTTTGTGTTTTCTTTGTGTTTTGTGCTTTCAAAATGTTTGTAAATATACTTAGAACATTAGCGAATTTAGCAATGCGCTTATGATCTATATACAATATGTAGTTGAGTTAAGCATTGAACTGTTTTTGTATGGTATTTATGATCTATTTGAATGCCAGAGCTTTGCAAGCAAACAACATAATGTGCGTTAGCATTCAAAAACAGTTCAACGCATATATTTACATTCCTTTTACATTTTTTATTTTCTAAATGCTATAATTCATATTTAGAATGTATAATTCTTGCCTTACCGACAGTCAGCAGATTTTTTGTCAGTCGTTGGAACAGCCGAAACATGGTCGCGTGCTTTTTGGCAAACAAAATAGTACGTGGAAAATAAAATAAAAAACCTCAATTTTGTTAATCATTTTATTATCAACGTAATGCACAAATGGCATATCTTTTATAACGAATAATGTAGAAACACTAATAAGTCGTTAAACATAATTATCGTGGATATTGTAGTTCCGGTTTGTGTTGTATTAATACGCTGATAAGTGTAGGGCGTGATGGATGGCATTTAAACGTACATCAATGCCAGAGCTCTCAAACAGACTATGCCAGACAAATGTAAATATAATGTGTAGACGAATGTCCACCGACACTATCCGCTCTCAGAAACATAATATCCACGTGTTTGGAGTTAATCGCTCTGTTTTGGGAGTTAACTCCGTTTTGGGAGTTCATAGCTTTGTTTTTGGGAGTAAATAATTCTGTTTTGGAAGTTAACAACTCTGTTTTGGGAGTTAATAGATATCTTTTGGGGGTTAACAGCTCTGTGTTTTCTGACTTGGGGAAATCACCTCACTATGAACCCCATTAAGTCTAATGCAGAGAAAATGAGTTATTGCTTATTCAAATGTTATAGAAATGATGTGTGGAGTAAACATTGGGATGAATACCTAATTAGTCTGCAGTTAATGAGGTGTTGACAATATTTCCTTGTATGATATCCTTGGAGACATTGACCAATCAGATTTATGATCTCTCATTCTCAAGTCCGTCTAGGTATTCTAGAAGAGTCAAAAGAGTCCTTTGCTAAACATCAGTATGTTAAAATAAATTGACAGGCGATATTTGAATAAACCAGCCAATGATTTCGAATAGTGGCGACTGCACAAGTACCTGTAAACACGACTAATTAAACGAGTCAGTGTCCATCCATCGTCCTCCTGTACCTGTAAACACGACTAATTAATCGACTCAGTGTTCATAGACTAATTTAACGAGTCAGTGTTCATCCATCGTCCTCCTGTATCATCTGTAAACACGACTAATTAATCGACTCAGTGTTAATACGACTAATTTAACGAGTCAGTGTTCATCCATCGTCCTCCTGTACAACTGCTTTATCACACTATATAAACAGTACTGAATGGCTTTGAACTTATTTTCATTTCAGAATGTTTTCGAACTAGATATATCTTTTTCAACTTAACACGTAATCTCCCAGTGATTCACATGTGTATATACATACTTATATGGCATAATCATATCTCAGTCGGTTAGGGAGATATCTTTCCATTGTCTCCTAAATCGAGTATAAACTGAGATGGCTGATTCGCGTCATCCCTTCATTCGATATGTACATTTTGTATGTTCACATAGTTTTTTTATATACTAAAAGACTGGTATAGTTATTTTGTGGTAGGTAATGGAGATGTTTTTTTTTACTTTAGTCCTAAGTCGAGTATATCGTTTTGGAATTAAATTCAAAATGAGACGGCTGGTTGCTGGTCTTCCATTTTGATATGTAGATACTTCTTGACATTTTATATGCATGTAACTTTCCATTTTGTCTTTGCTTTCACCTAACTTCGCAATGCGTCATATGTGTTGTCTCCAATACTGAATCTGCCTTCTCATCTTTTTAATAACACGTTATTTGTGTGGGTATCTTAAATTCAAAATTGGCATTCTGTGATGAATATAACCAATCACAAATGCCTGCGTATGTACCAGTGTTTTATCGCAATGTCTGTGGCATGTTTTACTGATCAAACATACATTACTTGTTTAATATACTAATCCCAAGATATATGATTCCCTGAATCCACAAAAGAATAATCACAAGAAAAACAAAATCATGTACTAATGGATTTACTAAAAACTCATTTGTTTTTCTTGGGATTATTTTTTTGTGAATACACATGTAGTTGTATGTCAACATTATTATTTTAATTACTAAAATTGTGACTTAAATTATCTTCTTTTTTAAATATTATTTTTTTAAATCGGTAATTAGTTTATTACAGATTCAATGTGAAATGCTTTAAAGGAAAATCTTATAGATAAGGTATTGGCGCGAAAAAAATTCAACAGAAATGGCGCGAATAAAAAAGAGAGAAATCATGCGATGCATGCGAAGAAAGAGTTCGTGGCGCGTAAACACAAGTAAATATAACGCACGTAATGCAACAGATAATTTCCTTTTTTTATAAAATGCTCACTTGGAGGTCTTTTTTTTTTATTAGAAAACGCAAAAATAGCGTTGACCAGTCCATTCAAAATGGCGCAGTCTTGCACAGCGTAACGTTGCAAGGACACATCAAAGGTTATACTACTAATCCTCGCGTTTTATTTCCTTTCTGTTTTTAATTCCTCGAAAATTGGATATTTTTCATTGTCCACACAGTTAGAATTACTTCTTTGCTCCATATATATATATATTCGGTTATACTCGTGATACACATGTTATACCCATGTTGGAACTATCCACATTATAATATTACCTTCGGACTATCGGGCCTTCGGACTATTGGAACTTAGGACTAACTTGCCTTTGGACTATAGAGCATTTGGAATATAAGGCGGTCACCTTGGTATTTAACACATACATGCATCTCGCCCATAAAGGAGCCGTCCTTAAATTACCACAGCTGTCGATACGACGTTAGACAATACATTTGAAACCCATTTGGGAAGCACTGGATACAGTCTGAATACAAGCACCTTAACAGTGCCCGAGATATTGTGCATATTTAACTGAGTTTCCATCTTAACTTAAACTGATCTTGATCTTTGTCTTTGGGACTGGACAAGTTATCAAACACAAGCGATTTCCACGAGGAAGTATCGGACAATGTCTTGAGTTCTATCAACCATAAAAACCGCAAGATAGTTTATGCACCAACTGCTTTTCTATGTACAGTAACAGTGGTCTTGATTTTTAACTATGGGTCCTGAAATGGAAAAAGTCTGAGCGCAAGCAGCTTTTGTAATTGTGTATTGTTTCATACATTGAATTGTTTTGTAATGTCTCCTCTCTGATGTGTTGAAAAACACAAAGAAATAAAAAGAAAGAAAGAAAGACTACACAGATCCAGTACTTTAATTCAGGAGTGGACTAGATAAAGTCCTAATGCGACTGGCCTAACTCGTCAACTGAAAGGCCGAATAACAGCAATAATAACAACAATAATAACAACAATAACAACAACAATAATAATAACAATAGTAACAACAATAGTAACAACAATAATAACAACAATAATAACAACAATAATAACAACAATAACAACAACAATAATAATAACAATAGTAACAACAATAATAACAACAATAATAACAATTATAACATCAATTATAACATCAATTATAACAACAATTATTATAATAACACCAATAATAACACCAATAATAACAACAATAATAACAATTATAACATCAATTATAACATCAATTATAACAACAATTATTATAATAACAACAATAACAACAACAATAACAATAACAACAACAATAACAACAACAATAATAACAACAATAGTAACAACAATAATAACAACAATAATAACAACAATAATAACAACAATCATAATAACAATAGTAACAACAATAATAACAACAATAGTAACAACAATAGTAACAACAATCATAATAACAATAATAACACCAATAATAACAATTATAACATCAATTATAACAACAATTATTATAATAACACCAATAATAACACCAATAATAACAACAATAATAACACCAATAATAACAATTATAACATCAATTATAACAACAATAATAACACCAATAATAACAACAATAATAACAACAATAGTAACAACAATAATAACAACAATAGTAACAACAATAATAACAACAATAATAACAACAATAATAACAATTATAACATCAATTATAACAACAATTATTATAATAACACCAATAATAACACCAATAATAACAACAATAACAACAATAATAACAACAATAATAACAACAATAATAACAACAATAATAATAACAATAATAACAACAATAATAACAACAATAGTAACAACAATAATAACAACAATAGTAACAACAATAATAACAACAATAATAACAACAATAATAACAACAATAATAATAACAATAATAACACCAATAATAACAACAATAATAACAATTATAACATCAATTATAACATCAATTATAACAACAATTATTATAATAACACCAATAATAACACCAATAATAACAACAATAATAACAATTATAACATCAATTATAACACCAATAATAGCAACAATAATAACAACAATAATAACAATTATAACATCAATTATAACATCAATTATAACAACAATTATTATAATAACAACAATAGTAACAACAATAACAACAACAATAACAACAATAATAACAACAATAATAACAACAATTATAACAACAATAATAACAACAATCATAATAACAATAATAACACCAATAATAACAATTATAACATCAATTATAACAACAATAATAACACCAATAATAACAATAATAACAACAATTATAACAACAATAATAACAACAATAGTAACAACAATAATAACAACAATAATAACAACAATAATAATAACACCAATAATAACAACAACAATAATAACAACAATAATAACAACAATAATAACAACAATAATAACAACAATAATAATAACACCAATAATAACAACAACAATAATAACAACAATAATAACACCAATAATAACAACAATAATAACAATAATAACAACAATAATAACAACAATAATAATAACAATAATAACAATAATAACAATAATAACAACAATAATAACAACAATAATAACAACAATCATAATAACAACTATAACAACAATAATAACAACAACAATAATAACAACAATAATAACACCAATAATAACAACAATAATAACAACAATAATAACAACAATAATAATAACACCAATAATAACAACAACAATAATAACAACAATAATAACACCAATAATAACAACAATAATAACAACAATAATAACAACAATAATAACAATAATAATAACAACAATAATAACAACAATAATAATAACAATAATAACAATAATAACAACAATAATAACAACAATAATAACAACAATAATAATAACAATAATAACAACAATAATAATAACAATAATAATAACAATAATAACAACAATAATAACAACAATCATAATAACAACAATAACAACAATAATAACAACAATCATAATAACAACAATAGTAACAACAACAATAACACCAATAATAACAACAACAATAATAACAACAATAATAACACCAATAATAACAACAACAATAATAACACCAATAATAACAACAATCATAACAACAACAATAATAACACCAATAATAACAACAATCATAATAACAATAGTAACAACAATAATAACAACAATCATAATAACACCAATAATAACAACAATAATAACAATAATAATAACAACAATAATAACAACAATAATAATAACAATAATAACAATAATAACAACAATAATAACAACAATAATAACAACAATAATAATAACAACAATAATAACAACAATAATAATAACAATAATAACAATAATAACAACAATAATAACAACAATCATAATAACAACAATAACAACAATAATAACAACAATCATAATAACAACAATAGTAACAACAACAATAACACCAATAATAACAACAACAATAACAACAACAATAATAACACCAATAATAACAACAACAATAATAACACCAATAATAACAACAATCATAACAACAATCATAATAACACCAATAATAACAACAATCATAATAACAATAGTAACAACAATAATAACAACAATAGTAACAACAATAGTAACAACAATCATAATAACAATAATAACACCAATAATAACAACAATCATAATAACAATAATAACACCAATAATAACACCAATAATAACAACAACAATAATAACACCAATAATAACAACAATCATAACAACAACAATAATAACACCAATAATAACAACAATCATAATAACAATAGTAACAACAATAATAACAACAATCATAATAACACCAATAATAACAACAATAATAACAATAATAATAACAACAATCATAATAACAATCATAATAACAATAATAACAATAATAACAACAATCATAATAACAATCATAATAACAATAGTAACAACAATAATAACAACAATCATAATAACACCAATAATAACAACAATCATAATAACAATAGTAACAACAATAATAACAACAATCATAATAACACCAATAATAACAACAATCATAATAACACCAATAATAACAACAATCATAATAACAATAGTAACAACAATAATAACAACAATAGTAACAACAATAGTAACAACAATCATAACAACAATAATAACACCAATAATAACAACAATCATAATAACAATAGTAACAACAATAATAACAACAATAGTAACAACAATAGTAACAACAATCATAACAACAATAGTAACAACAATAATAACAACAATAATAACAACAATAGTAACAACAATCATAACAACAATAATAACACCAATAATAACAACAATCATAATAACAATAGTAACAACAATAATAACAACAATAGTAACAACAATAGTAACAACAATCATAACAACAATAATAACACCAATAATAACAACAATCATAATAACAATAATAACACCAATAATAACAACAATAGTAACAACAATAATAACAACAATCATAATAACACCAATAATAACAACAATAATAACAACAATAATAACAATAATAACAACAATAGTAACAACAATAAAAGCGATCAGCCCAACAGAACTTGAGATATTATAAAGAAACCAAAACACGGACAGACAACCTGCATGATAAGCATAGGCAACCACATCGTACGTTTTGAGGACTAATGAATGAAATTTAATTAATAAATTCATTCATTCATTCATATTTCATTTACTCATTCATTCAGTCATTTATATGGGCTCTACTTTGATTTGAAGAAAGGAACTATATACACATGTATATACATTGACATGTCACAGTAAATCAGGCAAACTAGACTAGTACAAGATAATCATATAATACCAACCTATTAACTTCACATAGTTCAAGCCAATTAAAGCTCAGTTGTATAATATAATATAACCACCCTATTAACTGTATATCAACTGTGACTACCATTCAGTATAGTTTTATCTAATATTTGAACTGACATCAATTGACTTGTAAACTGAATATGAGTGAAACATATCATTGTCACTAATCATACTATTGATTGTAAACATACACGCTCGTCAAGTAATAAGTTCTTCTGTGTGAATACTAGTGTGCTCATGTATCCCACGCGTGTGATTTAAGTACGCATGTCCAAAGTGCGGTGGAAAAGAAGCTGTGTAGTTACGGGGTCAACGTACGTACATAGACGTTCCTCAGGGTATAGCATCAGTACCATTACATCACGTGGATGGTAAAACATCAGCTGTGAAGCACGTGATCAGTGTGTGACTGACATGGTACAGGACAGTAACATACGACAATCAGAGGTCTTCTCATTTATGGATTCTAGACGGCGGGTACGTGGTTGTGTGTATTCTATTTCAGTTTTGTATTTATGTGTGTAGTTTAACAAACCCGAAGACTGTGGTGGTGGCAAAACAGCTGTTCCTGCCTTGACTAATAATAAATGTACTATATATATAATACAGCGTGTACATATTAATATCAACATACTAGCACCACTGTTTAGTGTAAAGGTTTACCTAACCATCACTTTAAGCTTGCTACGGTTCGTAGCACTGGGAATCCATAGTCAGGTTCGACTCAGGTGTAAAAAGAGATTATTTGATAATTGGACTTAGTTACTGGAAGACTGGTTTTCTTGTGACTAAAATACGCATTAGTTCGTTACCATAGTTTCAGTAATAGGAATGGGATTGGATAACCCCAAATCTCATGGTAGACGCTCTATTGTAATTATAGGTTTAATTGTTTGTTATTTTGGAAAAGAGCCGACGTAGAATGACACTTGAAATATATTTAGAGAGTTATGCTTTACTAGTGTACAGGCGAGATTCCACCTGTCTAGTGGTGAACAAACACTTTATAATATTCAGTCATGGCATACGACAATGTGCACACCTTCCTATTTCAGGACGGTTGTTATCTTGGGAAACTGCTTTAAGAAAGTTTTAATGGTGCGATGTATAGCTGATACAGGTGTAAATAGGGTAACCGTACTGTGTACACAGTATTACGGAACCACTTCATTACACTGTTATTAACATAACAGGTAGGTGTTGTGATCGATAGCGCACTCCTTTCGTCAGCTGTGTTGTTCATCTTCAAAAAGGCAATCATATGGCGCAAAGAGCTATCATATATGAATATTCATGAACATGCACAAGTTAACACCGTTCTGGTCGGTATCAACAGGTGTATAAAATAACTCCATGCCCTGTATTGATTAAAGGTGAGTATGTGGGTCTACCACAGTTCAAGGTAAATCGGCATTCTCATCGGGTTCAAGTCAAACACTAAACCATTCCCGAGTACACAGTAAGATCACCATCCCTTTAGTGCTCCGTAGTATCTCCTATGATTGTGAGAGATTCATGACTAGAGAACGAGATATTCAGTCGAGAAGGAAAGGGAAACCATTGTTTATAAAAAAACGGCGTGTAAAAAATAATGGGGTCGGTTTGTGAATAAATACTATTACTTTGTTGTTAAACAGCCGGTATTTTTCTTGTCAACAGTTAGGTGTATTCATATTATAAAAAGGTTTTCCGCGCTGTCGAATCCAAGCATTAGAAAGAGCGGTGCATGAATAATCTGTTAGCTGTTAATGGAGTCTATTTTGGATAGAGTTGCCTATGTCGAGACATAACGACGTGTACCTCTATAAGCATTACAAACATGTATACTGTTTACGATGGTGTAAAATAAACCGAAAATATGTAAATGCACTGTATATTTATATTCAGTTACAATGCAGGAGGCAGGGGGTTTCAATTTGTTGAAGTATATGCCGATACGGACCTGGAGAAACATGAATACTGCCCCCTCCCCCCCCCCCCCCCCCCATCCCAACCCCCAAAGCAAACATCATGTTCACATTTTACTTTGTTGTTATTTTCAGATAGCAAACATTATATAATACACAACTGTATATGAAATAACAAACTACAAGAATAGAAAAACGTTATTTTCCTGCACACATTAGTTCAACATAAAACAATTTTGGAGATTATATCGACGTGTTTATAAGACCGTAAAGAGTTTGGAACACAAAGCCTGGTAATACTGAACATGATTATACAGTATTGCGACGGTATGTCTGTAGACGTACTTTTTCACGACCATGTCGACAAACTCGCCGTCCAAAAGCAAACCAAAATTAACAGGTTCGACATTATTTCATTGAGCAACCCTGGTCGGCATTCCTCTGGTCCAACCGAGCAACCCTGGTCAGCTTTCCTCTGGTCCAACGGAACAACCCTGGTCGGCATTCCTCTGGTCCAATCGAACAACCCTGGTCGGCAGTCCTCACGTCCAACCGAACAACCCTGGTCGGCAATCCTTTGGTCCAACCGAAAACTCTTGGTCGGCAGTCCTCAGGTCCAACCGACCAAACCTGGTCGGCATTCCTTTGGTCCAACCGAATAATCTTGGTCGGCAGTCCTCAGGTCCAACCGACCAAACCTGGTTGGCATTCCTCTGGTCCAACCGAACAACCCTGGTCGGCATTCCTTTGGTCCAACCGGATAATCTTGGTCGGCAGTCCTCATGTCCAAACGACCAAACCTGGTCGGCATTCCTCTGGTCCAACCGAACAACCCTGGTCGGCATTCCTTTGGTCCAACCGAATAATCTTGGTCGGCAGTCCTCAGGTCCAACCGACCAAACCTGGTTGGCATTCCTCTGGTCCAACCGAACAACCCTGGTCGGCATTCCTCTGATCCAACCGAGCAACTGTGGTCGGTATTTCTCAGGTCCAACCGAACAACTGTGGTCGGGATTCCTCTCTTCTAACCGAACAACCCTTGTCGGCATTCCTCTGGTCCAACCGAACAACAGTGGTCGTTATTCCTATGGTCCAACCGAACAACTGTGGTCGGGATTTCTCTCTTCCAACCGAACAACCCTTGTCGGCATTCCTCTGGTCCAACCGAACAACTGTGGTCGGCATTCCTATGGTCCAACCGAACAACCTTGGTCGGTATTCCTCAGGTCCAACCGACAAACCCTGGTTTTCATTCCTCTGGTCCAACCAAACAACCCTGGTCGGCATTCCCCAGGTCCAACCGAACAACCTTGGTCGTTATTCCTCTGGTCAAACCGAACAACTGTGGTCGGCATTCCTCCGGTATCACACCGCTTTAACCGTTTGTACCGCAATAAACGAAAATAGTCCTCACGAACCAGTCCTTTGAAATTGTACGAACTTAAAGGTGAACTTAAAGAAAACATGTTCTTATTTTATAAACACTGGTTTGTTACTGCCAGAGGACAGACCCATCAATCGATTTAAGAGGCGAGCGCAAAGCTGCTTAATACATAGATGCAGCGTTAAGTGAGACCTCAAAGGAAATCACAAATATTTAGTCTCGTATTGCAATTGAAACAGCAGGTACAATTTGTACGCCCTTCATGCAGGGCAGTGACAGTAAGAAAACCGCATGATCATATTTCGAACTTATTTTGTTGATGGACCTGAAAATTGAACCCTGTATACACACTGCATCGCCAGCAAAATGGCGTGTTATCAACATTCTGTTTCATAATCAAACTAACATATGACACAACTGTAAATTGATAAACAATAATAAGTCAGGTATGGTGTGGACGTGTTAGCTTTCTAGTATTTGATGTCGTTAATATAAAGCCTATATATACCATGGATTCAGGAATCACGACCTCTCCGATAATCAACGTTAGCGGCAATCCACTTAATGATCTGTACGTCTGTTTACTCCAGCTTGTCACCGTGGGCAGTGTGAAAGGAAATGAACGGACAGTCGAGTAATCTGTGGTTCGATATGTCAATGTAATGTCTGTGTAAGACGGAATATTGACCCACGATATCTACTATTACCAGAACTATAGAGGTGTTGAGAATGACATGATCTAACCATCAATGCCGTTGGTCTTCCTATGGACACAATGGACATGCACAAACCTTGCTTGGTTTTGGGCCATTGCAAGAACAACTTTAGATGCAGTATCACAACAGAATTATCCCGCATATACCGTGCCTAATTCAGACAGGCAACATAAGTAAAGCTTGTAATATTCTTTTTATTGTTAACACAACTTTATGTGTTGATTTTTAAAACATGAATCACATGCATATCTTAATGACGGTACAACCTGCAACTCGACTGTGTCATTTGACATCGGCGTTCACCTGAAGATAGGATTTCACCAGTATTAATCATAAGATCCATAAGAAGTGAAATCCTATCAACCACCTCTTTTCGTCTTACCAAATAAGATATTTGTGTCCAATCACACTGCGAGGAGAATTACCGGGTCTTCTTTCTAATAAAAATGTTCTTGAAATGTTTCCCTCGACACTGGGTGTAGGTTTACTGGGTCTTCTTCTAAATAAGATATATTCTCCTAATGATTCATCGACACTGTATGTAGGTTTACTGTGTCTTTTTTCTAACAAGATATGTTCTCCTAATGTCTCCATCGACACTGCGAGGAGAATTACCGGGTCTTCTTTCTAACAAAAATGTTCTTCAAATGTTTCCATCGACACTGTGTGTAGGTTTACTGGGTCTTCTTTCTAAACAAGATATGTTCTCCTAGTGTCTCCATCGACACTGTGAGGAGGGGTATTCGGTCTGTCCCACAGTCGTGGCATACGGGGACCATTAACTGTTACGTGCTGCTCCGCGCTGGATGTTCAGCATTGACAAGGTTACACAGTGGAACATACCATGTCCATTCAGAGAAGAACCTGATGAGGTAGTATACCATTGTGTCTTCGACATAAATTCGGTTTTGTCTTTAGTCCTGTTACGAGTTTATTACACAAGACGCAAACATTACAGTCCATATAAATATATAACGCTTGTTAAAAAGAAAGAAAGAAATAGGAGATATGAAAGGTGATACATAATTTGTGTTACACATTCCCTAGACCAACCATCGTGTTGTTTTACGTACTCTTTGACACACAGTAAGGAGAAGTCGTACCAAGGAAGAATACCTCTCCCACATACCTCTCCCACATATCCGTGTATTGTTGATATTTTGTACTTGTTTTGTTATTCATTACCTTTTCCTGTTTTAGTCGAGTTCAGGATCCACTCACTGGATTTGTCTGCGTTTGAAAGGAAAAAACGTCACTACAACAGAAGGGTTTAGCTAGCGGAGGTCCATTTGAAGCACTGCAATCAGAATAAAGGAATGCCGGAAGTGACGTCATGGTAAATATAAGCACCACGATTGAGGGCGATAGTGACCTCGGGGTTTGTAACGGAAACATCAAACATATAGGAAACCAATATGAGACTAACATGCATAAATCAAAATGTTCATCCATTGGAAATGTCAGTAACATGACAGAAAAGAATAAAGAGACAGATAATGATGAACGGAGGACAAGCACTTCTGTGAATACTGATCGTCATAGAGCAAAGGATTTGTGGCATGAAGGACTTCCGGTAGATACTGGATGGGCCTGGATGGTGTTGCTAGGTGAGAATAAATAAATACTTAAATCATGTATTTACCTTAATTTCCGCCTGTTTTACGTATTTAATTACCTTTATAAATTTGTCCAAATTTATTACGTCAGAATGTATTGCACCTCTTCCTGTACATCATGATTCGTTTTGAGCCCGTTCTGGTTTTGTAATTTCACTCTATGATGCCATTGACGAACCTTGGAGGAAAGAAATAAATGTCTAATAAGAAGTCCATGCGAAATATACTGTGTAAGGCTAAGAATTCGTATTTAGATATCCCATGCACTTACCTTTTGTACATAATAAAATATGAAGTCAATGCTGATTTTGCAGGATGTACCATAAATATGGCTCTGATCTTCGGTACTCTGAAGGCGTTCGGGATCTATTTTGTGGAATTCATTGTCGTATTTGAAGCTGAAGTGTCTGTGACGTCACTAATATCGGGTATTCAACAAGCAACATATTCTGTGTTTGGTAAGTAGCTGAAGAACAAGGTATGTAAAATGTCAGTATATCTTACAGTGTCAATATCACTATTATGCTACATTGTACATGTAAAATGTCTGTGTATCTGACAGTATCAATATCGCTATTATACTATGCTAGATATCCACTGTTCACTATAGCCGATGTTTCAACGATATAAAGTATCCAAAAGCGCTGCCTAGCACAGCCTATTGCTTCGGCAGCTAGAGGGGGTTCTGATTGAGCATACACGGCATATTTCTAAGAAGTAGACAAAAGTTGACAAAGCAATTCCCCTTCGGCATCCTGGAAAATTCAGGATTGGCAGCTTATACAGTTCTCAGTCAAAACATTGTTGATTCTTTGTTGAATGCTTCATCGAGAATCTTACAACTTTTCAAATTATTGATGGTCACTGTTATTGTTTGTACTAATATTTGAATGCTAATCGAAATCAACTCAGTTATAGCCACCTTATTTATTGTATGCTTTGATTTTATGCCGTTTTAATTGTTAATATTTATATTTTCACTTCGCTCCGCCTCAATGAACATAGTAAACTCAGATCACTTGGAACTCAGAACAGGTCGAGTGCTTCTGTTCTGAGAGACGAATCACTTTCTTGCCGGCGTGTGAATACATTCACTGAGTTTACAATGGCGATCGAGTTCTGTACCGCCTCAGACTTGAATGCACTTTCATTTTGTGAATTGTGTAACATTGTTATAAACGTATATAAACACAAGTGGAATAGCCGCTTTATGTGCTAATAAAAATGCCAGTATAATGCAGACAGTTTAGAAAACAGGATCTGACAGAACACTGACACTCCCGATAGCACCGAGCTCATGACCTACGTAGCGCAGTAGGTCTAACGTTAGCTGTATCTCGAATGCCATGCTTGATACCATTTTAGTGGTCACAGAAAATAAACCTCAATTTTAACACTATTTAACAACACAAAACAAACTGTAGCAGCAGTATGCTTTATCGAGCACAGGGACACATTATTGTCGTAATTTGACTCAATCTAAACATATGGAGGACACAAGTTTCCAGCTGTCGAATACCGCGATTTTCAAATCAATGTTTCTTTATAAATTTACTTACTATTATCAGAATTTACATCCCAAAACGCCAGTACGACAATGAAATCCAATATTTCAAGAGCACAATGTACATCATCAGCTAACCTGCGACTAAAATCCACATTGTTACACTTTTTCTGGAGCTCTGAATATCCCGGCTATTAGACTGCATCACATACGGTCACAGGGGTTCGGCGTTAAATTTTGAGTAACATATGACATCTATAAATAATCGAAAGACTAAAAATCCAACATTCACTCAAATTATAAAACCTTACAAAATCCATTTTTTCAAGGCTTTAGAGAGAATATAAACTCTGTTTTTAATGTTGTGATATTTCACTGAACAGCTGTCGTCACGTTAATCTTGTGCTCATTTTTTTAACCGAGTCCCTGTGTCTCGAGTGACCAAATCACACACATACTATACTGTCAACACTGCACTTTAAATTCTTATTTATATGGGTATTGCTAAGTTTTTATTATATTTTATCATAAATATTTGTTATAAATGAATATTTTACCTTGAAAATATCGTATTTATGTGTATCAACATCGTAATAATCAAAACGTGTATGGGACTATATTTTGTGTTGCCTTGACGACGAGAATAGCTGACTGTCTGCTGTTCCACTACTGTGCACACATGTACGATAAGTATAACAATGTTACAAAATGACATACTTACGTCACACCGTTGTGACCGAATTTTGCAATCTGGTGGCGAAGTTTTTAATTTGGTTAACGTAAATATAAGGATTGAAGTGAACTGCGAAGCAGTTCATGTACCATTTGCACGAGGTTCACTTCCCTTCATCAGTCCATGCAAGTAAAAAAATTGACAATCAATCCTTAAATGAAATGACGATAATACTCTAATTGAGTAAACTGTTCAAAACGTGAAAACGTGATAAAAACCGAATGCCTATAGGCGGATAAGTATGAAAATTATCATTGTGTTGATCACGTGATAAAAACCTAACAGTTATCATTGTGTTGATCACGTGATAAAAACCTAACAGTTATCGTTGTGTTGATCACGTGAGTAAAACCTTTATGTCTATAGGCGGATAAGTCTAACAGTATACAGTTGTTGACTGGGGTTGAGGGCAACAGATGATTTGTTGGACCCGAGGACAAACTGTTGCCCGAGGCCGAAGGCCGAGGGCAACAGTTTGTGTGAGGGTCCAACAAATCATTTGTTGCCCGAAAACCCAGTCGATAACTGTTTTGTTATACCCCATTGACGTCACGAATTGTAGGTGTGACGTCACTCCAGTCCAACAGCACATTTTAACAGTCGATTTTAACAGTTCTTTGGACCGCTCGACGGAACAGTTCATTTATTGGCATTTTTGTCAATAGAGTTTATATAGAAACTATTTTATAGGGGTATAACAATTATCGTTGTGTTGATCACGTGATAAAAACCAAACATTTATCATTGTGTTGATCACGTGATTAAAACCTTTATGTCTATAGGCGGATAAGTCTAACAGTTATCATTGTGTTGATCACGTGATAAAAACATAATGTATAAAGGCGGATAAGTCTAACATTTATCATTGTGTTGATCACGTGATAAGTCTAACAGTTATCATTGTCTTGATCATGTGATAAAAAACCCAAATGTTTATAGCCGGATAAGTATTACAGTTATCAGTGTGTGTTATAAAGTATAAGTATGAAAATTATCATTGTGTTGATTAAGTGATAAAAACCTTACAGTAAGTCTATAAACGGATGACAGGTATCATTGGGTTTATGGCACGAAATTTAGTATTGAACACGGGGACATTGAATGGTGAGCGTCAGATGCTTTTTTTTTATATTTGTTACTGAAGGCCTATTGAATGAGTGGTAATTACATATTCGTGCCTGACCGTGCCTATTCACTTCAAGAAACCTGTTATTGCGATCATAATGGCTATCAAATGCTAAGTAATACGTTGTTTATGTTGTAACCATTGGCTTTATATAAAATGAACTCGCGTTTGAAGGTGATATAAAGTTTGGAATTAAGGAACCCTGAATTAAACGATCCAATAGTCTCCAACAATGTATTCCAAATAGCCCTTTTAACGTAGGAAATAACAAATGACTAGCCGAAATTTTAGAGTATTACCCCATTATTCCAGGGGTGAGATATCACGTTCGATTTTCATCTCAATAAATTTTATTGACGAAGATGATTAAAGTCAATATGATTGAATAACAGGCAAAGCCTATATAAATTCTCTCCGACGACTCTCATGCTTGATTGGATACCTGGTGTGACGCATTGTTCGAGTCGAGATAATTTATCCTGCATTTCTTTTGAATAATGAATAAAGCAATAAGTACTGTTGTATTGACTGTGCTGGCTGTGAGACTGGACTTAAAAAAGCTTTTCGTGAAATATGTTGTATTATCAAATATTATAAAAAAGGATTTCATAATAAGTTTGATAACATATAACCTTATTAATTTATTTTCAATTATTGTTTGTTTTTCAATCGGAGTGTCGTGTTACTACGAGGGACTAGGAAGTAAAAAAACAACACTAGAATAAGAAACAAACGACTGATTTGAGAGGATTTTATTATTGAAAGTTGTGTGTGCCTTAAGGTAATAGACATGTTTTCACTTTATATACACATACAGTTTAACGGTACACTCTATTTTTTTTCGTTTTGAGAATGTGACTTCACTCGGATTTGACCTTGAAGTTAATGACGTATATCGTCGGTGAATCAGAAGACGTTTACCTTGCGGAACGCCTGGTCTTTGTTTTGTTTTCAGCTGTTAACGTCCTCGCAACATCCAGGTTAATTAAAGTCTTATCCCTCAGTACTTTTTAAGGATCCTTATGTATATCTTTACTTCCCGTTCGTATTAGAATTACGAATTTCGTTTAATGTCAATATTTTTTTTCGTTTTCGTTACATCTTGACCTCCCAATTTAGGATTTACATTCTGTTAAGTAAGAAGTGTGTTTCGGGTAGTCAGTTACTACCAGTGATGAACATTGTCTGATTTTAACCTGTTTTTCAGCCCTGCCTATGCTGACATTCGGTATGAAATACGTCACCTGTCGCCAGGCGTCCATGACAGGTGGTTTCCTCGCCGGAACTGCTTACATCCTTGGTAGCCGCGCCGTGAATATCTACATGTTATTGGCCACTCACGGCATTATTTACGGTATGTACCAGTGTCTACATGTTATTGCCCACTCACGGCATTATTTACGGTATGTACCAATATCTACATGTTATTGGCCACTCACGGCATTATTTACGGTATGTACCAATATCTACATGTTATTGGCCACTCACGGCATTATTTACGGTATGTACCAATATCTACATGTTATTGGCCACTCACGGCATTATTTATGGTATGTACCAGTATCTACATGTTATTGGCCACTCACGGCATTAGTCTACGTCTATAATGGTGTTCTTACTAAATATTAAATGATAAATTTCTGGTACAGGATTCTGTATCCTCTATACCAGACTCAGTACCAGGTAATAATTCAGGTTATAATAATATTGTATAGTTTTTATTGTAAAATGAATCAACATTTTCCTAGTGATTATCCAGTTCATTTTTTAACCATATGTAAGTGAAGAATAGCCACCTAGAATGTGGTTCCGGCTTCGAAAGTGGGTTCAGGTTTGACTTCCTACACGAAATCGAGATACAAATGAACCAGTTTAGATTCTTGTATTTTATCCGGTGTCATATTGGATGCATTTGACCGATCGGCAAGATTTTGTCTTTAATATTACCAAGTTGCTATATTTGTTCATTTTTTCTGTGTCGATCGTCCCTTCAACAGCCAGGGCCATTTTAGACAAGACCTCCTGATAGTACGGACTATCTGTCGTAATTGGGCGAGTTGCCCAGACAGCACAGGACAAGACGTGATATTATCCCAGGTCTCTAAGAAACGCAGCCGCTGCTGGCTTTGGTCAATGTCTGTCAATAACTGCATGTCGTAATAATAGCTGTTTTTGTACTTTGTGTGATTTGTGAATGTAATTGTACGAATGAGTTAGCTCCCCTTAACTGTTGGATTTGTATAGCTCATGAATAAATTTAATATCTATATATTGCATAATCTGTTTACAGGCTTTGCCTAATACATTCTACTTGTTACAACTTTGTCAATAAAATTTGTTGAAAATTAGATGACCCGACCCTCCTACAGATCCGTCACCTCGGATGCAAGGTTACATCATTCAGGTATTCGATTGAGCTTCCGTGAGTTTCTTTTTAACATCATTGATAAGGCGAAGTCTCACTGAAGCCGGATCCATAAACGTCGAAATATGATTAGATTTAAACTATATGTCTGCTGTGGATACCGAATTGTCGTGTTTATTGGGCACTAGGGTATACGTCTTGGACGATGACAGGTAACTTCACTTGTACAACAGACATAATACATCATGGTGTATGTCTTACCTTTACGTGCAGGTATTTCTTACATATATTATTTGGATATATGACTTGACAGAACGACGAAAGAATGGAGGAATGAATAAATGATTTAGTGAAAATGAATATCAAATTACTGAAATTATTTCGAATCTTAATACAATGTAATTGTACTATTTCAAACAGTTTGAATTCGGTATACAGCATGACGTTTCGGTGACTACAATCTGTCACATTGGTGGAGTCACCGAAAACACTTTAACCCAATACTGTTTGTGATATACTAAAATCTATACATGAAGTTTTATTAACCTTTACATTATTTTTCATGTATTGAATTTTGTCTATGAGCTGTATATCTAAAAGTTAAGTTATCCGTGTTTACCCCTAAATAACTGAATTATTCCAGTGTGTACCCCTCAGTTACTAACTTATTCCCGTGTTTATCCCTCGGTAATTTACTTATTTCCGTGTTTACCCCTAAGTAACTAAATTATTCCCTTGTGAACTCCGTAGTAACTAACTTATTCAAGTGTTTACCCCCCAGTAACTAACTTATTCAAGTGTTAACCCCTAAGTACCTAAATTGTACTCCTGTGTTTCCCCCTTATTAACTTACTTATTCCCGTGTTAACCTCTCAATAACTAACTTATTCCTGTGTTTACTTCTAATTAACTAACTTATCCCCGTGTTTACTTCTAAATAACTAAATTATTCCAGTGTTTACCTCTCAGTAGCTAAGTTTCATTGTAATTGACACTATCGTTCGAAGACATAATGGAAGCACAAAAGCAGCGACTAGATTTCTGATTTGATAAACCTGTAATATTGCCGTTTGACTATTTTCAGGTTTAGCCTTGGCCTGTGTCTTTCCGTCCAGTTCCTACCTCGTCGGACTCTACTTCAACCGTCGCCGTAGTCTCGCTAACGCAATAGTCCTAGCGGGAGCAGCCTTGGGCGGGTTAGGGTTACCTCCCCTGTACCGCTTTCTTCTTGACACATACGGGTTGCGTGGAGCGCTTATTATCACAGGTGGTTTTCTGTTCAATACTATGGTCAGTGCTATGTTAATGAGACCAACAGATTTCTACGCATGCGCAAGTCGTAGATCAAATGACAGTGGTGATATATCGGAGTCAGATTTATCCCATCAGGCCAAAATTCTAGAGCCTGAACAAGATAAATTATTGCCTAGCATATCCCACAACACTTTACATTTCAAACCAGACAAACTGGGCTCTAGTTTATCTCACAATAAACTTCATGTTTGTAGTTTATCTCATGGCAAGCTACAGGACAAGGAAAAGGGTAAATTGGGACTGAGCGTCTCGAAAACGGAAGTGACATCTTTGCAGCCCTCACCTCTCCTTCATCACATAAAACTCAACTCCTTTGTTCCTTCAAACGGATATGTATCATCCACTGACAGTATCATAGAACGTCTGTCCCGTTCTAGTGTTATATTCTCGGCTAGTAAGGGAGACCTAGTGCACAGGTCCGTACAGGATCTAGCTGCATCCAACACGCAAATCAGCTGTTATAAAAGCATCGACACCGTTAACATGTCGGTCGAAATTGAAAATGACAAGCCCAAAAGTCTGTTCGACTTTTCCGTCCTGAGGAGTTCTCTAATGCGTCTATTCTTAATTGTTTACATTCTAGGAGGCGCTTCTGCGGGATATGTTCACGTTTTTATACCTCCGTACGCAAGAGAGCGACAGATCAGCAACTATCAAGTTGCGTTGATAGTGTCGGCCACTAATGCTTGTGATTTTATCGGCCGTGTCCTTGGTGGTGTGATAGTTGATCAACACATCCTTAGATCTCACACAACGGTTGGAATCACACAGTTGTTGGCCGGAGTGGTCATCCTTATGTCCCCTATCTACCAACAGTTTTGGTCAATGCTTATTTTCGGGATTCTGGACGGTCTGTTTGCCGGAAGTCTGTTCTCGCTGGCCCCTGCCGTGGTGGTGGACTTCCTTGGAATGGAGAAATACAGAAGCGCGATGGGGATATTGCTTGTCTGCCAGGGCGTGTCACTGGGAACCTCGGCACCAATAGCTGGTATGTCAACATATAAAAAAGTAGTTTCATAATGACATCCTCAGCAAATGTAAAAATTTGACAATTTAATCAAGCATGCCTTTTTTATTATTCAAGCGGAATCGATGAAATATATAGACGAAAGAATCTGCAGTCAATAGTTATCGGCTACGTATAGCCAATGTCCAGTATGGTCAGTTTATGATTTGTGAAACTCGCGATATATATAGCGATAATTCCAATGTTTTGCAACATGTTGGTGGTAAACAGATCCACGCAATCGAAGCATGATCTTGTATGGCTTATTATGTCCATTCTCCGCGAAGACCACGGACCTTATTACTATCTTGTAATTACACTGTAACTACCCTTAACTACATTGTAACTACCCTGTAACTACCTTGTATTTACCTTGTAACTACCTAGTCCTTGTAAATGCCTTGTAGCTACCTTGTAACTACAGTATAACTACCTTGTATCTAACTTGTAATTACCTTGTAACTACCTTGTAACTATCCTGTAACTACATTGTAACTAGCTTGTGATTACCTTGTATCTAACTTGTAATTACCCTGTAACTCCATTGTAACTAGCTGGTATCTAACTTGTAATTACCTTGTGATTACCTTGTTACTACCTTTTACTACCTTTTACTACCTTGTAATCCTCTTTTACCTGGATATGTTAATGGACGTGTGAAACTACCATGTGGTCTTTTCTATAGACGTACCGATTACATAATGTACTTCCAGGTTAAGGATGATGTAGGCTACTAAATAGCAAGGTGTTATATTATTTGTCGATAACCGTAAAATATCACACGCAAATATGTTAAATGTTTAATCAGACCATTCATTTTCCTTTTTAATAATTCCGATTCCTTTGCAGGCCTTCTGAGGGACGTCAGTGGAACATACACTACCTCATTTTACTTCATCGCCTGTAGCGCCCTCGCAGGCGCTATATTGATTCTAATAGTTCCGGTACTCCTGCGCAAGTACAAAAATGTATGGAAATCACATGACCCGAAAAGTGAAAAGGAAACTTCCGTCCATCTCACAGCGACAGAGAACTCAAAAGAAGATGTTTAATGGCAGAACTGAGGACGTCGGACCCTTCCCTATCTTGTCACTCCTTTTTCCATTGGAATAATGTGTCCAAGTAATGGATGAGCGTCTGACAAGTGTGTCCAAGTAAGGGATGAGCTTCTGATAAATGTGTCAGTAATGGATGAACGTCTGCCAAATTTATCTAAGTAGGAGATGAACGTTTGACAAATGTATCTAAGTAAGGAATGTTCTTCTGGCAATGTGTCCAAGTAAGGGATGAGCTTCTGGCAATGTGTCCAAGTAACAGATGAACGTTTGACAAATGTATCTAAGCAAGGAATGTGCTTCTGGCAAATGTGTCCAAGTAAGGGATGAGCTCCTAGCAAATGTGTCCAACTAAGGGATGAACGTCTGGCAAATGTAAGAAATGAGCGTCTGACAGCTTTTCCGGAACTAGTTAACCATTGCCAGTTATGGATTGACATGAGTGATATTTTTTATACCATTGTTATTCATATTAAACTTCAAGACATATATACAATAGTGTTTAATCTTAGGTTTTGATCTGAATACACTAGCAGCTGCACGCCGGCCATGAGAAAACACCCCAATATGATGATGTTCGTACTACATCAAGAAATGTTCGCAAGATATACAACGCAAGAAGATTAGAGTATCATGGTACGACATATCTTATTATCAAGATCTTGCATGATTGTCGTATTTTGTCATGTGACAATTGGGATTAGTCATACGAACATTTACGAGAGGTTCCGATAAAGCCTGCAGATGATTTCAGGAAGATGCTTTCGATGTCCAAGAAAAAGGGCGGGGGTTATGGCAAGGCTAACGTTCCCGAAAAAATGTTGCATGACCATGTTTTGAAATTTCTCAATTAAACTGTCTGGAAAATGTGGAAAATGAAGGTCGCAAAGACATTGTAAGGTCAAATAATGCATTAAGTTGGAGTTTAACCATAAAGTATATACGTAATATGATATATAAGGAATTAGAGGCCAAAAATAGTATTTAATGCAGTAGATGGTTATGTCGATAGGGATGATATTTCTGATTTATATATTAAGAGGAATATTATATCATTATTGGATATCAAGTGGAACGATATATCTGAATTTAATATTAAGGGGAAAATGATTTCTTAATTTGATGTTAAGAGGAATATTATATCTTAATTTGATATTAAGAGGAATGGTATATCTGAATTTGATACTAAGAGAAACATTTTGTCTTAATTTGATATTAAGAGGAATGATATAACTGAATTTGATATTGAGAGAAATATTATTTCTTAATTTGATTTTTAGTGGAATATCATATCTTAATATGATATTAACAAGAAATTGTATATCTGACTTAGATATTGCGAGAAACCACATGCCTGAATTTTATATTGAGATTAATGACATATCTTAATTCGATAGAAAGATAACTAATGTTATATCTAAATTATATATCATGAGTGATGTTATAATTGAAATATATGTCTTAACTTACTCCAATAGTGGGATCGTTTCTACGCAAAGAAAATTATTTTACATCACTTGTGCTAAATGTTTGGAGGGATCAACTCCGACCAATGCAGAGGCAATAGTTCAAACGTGTGTCTATGGGTATTCTTACACTTCATATCACCACATAAACAGTTGGTGAGGAGTAAGTTTTCCTGCAGAGCAATCACCCTAGTTTTGAATGTGCTGTATATGAACGAGTAACAGATATCAAAAGTGCCCTAAAAGTAGTAGGTTCGTATCTGGAGTTAAAAGATAGGACACATCTGCCTTTTTGACTCGAACTAAGGTTCGTATCTGGAGTTAAAAGATAGGATACATCTGCCTTTTTGACTCGGATATTTTCATTAAGTGTTACGTTTGTGTTTCTCTTAACAAGAATGCAATCACTATAGTATATCACTTGGTCTATATCTTTACTGTTTGAAATAAAGTAATATGTAATGTGTCATGATATTTAAGTGGTAAAAGAATCGTCATTTTGAATCAGTCATTTTAGATACGTATTGAATCGTTCTGCATGGTAGACCCCATGGTTTTTTAGGTGCCTTATTTTTATTTTCTAATTTATTTATTTTTTTGTTTCTTTTTTTTTAATGTTCAAGGGTGAAGTTTTGAGTTCTGAATACTATGGAATTCACCTCTACTCAAAGTATACATGAGCAAATGTCATGATGCTTAATCTAGCAATGCCTAAAAGATCTCAGGAAGTTTTAATATATGATATATTGATAAATATATATTTATATTTCTATGATCTGTGATAATGGTGTCAGTTCTCCATGGTTACTTTATGATATTGAAATGTCTTTCAAGGAGACATGGCGAAAGGGCGATCCACAACGATTTGTTTCTCGACTATTATAGTAATCTCTTTTTCATATTTAACTACACATGCGTGTGCTGAAATATTTTAATACGAAAAACGAAAATGACCATGTCTGAATTTAACGTGTAACCGGGGTCTCGTCTGTGTTCTTTCGATTTGTTTTCACTTAGTTAAATTGTACCAATAGTTGTCACTAGCAAATATACGCGATTTGTGGAATGGAATCAGTCATTTGTCTGTAACATTGATGCTTAAACAGTGTTTATGGATTCAGACATTTGTTTATAACATTGATGTTTAAACAGTGTTTATGGAATCAGACATATGTCTGCATCATTGATGTGTAAACAGTGTTTTTGGAATCAGGCATGTGTTTGTAAAATTGATAAATCAACGGTGTCTGTAACCTGATGGTTAAACATTGTTTATGGAATAAGACATTTCCCCGTAACTTGATGTGTAGACAGTGTTTATGGAACCAGACATTTGTATATAACATTTATCGTTAGACATTGATTTTTGAGTCAGGCGTGTGTTTGTAAAATAAATGAATAATCATTGTTTATGGATTAGGATATTTTTCTATAACATTAATGAATAAACATTGTTTATGGATTAGGATATTTTTCTATAACATTAATGAATAAACATTGTTTATGGATTAGGATATTTTTCTATAACATTGATGGATAAACATTGTTTATGGAACCAGACATCTGTCTTCAACATCGATGATGAAACACCTTTTTTTGCAAGAGACTTTTTTTTTTTTTTTTGACGTGTAGACATTGTTTATGGAATCAGAAATTTGTCTGTAATTTGATAAGTAGATAGGGTTTATGGATTAGGCCATTGTCTGTAACATTGATAAGTAAACTGTTTATATATGTTTGTATTTTACACCCATGTAGATTGGTGTTTTTCTATACGCAATTAAATGTTCAAGTCGATAACTTCCATTGTATTATATGCTGTTGTTAAATGACATTACGTCTTTATAAAGATTTATTCTCTTATATTGGAAGCGCTATGTGGTTAAGATGTATTAAGTTATAAAATGTATAATACTGTCATTGCCTTTTGTACAATCATCATCAGAAGTTGAAATTAAACCCCAAACAAATCTTTATTTATCTGTGCATTCTTTCTGATGATAAATGGACAATGGTGTTCATATCATACTTATACTTATGATTATGAATTTATGTTTTATATTATTAACATTTGTGATTCGCACATCACGTTTCAAAGCAATTATTACATTCCTTTTTGCTGTAGTTTTGAATTGCGCTGTGGTCAACAGTTTATGGATATTTACAATTCTGTATTTCAAAGAATCATTACGATCATTGCGATTCCATGTAGATATGGCCGAACAAGATTTACTTTGCTTATTAGCATTGCAGGAGTAGAGAAAGCTGTCTCTCACTGCATATCACTGATCGATGACAATTTGAAGTCTGAATGAGAAACAAATATACTGTATAAATGTCATTGTAATGAGTAGTGTAAGTACTAGAACTTACTTGTGATAATAATTGAGATATTTGAGAGATCACCTTGGAGTCCTTATTATTTTCCGTACAAGTTACTATACCGTATCTAAGACTCTATCTGCATTCAAGGTGCTACTATCTTGTGTGTATTTTGTACAAACCATTAATGTTTCTGAGTCAACATCCTACAAGCTTAACAAGAGGCACGAAGGTCAGTTGGTAGGACGAAGGGCAACATGATCGAAGGGTCGCTAGTTCGAGTCACGGCACGGGCGCTGTGTTGTATCTTTCAAAAAGACTATTTTTACTCCTTTGTGTTCCAGTCAACTAAGCTGTAAATGAACACATGGTAAGACAGCTTACGAAATGTGTGTAAGCAAGCCGTTCGTACCGAAATGGCAGCTCCGTTTGTATGCTCTGCAGGGAGTTGAGAAAGGCATTGACTGGTTTCTAAAGGCCACATAACAACGGATGATCAATGTCATTTGTGAAACGTTTGAAACGGGTATGTTGCTATGCTATAGCGGTGTATGAAACTCCTAATTGCTATTTATTGTTATAAACATAGAATTCACTTTTACATCTTCCTATTGTAATTCGTTGTTTTTCTTAATGATATTGAATTTCTCCGATTTAATACATGTAAAATGATATCAAATACAGGTGACGCATGTTATAACTTACAAGATATTAAATACAGGTGACCTTGTTATAACTTACAAGATATTTTTTTTTTTTTTTTTTTTACAAGAAATGTTATTCCCCCTGGACATTTAACAATTTGGACTGCTGCCAGAGTTGAGGCCCTGGATTCAAAATCCTGACAAATATGTCCTCATGCAAGAGGGCTCTTATTCATCACCTTACATTCATTTACACATTTCATTCCTTTATTTTCATTCAATGTATTACACACATTCATACACACATATATGCACACCGTCGTTACATAATACATTACACAATACATACATGTACCCACTGCCAGGGTTAATGCCCTGGATTCATTACTTCCTAAATAATTTCACTCACCATATATACATATTTAATTATTACGTCACTCACTTGATTGCATCTCACACATTGATTTCGCATATACATACATACACACACTTACAAGATATTAAATATAGGTGACCTTGTTATAACTTACAAGATATTAAATACAGGTGACCTTGTTATAACTTACAAAATATTAAATATAGGTGACCTTGTTATAACTTACAAGATATTAAATATAGGTGACCTTGTTATAACTTACAAGATATTAAATATAGGTGACCTTGTTATAACTTACAAGATATTAAATATAGGTGACCTTGTTATAACTTACAAAATATTAAATATAGGTGACCTTGTTATAACTTACAAGATATTAAATACAGGTGACCTTGTTATAACTTACAAGATATTAAATATAGGTGACCTTGTTATAACTTACAAGATATTAAATATAGGTGACCTTGTTATAACTTACAAAATATTAAATACAGGTGACCTTGTTATAACTTACAAAATATTAAATATAGGTGACCTTGTTATAACTTACAAGATATTAAATACAGGTGACCTTGTTATAACTTACAAGATATTAAATACAGGTGACCTTGTTATAACTTACAAAATATTAAATATAGGTGACCTGGTTATAACTTACAAGATATTAAATATAGGTGACCTTGTTATAACTTACAAAGCATTAAATGCAAGTGACGTTTTTTATAACTTGCAAAATATTAAATACTTGTGACGCTTAATATAACGTACATCGTTTAAACATAATAACTGAATCCATCGTTTTCAAATAGAATTCTTTGACAATATTTATACTTAATTTGTTCTGCCAACATACACTTCAGATAAAATAGATTGATCAGAACAAGATTGTTGATGTTATATTTACCTGGGATTTAGAAGTGTCACATTTTGTACAGATTTGACATCACTCCCCTAGCACACTACGCTCGCCAATGACAGTAGTAAAACCAAATATTAGAATAAGCAACGAAACACGTTAGTATAAAAGAAACATAACTCTTCCATGTTTAAATACTATGTAGACGTTGCATTTGGGCTTTCTCAAGCGAATCTCTCTCGTTTATACCTTTCACTATTCGTAGTTGGAACTTATTAGATCTATCTGTACGATCGTTTCCTTCCCTCAAGTTGTTCAACCATCTCCACCTATCTACTACATGCAGTTATGGTAAAAGAAAGTTAAATATTTTACATACTAGATTGAGGCACAATTGTAGTGTTCTCAAATATGATCTGTATCGAGTAAATTTTATATTAATCATACGTTTTGCATCAAATCCAGCTATATATTTTGATATGTTTTTTTTGTACACTTTCTTACAAACCTGCGTTTATGTAAAATAGTCTATATATCTAATTTATGTTTATGCCAATGATGCTTTCTCAATGATTTCATGTAATATATTTGTTCATTGGGAGAGGGCGTCCAAAAGTTGGAAATAAACTTGTGCCTAATGCTTTGTCACAATTAAATTGGCAATAACATATGTTTAAAAGTCAAAGACGTTGCATGAAAAAGAAGAAAAAAAAGGATAATAAAAACTGTTAATTTGTACAACCTCAGAACATGGCGGGAAGGTGAACCAAGTAATCCGCCAGGTAAATCCTTGGCCGGAAATTACATACAAATATCATCACAAATACACGCACAAGCAAGATCAATGCTAAATATCTACCCGCAGATACCGGACATAAATCAATATGCACTCTGACCTAGCAGAGTTGGCATGTACTTGTACCAAAAACCGCTCGCACATCTACATCTTCGCTAGCAAAGGCTTCTGATTACGTTACGCTCCACCAACCCTTACTCGCAGTAAACAAAAACTGCGGCTCTCAGTACAGAGGTACCTTGTCAAGACATGGCATTTTACCTCAATACAGAGACGTACAAAATTTTGGGAAACATTCGAGGTGGTCGATCAATTGATAGAAATTATTGATCACATACCTCATCAAAAGGACACAAGCCTCCATGTGTGTTTGTAAACATCACCGATGAAGTACATGGGTAACGCTCATTTTGATTGGTCGAAAATTTCATGCGTAAAGGGTGGTAATTTCGAATCTCCGCTAGGGGGCCAGAACTGACGACTATATCTGCGAAGGGTTCGTGGCACTCCGCGAGATGGTAGCCGACATATCCAACTTGGAGAAACCATACTCACCAATCGCACTTTAGCTCCCAAGGATTCACATGACAAGCATTAGTGGGTTGGTACTCTACTAATAATTACACTATGCACCTTCCTGCCACAAACTCCTAGGATACCACCATTAGCGAGTTTAAATTAGTCTGGTAGGGTAACCCTATCAACACTAAGTTGGCAAGTCAGTACACAGTCAAATAATACACAACTCAAATAACAGAAAAATATAACCATATGCCTGCCCGCCATGTCCTGCCATGAAACAATAGGGACTGCGACTAGTAATGCATGTATCCATTAACTTATTTGAACACGTGCGATCGCCGCCCGGTGATTCGACGATATATACACTGGAGTCCATAGCCACAGAAAGTCCGTTCTGGAAGAAACAACCTCGACAGCAGAAATCGGTAAACACGAATACATCTCAAATGCTAATGATATAGCTGTTATATATATATATAGCTCTTATGGTGCATGCAGGGGATGACGGGTGGGTTGTTACAATTTGTACACTACCAAATCTTGTGTGCTCGGCGTGGTCGGCAAGAAAAAGGACAAAGGAAGCACTGTATCTTATTGCGCAGACTCCGACTGACCACTCCCGCCGTGGCCCCTATCGCACATTAACCTTAATAACAAGGGCGCTAATTGGTATCAGCTAGACGATATAAATTGTCGGAAATCAAAATAAATATTGCGTTTAATTTGAAAATTAAACGACATTAAACATACAACCCAGTAAAACTACATCTCAGTAAACCTACATCCCAGTAAACCTACACCCAAGTAAATATATGTCCCAGTCAATCTACACCCCAGTTAACCTACACCCCAGTTAACCTACACCCCAGTAAACCTACACCCCAGTAAACCTACACCCCAGTTAACCTACATCATAGTTAACCTACACCCCAGTTAACCTACATCCCAGTTAACCTACACCCCAGTTAACCTACATCCCAGTTAACCTTCACCCCAGTTAACCTACATCCCAGTTAACCTACATACCAGTTAACCTACACCCCAGTTAACCTACATCCTAGTTAACCTACACCCCAGTTAACATATACCCCAGTTAACTTATACCCCATTTAACCTACAGCCCAGTAAATATATGTCCAAGTCAATCTACACCCCAGTTAACCTACATCCCAGTTAACATATACCCCAGTTAGCCTATATCCTAGTTAACCTACATCCTAGTAAACCTACACCTCAGTTAACCTACATCCTAGTTAACCTACACCCAAGTTAACCTTCATCCCAGTTAACCTACATCCTAGTTAACCTACATCCCAGTAAACCTACACCTCAGTTAACCTACATCCTAGTTAGCCTACACCCCAGTTAACCTACATCCTAGTTAACCTACATCCCAGTTAACATATACCCCAGTTAACCTACATCCTAGTTAACCTACACCCCAGTTTACCTACATCCCAGTAAACCTTCACCCCAGTTAACCTACATCCTAGTAAAACTAGTAAACCTACATACGAAGAAACAAAAATAGTTTTAAATCTTGGAAACGTATTCTATCATAGCACCGTTATTGACATCTGATACGTCGTAATACCATTTAATAATGTACGGGTGGAGACTATTTGTTACCAGGCCCGTTTGATCGCCGATAACAGGAAACACTATTTGATGTTCGGTAAGACAGAACCACTTAACGCTGTCGATTGCACTTCCGGCACCTTCCGGTTGATATCATAAGTAATACTTTCCTGCAGTGTCCGTATTTCAATGTTTACGTAACATAATCTTCCCGTCTGTTTCGTGGAATAAGTGCCTTTAAGGATAAGTGTACTTGTAGAATTATCATCATTGTGGGATGAAGCTGCGCATGCGAGGTAAACAAATGGTGGTTTAATGAAAATGACATCATTTGAAATTTGAGAAAATATTCACTATTCCTAAAATTGTTTTGTTACCTGTATTTTTCACTAATGCGATTCGGTCACATTAATACTGCAAATCATACACGCTGAATCTTATCGAAAACGAAAACTATACAGTATAGACAGAAAGGCCACTGGGACGGTCTGGGAGTACACGTTATACCCTGAAGTTGTAATTAAGTTAACAATACAAAGGATGCATTGTGTTAACTCTGGGTTACAGTGACGACAAACTTGCGTCAGAGGAAGGTTTGCATGTCACAAACCACGGACACACAGGGAGCCAATGTCCGGACGCCCTATCAAGTATGTCGGTCAATTGTGTATGTACTGGCACTTGAGTGAAATACAAACGTGCTTGGGTAGTGTTAGTTTGCACAAAATATTTTAGCTGACATGCCTAGAATAGTACATTTTTTCAATGGTGGCCCCAAATACAAATTACACAAAGAACTGTTATTAGATTTCTACAGTCTGGGGATCTCTCCAAAAGTAAATTATACTTGTGTAGCAGAGAAACCTCTATCTTAAGTCACCGTGTTGATCTGGCTGAATATCTCGTTTAACATTGCATAATCTCATAAAATCCGTGACATATACCACCAGTAAAAAAAACCAGCAAACCGATTAGTCGTCGACTTAGATTTACTTTCATTCAAAGTTACTTTTTGTAGGCATTGAAGTGTTCACCAAATCAAACAAGTATACGTGGCTTATCATTTCCGCGAACATCTGAAAAGTGCTTACAGTGTACGAGTGGAAGAGGATATGTTGAAGTAACACGAATTGTAAATTATTTCTAGCAGAAAGCCGTTAATACATGATGAAGTTGACGATGAAGACTATCACGCTACGAAACAGAGTGCGCTTCATATTGCCACATTATATTTTCTTTGTATGGCTTCATCCTTAGTTATTGGGGTGGATTTTCTATGACGTCACAATTAGGAACAATGCTGAAGTCACAAATTTTAGGCGTTCTTATTGATTACTACATACACTAGCACCGCATTATGTTTTTGTATTGGTATCAATCGGGGAAAACCTGGTCTTCAAAATACTCGTATGTGATATTCCAATGTAAAGACAGATTGTGTTTTGAAAATTAAACTTCACTCGTTTTAACCCGTTAATTTCCTTGTAATCGTATGGCATTTGCTGCTGGTGTCTCCTTGACACCCATCCTCATATGACCCTGGCTGCTGGTGTCTCCTTGACACCCATCCTCATATGACCCTGGCTGCTGGTGTCTCCTTGACACCCATCCTCATATGACCATGGCTGCTGGTGTCTCCTTGACGCCCATCCTCATATGATCCTGGCTGCTGGTGTCTCCTTGACACCCATCCTCATATGACCATGGCTGCTGGTGTCTCCTTGATACCTATCCTCATATGATCCTGGCTGTTGATGTCTCCTTGACACTCGTCCTCATATGCCCCTGGCTGTTGATGTCTCCTTGACACCCATCCTCATATGACCCAGGCTGTTGATGTCTCCTTGACACCCATCCTCATATGACCATGGCTGCTGGTGTCTCCTTGACACCCATCCTCATATGATCCTGGCTGCTGGTGTCTCCTTGACACCCATCCTCATACACTTTTTGTATGACCATGGCTGCCGGTGTCTCCTTGACACCCATCCTCATATGACCCAGGCTGTTGATGTCTCCTTAACACCCATCCTCATATGACCATGGCTGCTGGTGTCTCCTTGACACCCATCCTCATATGACCAGGCTGTTGATGTCTCCTTGACACCCATCCTCATATGACCCAGGCTGCTGGTGTCTCCTTGATACTCGTCCTCATATGACCCTGGCTGTTGATTGTTGTCTCTTTGACACTCGTCCTCATATGACCCTGACTGTTGATGTCTCCTTGACACTCGTCCTCATATGACCCTGGCTGTTGATGTCTCCTTGACACTCGTCCTCATATGACCCTGACTGTTGATGTCTCCTTGACACCCATCCTCATATGACCCAGGCTGCTGGTGTCTCCTTGACACCCGTCCTCATATGACCCTGGCTGCTGGTGTCTCCTTGACACTCGTCCTCATATGACCCTGGCTGTTGATTGATGTCTCCTTGACACTCGTCCTTTATGTGACCCTGGCTGTTGATGTCTCTTTGACACTCGTCCTCATATGACCCTGACTGTTGATGTCTCCTTGACACTCGTCCTCATATAACCATGACTGTTGATGTCTCCTTGACACTTGTCCTCAAATGACCCTGGCTGTTGATATCTCCTTGACACTTGTCCTCATATGACCCTGGCTGTTGATATCTCCTTGACACCTGTCCTCATATGACCCTGGTTGTTGATGTCTCCTTGACACTCGTCCTCATGTAACCCTGACTGTTGGTGTCTCCTTGACACTCGTCCTCATGTAACCCTGACTGTTGGTGTCTCCTTGACACTCGTCCTCATATGACCCTGGTTGTTGATGTCTCCTTGACACTCGTCCTCATGTAACCCTGACTGTTGGTGTCTCCTTGACACTCGTCCTCATGTAACCCTGACTGTTGGTGTCTCCTTGACACTCGTCCTCATGTAACCCTGACTGTTGATGTCTCCTTGACACTCGTCCTCATGTAACCCTGACTGTTGATGTCTCCTTGACACTCGTCCTCATGTAACCCTGACTGTTGGTGTCTCCTTGACACTCGTCCTCATGTAACCCTGACTGTTGATGTCTCCTTGATACTCGTCCTCGTATAACCCTGACTGTTGTAGTCTCCTTGACACTCGTCCTCATGTAACCCTGACTGTTGGTGTCTCCTTGATACCCTACTTGTATAACCCTGACTGTTGTAGTCTCCTTGACACTCGTCCTCATGTAACCCTGACTGTTGGTGTCTCCTTGATACCCTACTTGTATAACCCTGGATGTTAAGGACATTAAACCAGAACCAACAAATAAACATTACTCTAGAAACATTTTCAATAAATGGACAGTTTATCTTCCTTCAGTAGTCGAGATCTGTCACGGATAATGGGAACACGTCCCTGATTGTGGAATCGACTGGGGAATTTAAATATTGTAGGTCGGGAAAGAGATATTATGCAATTTAGAAAAGGAAAATTAACACTTGGGAAATTGAAATCATCTCGCTTATCAAACAGATTAGCTTCAAGTTACGTTGGAAGGAAAGATCGAAGTTAGCGGTCGTTGTTAAAGAGACTGTATTGTCCTTGATTTTTGAGTTCTACAGGGTATTGAAAGCCTATACTTCTATTTTTTATTTATTCTAAGATAACAGTGGTCAATATGCCTATATGTGGAATTGAAGGACTTTGAGAGTCTTTGTTACCAGCGCTAATGGTTCTTCAATAAAGTCATACATTGAATCGGTATCGTGATCTACTTATACACATATTTTCTATGAGTAAACACTCGTCAACGTGTCTTTGCCTTTAATAGATGATATTTACTATTTTATGTATCATCATGGTGAGTGTACACGTGTGGCATACTATACACAAATTAATTGTTAAGTAGTTGGTCTTCCTGTAGTACTTCTACATATCAGTTTGATTTCCGCAATGTGTTGAGCGACTCTCATCCCCTTGAGGCCGATGGTATCTTTACCGGTTTGTCTCCTGAGGCTGGTGATTACCAGTTTGTCCCATGAGGTCGGAAATGTCTATACCAGTTTGTCCCCGAGGTTAGCGATGTCTTTACCAGTTTGTCCCCGAGGTTAGCGATGTCTTTACCAGTTTGTCCCTGAGGTTAGCGATGTCTTTACCAGTTTTTCTCCTGAGTTCGGTTCTGACTTTATCAGTTTGTCCTCTATGTCTGGTGATGTCTTCACGAATTTGTCGCCTGAGGCTGGTGATGTCTTCACGAATTTGTCCTCTGATCGGTTACTAGGTCAAATTCTGCTCTAAATGGCTGACATTTCACAAGGTTGTCTTTACATTAGGGAAGTCCTTTAGTAATGACACATATCAGTTACTCGACAGGTTTGAGTGACGAATTGCCCGGATGGTGAGACAGCATGAGCAGTCATGCTTAACCAGGATACGATGTATCCTATAATGGCGCCGCTCAGTCTCGTCTAGTCCCGATAACACAATATCGATTGTTTAAACTTCCCCAAGTAGTCACGATGTTCTAAACAATAGGATGATCATTTGATAAGTAATGTCATGATATAGTTAGTTTGATTATGTTCAGACTTACGAGGCATACTGCGAAAGAATCAATATTTATATTTAGTATAAAGTGTATTTAATGGAATATATGATATTGTCATACAGTATAACAATGAAACAGAGGTATTGCTACACATGTATGTCGAATTTAAAGAACTAAAAATCTTCATCAATCTTTATACCATCCCATAAAAAACCGCTACTCTCACAACACTTAATTTTCACATATTCGTTTTAGAAAAACTTTATTTTTGAAAGAATACACACAAACAAATATTAATATAGTATAGTAAGTTTTAAAATTACTGATGTTGTTATGTAGAAAAAAACCGTGTGCTCTCTTGACCTATTACGCTTTAGATTTTTATACGATTTTTACATATGATATTATACATAGATACATAGATGTATTCTGACAGCATACATAAAATATGTACAGGATTTACATCCTTTGATTGTCAGCTCGTAATAAAGTTATTGAATTAGTAAATAATTGTTTAGTTCACAGCTTGATTTTCTCTTTGAAACAGTACTTTTGTGGCTGATTTTTCCAATGTACATAAAGTTTATATTCGAATTGTTTAATTGATGTGGCATTTACAACATCAAATGGGAGACTATTCCACATATCCACAATTCTCTGCGTGAATGAATATTTTCTGATATCTAATCTTGAGAATCCGTTATGTATTTAACGTTATGTCCGCGAGTGATTGGCCCTACATTTACGGAAAACAATTTTGCGATTTTTAAGTAATATTTTCCGGAGATGATTTTATAGACCATGCACAATCATGTCTCCACGAGACCGTCTATATGCTAACGTTGGTAGTGACAGTTTTTGTAGACATTCAGAATATGAGATTAGACAAACCAGGAACTTGTTTTGTTGCTCGACGTTGAACATTCTCTATTGTTTCTACATGTTTTGCCAGATGAGGACACCAGACTTGGACCACATACTCGATGTGAGGTCTTACTAAAGCCGTGTATAACATTTTAAAGCTATAGGGGTTCATGTTCTCCACCGTCCTCCGTAACATTCCCATGATAGAATTAGCTTTGTTAACCTTTCGCAGATATATTTATCCAATATAAGTTTATTATCTATGGTGACACCGTATCTTTTTCTGAGTCAACAAATGTTAAGTGTTGAACACTTTCTTCCAATTTGTAGTTATAGGGATCCATAATTGTATATCCGACACGCATCATTTTGCATTTTTCTGGATGGAATCGTAGTTTCCAGGTTTCTGACCATTTGTTTAACGAAAATATATCTTGCTGAAGAATTTTACAATCCAGTTCATTATTAATTGCTCTAAATGCTTTCGTGTCGTCAGCAAAAAGATAAGTTCCGGTTCCATTGCTCATTACGTCTGGCAGATCATTTAAAACAAGACAATAAGAAATTCAATCCGATAAACTATTATTTATTAATGAACTAAATTGATCTATGACTAGTGCCTTTACACTTACCCAATTAGGATATCCATCAATTTACATAAATTGCTATATATTAGGTCATAGCGATGTCTGGCAGGATCCTAAGAATTCAGAAACTGACCGCCTGTATTCTCCAATACATATATGGCACATCAGCGCCACCAAGGTAGAACGGGTTGGCCTCATCCCCCCAAAGTAGCTTTTGAGTGGGAGCAATCGTACAACCACAGGGGCTTGGCACGATTTTCCAAATGATAGTCTATATATATATGTATATAGTATCATATACATATATATATAGACTATCATTTGGAAAATCGTGCCAAGCCCCTGTGCGTACAACAACCCAGAATAATTTATACCGTAATTTTTTCATTGTCTCCATTATTAATTGCTCTAAATGCTTTCGTGTCGTCAGCAAAAAGATAAGTTCCGGTTCCATTGCTCATTACGTCTGGCAGATCATTTATATATGATACAAAGAGAAGTGGTCCCAACACAGATCCTTGTGGTATACCGCTTATTACTGGATTCCATTGTGATGTTTCACCGTTCACTACGACTTGTTTCCTTCCAAGTAAAAGGCTGTAATCAAAGAGGAAAATTGGCCAGCAATACCTTATTTTGAGAGTTTATGTACGAGTTGCTGATGAGGGACTTTATCAAAGGCTTTCATAAAATCACAGTACATAACATCCACACATCCTCCATTCTCCAAAATATCTGTCCATGTCTCCATGACATTGACGAAACTGTAGAACGGTAGATCTACCATTTATGAAGCCGAATTGTGCTTTACTAAATAACCTTTTTTTCCTCATGTGGATCATAATTTCTTCTCTGATTAATGATTCAAGTATCTTGTAAACAACACTAGTATTAGATCGTAACTTCAGATATATCTGGATAATGTGCGAGATGGGTTCACAAAACAAGAAAAATTTCGACCATGTTAATAGTTTATACATACTGAATTACTACAGCCTTCTTAACGTCCTCTTATTGTCTATCTGTCTGTCTGTCTGTCTTCATGTCCGCCCATCTTCTGTCTGTCTGACTATTATCTCCATCATTGCCTGAAATATGGGCAGCTTAACTAAACATACGTGATTTTTCTGACGTAAGCTTCCGTAAATCTTAACCTATGTTTTGTATTCCTTAACCTATGTTTTCTATTACTTAACCAATGTTTTCTATAACTTAACCAATGTTTTCTATTACTTAACCTATGTTTTCTATTACTTAACCAATGTTTTGTATTACTTAACCTATGTTTTCTATTACTTAACCAATGTTTTCTATTACTTAACCAATGGTTGTTTTCTATAACTTAACCAATGTTTTGTATTACTTAACCAGTGTTTTCTATTACTTAACCAATGTTTTCTATTACTTAACCTATGTTTTGTATTCCTTAACCTATGTTTTCTATTACTTAACCAATGTTTTCTATTACTTAACCTATGTTTTCTATTACTTAACCTATGTTTTCTATTACTTAACCAATGTTTTCTATTACTTAACCAGTGTTTTCTATTACTTAACCAATGTTTTCTATTACTTAACCTATGTTTTGTATTCCTTAACCTATGTTTTCTATTACTTAACCAATGTTTTCTATTACTTAACCAATGTTTTCTATTACTTAACCTATGTTTTCTATTACTTAACCTATGTTTCTATTACTTAACCAATGTTTTCTATTACTTAACCTAATGTTTTCTATTACTTAACCTATGTTTTCTATTACTTAACCTATGTTTTCTATTACTTAACCAATGTTTTCTATTACTTAACCAATGTTTTCTATTACTTAACCAATGTTTTCTATTACTTAACCTATGCTTTCTATAACTTAACCAATGTTTTCTATTACTTAACCTATGTTTTCTATTACTTAACCTATGTTTTCTATTACTTAACCAATGTTTTCTATTACTTAACCAATGTTTTATATTGCTTAACCAATGTTTTCTATAACTTAACCAATGTTTTCTATTACTTAACCTATGCTTTCTATAACTTAACCAATGTTTTCTATTACTTAACCTGTGTTTTATATTACTTAACCAATGTTTTCTATAACTTAACCAATGTTTTCTATTACTTAACCAATGTTTTCTATTACTTAACCTATGTTTTATATTACTTAACCTATGTTTTATATAAGTTAACCAATGTTTTCTATTACTTTACCAATGTTTTCTATTACTTAACCAATGTTTTCTATAACTTAACCAATGTTTTCTATTATTTAACCAATGTTTTCTATAACTTAACCAATGTTTTCTATTATTTAACCTATGTTTTCTATTACTTAACCTATGTTTTCTATAACTTAACCAACGTTTTCTATTACTTAACCAATGTTTTCTATTACTTAACCAATGTTTTCTATTATTTAACCAATGTTTTCTATAACTTAACCAATGTTTTCTATTATTTAACCATTGTTTTCTATTACTTAACCTATGTTTTATATAACTTAACCTTTGTTTTATATTACTTAACCAATGTTTTCTATTATTTAACCAATGTTTTCTATAACTTAACCAATGTTTTCTATTATTTAACCTATGTTTTCTATTACTTAACCTATGTTTTCTATTACTTAACCTATGTTTTCTATTACTTAACCAATGTTTTCTATTACTTAACCTATGTTTTCTATAACTTAACCAATGTTTTCTATTACTTAACCTATGTTTTCTATTACTTAACCAATGTTTTTTATTACTTAACCAATGTTTTCTATTACTTAACCTATGTTTTCTATTACTTAACCTATGTTTTCTATTACTTAACCTATGTTTTCTATTACTTAACCAATGTTTTGTATTATTTAACCTATGTTTTATATTACTTAACCTATGTTTTCTATTACTTAACCAATGTTTTCTATAACTTAACCAATGTTTCCTATTAATTTACCTTTGTTTTCTATTATCTTACCTGTGTTTTCTATTTATTAACTTAAGACGTTTTCTATTATTTTACCTGTGTTTTCTATTATTTAACCTATGTTTTCTATTATCTTACCTGTGTTTTCTATTATTTTACCTATTTTTTGTTTTTTATTTTAAATGACCTTACCTTGATAGGACGTTAAACAATACAAATCAAACCATACAGGGGAGGCCGTCCTTAAATGACATTAGCTGTTGATAGGACGTTAAACAATACCAAACCAAACTATACAGGGGAGGCCGTCCTTTAAACGACATTAGCTGTTGAAAGGCCGTTTAATAATACAAAATCAAAACCAAACCAGGATTCGTAAGGTGTCCATTGACTCCTTCCGTTCGGCTATACGGACCATCCTCACACAACCCGTAATTACACAGCGTTGTTTGTTAGTGTCGGTGGCGTTGGTTTACACGCGGTCTGCCACGCATGACCGAAACTGGGATACTTATCGCAATCATTATAGATAACCACCTTGTTAGTAGCCTGGTAGGTCGCTACAATGTGGCCGGGAAATATGACACATGTTCTCAAAATGTAGTGTGCTATATACTGACTAAAGTTGTATGGATTATGAGGTAGTTTGAACTACATGAAACGGAAAACAACAACGAGAAGATATTCGGTAGAACTGGTTATAATGAGCGAGTTTACTTCAAACTCAGTAGATTACTCGAGTGACGTCAAAATTTATTTAAATGTAAATCGATTTTTTCATTAATATTTACTCAGGGATTTAGCTAAGTGACACGGATGACAATAATGGCAAAAGAACGAAAAAATATGAAATAACGTTTTTCAAATCTGAACAGAGGAAAATAACCACATCTACACTTAACACAATGATGAATAGATAATGCTGTTGGGAAAGTGGGACTAAAATAAAATAGTTCCGATTAAAAGAAAATAATATCGTCAAATTTTAATTCCGATAATACAAGGAAAAATGTACATATGTATAGACATTTTAATGTAGATAATACCATGGTAAAATGAACATTTGTATAAACATTTTGATGTCATTTGTATAAACATTTTGATGTCATTTGTTTAAACATTTTGCTGTCGATAATATCATAATAAAATGCATATTTTTATAGACATTTTCATGTCGGTAATAATCGGTAAAAATGTACATTGTATAGACATTTTGATGTAGATGAAACATGGTAAAATATGTATTTGTCGTGACATTTTGATGTCGATAATACATGGTAAAATGTACATTGTATCGACATTTTAATGCCGATAATATCATAGTACAAATGTACATTTGTATTGACATTTTCATTTAGCTAATACATGGTAAAAATGAACATTTGTACAGACATTTTCATGTCGCTAATACATGTACATGGTTTAAATGTACACTGTATAGACGTTTTCATGTCGATAATGCATGGTTAAATGTATATTTGTATTGACAATTTAATGTTATTACATGGTAAAATATACATTGTATATACATTTTGATGTCGATAATAAATGGTAAAATGTAGTGACATTTTGATGTCCATAATATCATAATAAATTGTACATTTGTGTAGACATTTTGATGTCCATAATATCATAATAAATTGTACATTTGTGTAGACATTTTGATGTCCATGATATCATAATAAAATGTATATTTGTGAAGACATTTGTCGATAATGTCGATTTTAAATGGTAAAAAGTACATTATATAGACATTTTCATGCCAACAATACATGGTAAAATGTACATTTACATAGACATTTTAATGTCGATACTACAACATAAAATGTACGTTTGTAAATACATTTTAATGTCGATAATACAACATAAAATGTACGTTTGTAAATACATTTTAATGTCGATAATACAACATAAAATGTACGTTTGTAAATACATTTTAATGTCGATAATACAACATAAAATGTACGTTTGTAAATACATTTTAATCTATCGTGAAATACACTAGAATGCAGGATTTTGCATTTACCTGCTAAAATTTTTCCCTGGGGAGTACTCCCGGACCCCCCGTAATTTAGCACTAAGGCTTGACCGGGAGAATCCTTGCGACATCGATATCAGTGTATAAAAATAACTCGACGCATTTCTTTTATCGCGAGATTTGTCATTGAGCCGAGAACGAAGATACTACAACGTACATTACACATAAACAGCACAAATGACCGTTTGTTTACATAATGCTTTCATTTGAACATATTAACAAAATATTCTCGAAAGAACTGGTCAATATAAATAAACTTACAACTAAATACTAAATTTTAGAATGTAGCAATATGCATACAACGAAACATCGATAAAATTCAGAAATCCGAAAAAGCTAACCGGCCATCCATTAGACGTCCGGCAAAATCGGAATATAGGAGTCTTCACTTTTTCTTCTCTTGCTAAGTTCCAACAAATCAATTATTTTCCCAAGGAAATCCTTGTTTTGTCGATTCCAGTCCCTTTTACGTTTTTTTTTGCCAGAATCTGCCTACGTTTTGGCAGGCTCGAGCTTTTGGCGTTCCACCATTTTGTATTGACTGATAACCCGCCCAATGCATTGTGAGACTAATTTGCATAGAAACTTGGTCCGTCAAACCTATTTATTATTTTTTGGAATTTCCCGTATACTTTCACAAATACACATTTTCCATCAGTTTTTGATTCGAGATCATTTGTTAGGTATATATTAATTCAGAAAACTCTAAAGAGGTCAAAATATAAACAATTATATATATATATATCTTTGTGAGTATGGAGCTTTAAGTTTCCTTATGAAAGCAAATGGACGTAAGGTAACCATTGGTCGAAAACCAAAGAGTAAAATACCGAAAAGGGCCAAGAAGTTATCATATCCGGGACATTAATGGGAAAGGACCAATTTCGTATCGTTTGTGAGAGTGTCTATGCTTCTCAACTGTTGTGGAAGTAATCAGATGTATCAGTATCGATAACACTGTCAGATATAACGATAACACTGTCAGATGTATCAGTATCGATAACACTGTCAGATGTATCAGTATCAATAACACTGTCAGATGTATCAGTATCGATAACACTGTCAGATGTATCTGTATCGATAACACTGTCAGATGTATCAGTATCGATAACACTGTCAGATGTATCAGTATCAATAACACTGTCAGATGTATCAGTATCGATAACACTGTCAGATGTATCTGTATCGATAACACTGTCAGATGTATCAGTATCGATAACACTGTCAGATGTATCAGTATCAATAACACTGTCAGATGTATCAGTATCGATAACACTGTCAGATGTATCAGTATCGATAACACTGTCAGATGTATCAGTATCGATAACACTGTCAGATGTATCAGTATCGATAACACTGTCAGATGTATCAGTATCGATAACACTGTCAGATGTATCAGTATCGATAACACTGTCAGATGTATCAGTATCGATAACACTGTCAGATGTATCAGTATCGATAACACTGTCAGATGTATCAGTATCGATAACACTGTCAGATGTATCAGTATCGATAACACTGTCAGATGTATCAGTATCGATAACACTGTCAGATGTATCAGTATCAGTATCGATAACACTGTCAGATGTATCAGTATCGATAACACTGTCAGATGTATCAGTATCGATAACACTGTCAGATGTATCAGTATCGATAACACTGTCAGATGTATCAGTATCGATAACACTGTCAGATGTATCAGTATCGATAACACTGTCAGATGTATCAGTATCGATAACACTGTCAGATGTATCAGTATCGATAACACTGTCAGATGTATCAGTATCGATAACACTGTCAGATGTATCAGTATCGATAACACTGTCAGATGTATCAGTATCGATAACACTGTCAGATGTATCAGTATCGATAACACTGTCAGATGTATCAGTATCGATAACACTGTCAGATGTATCAGTATCGATAACACTGTCAGATTATATCAGAATCGATAACACTGTCAGATGTATCAGTATCGATAACACTGTCAGATGTATCAGTATCGATAACACTGTCAGATGTATCAGTATCGATAACACTGTCAGATGTATCAGTATCGATAACACTGTCAGATATAACGATAACACTGTCAGATGTATCAGTATCGATAACACTGTCAGATGTATCAGTATCGATAACACTGTCAGATGTATCAGTATCGATAACACTGTCAGATGTATCAGTATCGATAACACTGTCAGATGTATCAGTATCGATAACACTGTCAGATGTATCAGTATCGATAACACTGTCAGATGTATCAGTATCAATAACACTGTCAGATGTATCAGTATCAATAACACTGTCAGATGTATCAGTATCGATAACACTGTCAGATGTATCAGTATCGATAACACTGTCAGATGTATCAGTATCGATAACACTGTCAGATGTATCAGTATCGATAACACTGTCAGATGTATCAATAACACTGTCAGATGTATCAGTATCGATAACACTGTCAGATGTATCAGTATCGATAACACTGTCAGATGTATCAGTATCGATAACACTGTCAGATGTATCAGTATCGATAACACTGTCAGATGCGTATCAGTATCAATAACACTGTCAGATGTATCAGTATCGATAACACATGTCAATGTATCAGTATCGATAACACTGTCAGATGTATCAGTATCGATAACACTGTCAGATGTATCAGTAATCGATAACACTGTCAGATGTATCAGTATCGATAACACTGTCAGATGTATCAGTATCGATAACAAGCTGTCAGATGGTATCAATAACACTGTCAGATGTATCAGTATCGATAACACTGTCAGATGTATCAGTATCGATAACACGTCAGATGTATCCAGTATCGATAAGCACTGTCAGATATATTATTCAGTATCGATAACACTGTCAGATGTATCAGTATAGATACCACTGTCAGATGTATCAGTATCGATAACACTGTCAGATGTATCAGTATCGATAACAACTGTCAGATGTATCGATAACACTGTCTGATGTATCTGTATCGATAACACTGTCAGTTGTATCGATAACACTGTCAGATGTATCAGTATCGATAACACTGTCAGATGTATCAGTATCGATAACACTGTCAGATGTATCAGTATCGATAACACTGTCAGATGTATCAGTATCGATAACACTGTCAGATGTATCAGTATCGATAACACTGTCAGATGTATCAGTATCGATAACACTGTCAGATGTATCAGTATCGATAACACTGTCAGATGTATCAGTATCGATAACACTGTCAGATGTATCAGTATCGATAACACTGTCAGATGTATCAGTATCGATAACACTGTCAGATGTATCAGTATCGATAACACTGTCAGATGTATCAGTATCGATAACACTGTCAGATGTATCAGTATCGATAACACTGTCAGATGTATCAGTATCAATAACACTGTCAGATGTATCAGTATCGATAACACTGTCAGATGTATCAGTATCGATAACACTGTCAGATGTATCAGTATCGATAACACTGTCAGATGTATCAGTATCGATAACACTGTCAGATGTATCAGTATCGATAACACTGTCAGATGTATCAGTATCGATAACACTGTCAGATGTATCAGTATCGATAACACTGTCAGATGTATCAGTATCGATAACACTGTCAGATGTATCAGTATCGATAACACTGTCAGATGTATCAGTATCGATAACACTGTCAGATGTATCAGTATCGATAACACTGTCAGATGTATCAGTATCGATAACACTGTCAGATGTATCAGTATCGATAACACTGTCAGATGTATCAGTATCGATAACACTGTCAGATGTATCAGTATCGATAACACTGTCAGATGTATCAGTATCGATAACACTGTCAGATGTATCAGTATCGATAACACTGTCAGATGTATCAGTATCGATAACACTGTCAGATGTATCAGTATCGATAACACTGTCAGATGTATCAGTATCGATAACACTGTCAGATGTATCAGTATCGATAACACTGTCAGATGTATCAGTATCGATAACACTGTCAGATGTATCAGTATCGATAACACTGTCAGATGTATCGATAACACTGTCAGATGTATCAGTATCGATAACACTGTCAGATGTATCAGTATCGATAACACTGTCAGATGTATCAGTATCGATAACACTGTCAGATGTATCAGTATCAATAACACTGTCAGATGTATCAGTATCGATAACACTGTCAGATGTATCAGTATCGATAACACTGTCAGATGTATCAGTATCGATAACACTGTCAGATGTATCAGTATCGATAACACTGTCAGATGTATCAGTATCGATAACACTGTCAGATGTATCAGTATCGATAACACTGTCAGATGTATCAGTATCGATAACACTGTCAGATGTATCAGTATCGATAACACTGTCAGATGTATCAGTATCGATAACACTGTCAGATGTATCAGTATCGATAACACTGTCAGATGTATCAGTATCGATAACACTGTCAGATGTATCAGTATCGATAACACTGTCAGATGTATCAGTATCGATAACACTGTCAGATGTATCAGTATCGATAACACTGTCAGATGTATCAGTATCGATAACACTGTCAGATGTATCAGTATCGATAACACTGTCAGATGTATCTGTATCGATAACACTGTCAGATTATATCAGTATCGATAACACTGTCAGATGTATCTGTATCGATAACACTGTTAGATATATCGATAACACTGTCAGATGTATCAGTATCGATAACACTGTCAGATGTATCAGTATCGATAACACTGTCAGATTATATCAGTATCGATAACACTGTCAGATGTATCTGTATCGATAACACTGTTAGATATATCGATAACACTGTCAGATGTATCAGTATCAATAACACTGTCTGATGTATCAGTATCGATAACACTGTCTGATGTATCAGTATCGATAACACTGTCAGATGTATCAGTATCGATAACACTGTCAGATGTATCAGTATCAATAACACTGTCAGATGTATCAGTATCGATAACACTGTCAGATATATCAGTATCGATAACACTGTCAGATGTATCAGTATCGATAACACTGTCAGATGTATCAGTATCGATAACACTGTCAGATGTATCAGTATCGATAACACTGTCAGATGTATCAGTATCGATAACACTGTCAGATGTATCAGTATCGATAACACTGTCAGATGTATCAGTATCGATAACACTGTCAGATGTATCAGTATCGATAACACTGTCAGATGTATCAGTATCGATAACACTGTCAGATGTATCAGTATCGATAACACTGTCAGATGTATCAGTATCGATAACACTGTCAGATGTATCAGTATCGATAACACTGTCAGATGTATCAGTATCGATAACACTGTCAGATGTATCAGTATCGATAACACTGTCAGATGTATCAGTATCGATAACACTGTCAGATGTATCAGTATCGATAACACTGTCAGATGTATCAGTATCGATAACACTGTCAGATGTATCGATAACACTGTCAGATGTATCAGTATCAATAACACTGTCAGATGTATCAGTATCGATAACACTGTCAGATGTATCAGTATCAATAACACTGTCAGATGTATCAGTATCGATAACACTGTCAGATGTATCAGTATCGATAACACTGTCAGATGTATCAGTATCAATAACACTGTCAGATGTATCAGTATCGATAACACTGTCAGATGTATCCACTAGTTTTAAGTTTGAATTATAATTACAATAGTAATACAGTAAAACATACGTTACTTTGTCTGATAATGTGGTTTACCATAGTAAGTAGGTCACAACCTCTGTATACAGGATTGTACAACCTACGTCAGCGTAAAGACTACCACACTTCCGATGAGTCAAATAATGACCCGAGAAGACTGAATATCATCTGAGTGGACCAGTTGTCCACTTGCTAGTGACATATGGACTTAGAAAACACCAGTTTACGCGTACTCGAGTACACAAATATATAGCTATCTGAATATATCAGTTGAAAAACTTACATGGCTTCCCTTACACAATTAGAAAACTAAAAAAGACTAACCACATACGAATTTATCCTATATATTTAACTTAACTGTGTAGCACCTGTTTAATTGTTTTTGATATTTTCACATATGACATTTCGTTTATTATTCAGAAATCTTATTTTACGAATTCTTTTTTTTTCCGACCCTAGATACACCGACAACTTCCACAATATAGCCTCTAAATTACATCAGCTATTCTAAAAAAACTTCTGAAGTGCAGCGTTTAATACGTGTACTAGCAGCTGTGGCAGGGTAAACTATTGGTTACCTCGATGCTTTTTTATTATTAGAGCAGCATTGTCTTGAATCATTTTCATATCAAAGCGGTCAAAGTAGAAAAGACATTGCTATATGATATGATCCTATATAACGTTGATATCAAAGTGGTCATAATGAAGAAGTCTTAGGAAGTGTGCGCTAGGTAAACAACAGTTTTCAAATGAACAATAAGAACAATACGTTCAGGTGTTTTGATGTATTAATGAATGTTGTTTAGAAAGTATGGATACGCCTTTTGATAAGATCATCAGCGTGTTGATGGAACAGTCATGATCGGTATAAGAAAGGTGCCTTGCTTTCCGGTGCAGCGATAGGAAGGGTATACAGTGCAATATTAAATCCCGTCGAGTGTACTTGACTGAGAAGTGACTACCTTGGTTGTCTAGGTATGAATTGATGGTAAAACTCGATGTTTTGATAAACTACATCAACATCGTTTTACTTAATCAACAATAATATTATAATATGAGTTGAATTTTCACTAGAGACATGACGTTGTCACGTGGTTCTGGATACATTGTTTCTGTCTAAAGTAATTTAAGGTGACAAATTCGTATGTCTCTTTATTTCACGTCCCTCACGGTCTTGTTTTTCTTTCTTTCTATTTTCTGTCATCTGCTTTGGCATTCTGTCTTTTGTGTCAGCGTTGTGTCTTTTCCATGTGTGTGGATCGCGCGACGCTTTTTTGTGTTTACGATTATGCTATGTTTTATCCACTATGATTTTGTAAACTGTGATATATTTCGTCCTTGTGAGTTGTCAATGAGATGTTTTGTTCGTGAATGGTGACACAGTGATATATTATGTCTGTGTATGTTGATACAGTGAAATATTATTTCTGTGTGATATTTATGTCGATGTATGTTGAAACTGTGATATATGATGTCTGTGTATGTTGACACTGTGATACATTATGTCATGTATGTTGACACTGTGATATATAATGTCTGTGTATGTTGACACTGTGATATATAATGTCTGTGTATGTTGACACTGTGATATATAATGTCTGTGTATGTTGACACTGTGATATATTATGTCTGTGTATGTTGACACTGTGATATATTATGTCTGTGTATGATGACACTGTGATATAACATGTCTGTTTATGTTGACACTGTGATAAATGATGTCTGTGTATGTTGACACTGTGATATATTATGTCATGTATGTTGACACTGTGATATATTATGTCTGTGTATGTTGACACTGTGATATATAATGTGTGTGTATGTTGACACTGTGATATATTATGTCTGTGTTTATTGACACTGTGATATATAATGTCTGTGTGTGTTGACACTGTGATATATTATGTCATGTATGTTGACACTGTGATATATTATGTCTGTGTTTATTGACACTGTGATATATAATGTCTGTGTGTGTTGACACTGTGATATATAATGTCTGTGGTTATTGACACTGTGATATATAATGTCTGTGTATGTTGACACTGTGATATATAATGTCTGTGTATGTTGACACTGTGATATATAATGTCTGTGTGTGTTGACACTGTGATATATAATGTCTGTGTGTGTTGACATTGTGATACATTATGTCATGTATGTTGACACTGTGATACATTATGTCATGTATGTTGACACTGTGATATATAATGTCTGTGTATGTTGTCACTGTGATATATTATGTCTGTGTATGTTGACACTGTGATATAATATGTCTGTTTATGTTGACACTGTGATACATTATGTCATGTTTGTTGACACTGTGATATAATATGTCATGTATGTTGACACTGTGATATATAATGTCTGTGTATGTTGACAGTGTGATATATTATGTCCGTGTTTATTGACACTGTGATATATAATGTCTGTGTGTGTTGACACTGTGATATATAATGTCTGTGTGTGTTGACACTGTGATATATAATGTCTGTGTGTGTTGACACTGTGATATATAATGTCTGTGTATGTTGACACTGTGATATATAATGTCTGTGTGTGTTGACACTGTGATATATAATGTCTGTGTATGTTGACACTGTGATATATAATGTCTGTGTGTGTTGACACTGTGATATATAATGTCTGTGTATGTTGACACTGCGATATAGTTTGTCCTCGAATACTGTCAGTGATAATTTTCACTGTAATTTTAATTATTCTGTCCATTTGTTGTACCACCATAATTTTCCTTTTTTGAAATTTGTAATAAATGACAAATAATACAATTGTATATATGTAACTGTAATCTATAGTCTGTTCCAATATTATACCATATCGATAATTCTTTTTTCTATGGCACCTACATGGAGACGCTAAAACTGTATCGTTTGACTTAAAGTATACGACAGACGCTCTTATAACCAAATAAGGTCATAATATCAAAGCAGTGTTTTCATCTTTTAAATATCACTAAATTTCGTCTTAATGGTTACTTACCTTGTTTGGCACAGTGTTGTGTGGTCATAACATCGCTGTTGTTTGGACGAAATCTGGAACATTGATAAGAAAAATCACCAAACTTGCACAGCTCATACCATAACCAGTGTATTTCTCCAATAAACTCCCTCTCTATCCTGAATAATTGAAGCGAGACATAAACACGGACGTTCTGCCATCAAATCCACCATAAACCTTCTTGTTATTGCTTTATAAATAATTTTTAATTTATTTTTGAAATTTGAAATTTTCAAATCAAAGTCTTGGACAGGAAATAGTTATTTTAATTCAGTGTCTACGACTAGATACAACAGTTTGGCAGATATTATAACAAAGCGATAATTCAGTCGAATATAATAACTTAAGTTTTGGCCATGAAACCTACTACAGAATGTGTAAATAAAAAAATACGGCTGGTGTGATATACAACCAGGCTACATTATATATAACATGATGATTCAATTACGTAATAATACCATAAACATCAGCAGCTTAGAACATATTTATTTACATATTTAGATACAGGCCAAACACTGCCAAACTTAAGCACTGCATAGCGTCAATATTGAGAGGAGCAAGCAGCGTATAGCGACTGTTACAAGGTGAACCCGTTAGCTGTTTACAGACGATGGGTTACTTATTGATGTGCTGTCTTCTTTAGTTGCATGAGTCAAAAAGTGCCCTAGACAAAGTACTTAAACCGACTGAACTTGTATGGGATCGTTCTCATATCACCACGACTTCTATTGCTACAGCGGATATGAAAACATCCTTCAAATCAAAACTAGATATTTCCTTTGTATTGTAAATATATTACTAAAATAAATGTAACACTTATTAAGTATACCTTATATGTACTAAGGTGTTTTATAGAGTGGTCTGAAGAACCAACAAGTCAATGCATATTGGAGACGGGACGGGTTGTTGTTGTTGTTGTTACTGGGGTAGTTCTTGTTTATTGTTTCATGTCCACTTACACATATTTTTTTTTATTTATTGTGGTTATAGTAAACATCATAGTAGTGATAAACAGTTTTGTGTATAACAACGGATTATCTACTTATAAGGACATTTGACTATGTCCTGGGGGTTTCCCCTAAAGTACCTCTTCCTGCTATCCAGATGATGAGGCTGCTCAGTCACCGACGGATGGCTATATAAATGAAAACGGTCATGGTGAAATCAAACAGTACATATTAGTAGTCTCAGGTATAGCCTTCACTGTTTAATAGTAAGTTTACATAGCATCCCATTACCAGGCGGACGGGTGCACGGACTGCTCAACATGGGGACTTACACCTGGATAACAGCATTCACGGTATGTAACAAAACATTACTGTAACAGTAACATATTATCTGTAACAAAGCATTACTGTAACAGTAACATATTATCTGTAACAAAACATTACTGTAACAGTAACATATGATCTGTAACAAAACATCACTGTAACAGTAACATATTATCTGTAAACAAAACATCACTGTAACAGTAACATATTATCTGTAACAAAATATTACTGTAACAGTAACATATTATCTGTAACAAAACATTACTGTAACAGTAACATATTATCTGTAACAAAACATTACTGTAACAGTAACATATTATCTGTAACAAAATATTACTGTAACAGTAACATATTATCTGTAACAAAACATTACTGTAACAGTAACATATTATCTGTAACAAAACATTACTGTAACAGTAACATATTATCTGTAACAAAACATTACTATAACAGTAACATATTATCTGTAACAAAACATTACTGTAACAGTAACATATTATCTGTAACAAAACATTACTATAACAGTAACATATTATCTGTAACAAAACATTACTGTAACAGTAACATATTATCTGTAACAAAACATTATTGCAAAATCAATTTTATTATTTCCTGGTTTAATTTGTAGATTAAAACACGTCAACTTTATTAAAAAGTTTTTACATTTTTTGTGTGTGATTACACTTTCGTATTTCACTGCAAGTGTTAAATGTTTTGATACTGACAGAGCTTATCTTTATGCATACTTACCAACCAAATTGTTTCATAATTTTTAGTTTTCTTATAAAGCATTATATTACCCAATATACATTGTATTTCCAAACCATTCCATTGTCTCGAATGACATGGAGAAAACACCTTTGTCCATACAGAGAGTAATTAATATAAGCTTATAGCTTGTTTTCGATTCCTACTGAAAGAAGTTATGAATTTTGATATAGTGTGTAAGTGTAATTAGATAGAATATTGTTTAAACAAAGGGCCTTTCTGAAGGGGACGAATGTGGTTAGAAACCTCTATCGATATTAGCGCTAGTTTTTCACCGCAATCAAATGGTTTGTTATGTAACACGATGTTATATCAGTACACGTGCAAAATACTAAAATTCTATGACATCACATTGAAGCGTATATAAATATGAAAATGCAATTCAAGAAAGTTAATGCTTATTATGCTGTGAGCGACAATTATTGTACAGACATCAGAGACCATTAGAATGAATACCAAGATAAGAACGCCGTTGTGATGTTTTATAACAAAGCAGGCCGACTTTATACTCTATCGCCCTCACTCGGCGTTTATCTATCTAATGAAAATGTTAAGTAATAAAATAGCTTTTTTTGTCACGGAAGACAAACTGCACGTGCCAGGTAACAATTAATGTGTGAGGTGCATGCGCGTGCCTTTATTTGATTATGTGAAACCCGTTTTTATTAAATAATCAAATTTCACTATGCACATTTAATAGGACACGTAATTATGAAATTATTTGTTTTATTTTTGTTAAAAGACACCTTTTATCCGTGCCGAAATAGTATATACTAACTAGCACACAGGAGAAAGGTGAATAAAACAGCAAATATTTTCTGAAAATGAAAATTTATGTTCAAAATCATATAGACCCTGACTTATCGAATGTTTGTCAGTACCAACTTTTCATAGTAGTTAGCAACAGTCCATAGCTTCCTACTGCCTATAGTTACCGACTGTCTGTAGTTAGCAACTGTCCATAGCTTCCTACTGCCTATAGTTACCAACTGTCTGTAGTTAACTGTCCATAGCTTCCTACTGCCTATAGTTACCAACTGAATCTCGGCTAACTTATTTTTATCATTACCTAGCTTTGTCATGATACTTAAAATTCCTAAAAGAAGTGAGATTTAATTGTCTGTAAAATGACAAACATCGCTTCAAATATCTACTGGGACGGCGCCAATGATACTCCTATGGTAACTAATACTTATTTAAGATTCAGTTATATTTGAATCTACATAAGACAACAACATTGTAGGGAATACAGAGTGTATGTCATATACTAGTACGCAATATGATGTTTGCCTGATAAAAATACCACAGCAAAGCAATTATATATTTAATATTAAAGAGTTAAGTCCGTATCTACCAACTCTAAAAAGTTACCAATTAACAGACTTTTGACCAATTCTTTCTGTTGTTACCGAAAGTAAGTCCATACCTTAAACACGAATTACCAACTCAGTTTTTACCGGGAAAAGTCTTTTGATGTTTCTTTATCAAATATTGTGATATAATATAAGTATAGCTTGATAAAACATTTTGGTTAAGGATTGGCAATAGGCTCTTTTGAAAAATATTAGTTCAAAGTAAACCATTGATACTTCTGGTAGCTATATTATGTGTTGTGTAAGCTTTAACATTGAGTGATTAAGATATACTTTGAATGTATTTACTGGGATAACTGTGTTCATACATTGATAAGTTTAGTTTGTCGATCAAATGCTCTTCTTTCAATTCGACCTCCGGTTCAACATGGTTTATTTCCGATTTACCTTTTCTATCATTTATCTATACCCATCACAACTCGATAAAGTGACAAAACATTATAAAATGCCTCAAAACTCAAAAATGAGGACAGGTAAACGTGGTTTTGATCTTACAACCACACTGCAATGGTATACTAGCTGCGTATCATTAAAACTAATATACTCGATTACTGAAGTCCTGTGGTCATACCCAAATTCTTTTTCCCGTCCAAATCACGGATGTGTCAAGATTATCCAACTAAGAATACAGAAACAGGGACTACTAATTCCTGCGGTTGGAATCAGTGTTGTTATAAAAAATACACAAAAAAATAGACTGATAAAGCACGTTTTATCAAACATATGACGGTGTACGTTAGCAATGAACATCTCCAAGTTAATTATCTATGGCCGAGAAAAGCCAGTCATATCCACCGCGTAGTTTTCATGACTTGTCTTCTTATCGTATGACTCAGTTTCAATTTAAAATTCGTTAAAATGTAATTAGATGTTAAACCGCCTGTTCTAGGTCGAACACATATGTCATGCAATCTAATTCAAAGGAAATTAAGATAACAGTATGAAAGTAAGGACTTTACATAGACATACAAACAATGGGAAGTGTATTGGTGTCTTTAATAATAAAATGGCCCTTCGATTGTCTTTACTGTTAGAGTGACCATTGTATCACAAAACATCACATTATATATGTTCATTCTTTGAAGTCGGAATATAATTTTGGCACAAACTATCGTTTCAATAAAATACCACCACAACATTCTGCTTGTCATGAATATCATGTATATTTCGAACATACCTTTACTAGTAGTTTGTATTCCTGGAGAGGCCTTCTTAAATGACCTTACACAGGCAAAATGTCTTGATGTAAATTTGACCTGAATTTGACCTGAATTTGACCTGATTTATTTTTCGTGTCAAATTCAGATCAATTTCTTGACATGAATTGACTATTCTGCCCTTTAATGTCAATTTGACCTGAAAATATTGATATAAAATTAACGTGAATTCGACATGAATTGACATGAAGACACTTTGCCTGTGTAGTTGATAGGACGTTACCAAACCAAACTACCTAGAATCAACCAGGTTTTAAGTACATAGTTCAATACAATTACATAAACGAATTTAGAAGGACAATGGACGAACCTTAATTTGATTTTATCTACCATAAGTAAATCCTTCACGGTGTTATTCGTTACAGGTGTTGTGTGGGATCGTCAGTGTTTACGGACAGAGAGACCGGAAACCATTTACGGATATGACGATCGACCAGATCATATCAAAGACGATGGGTGATAATGAAAGTAAGTACTGTTACCATTCACGTTACAGGTCCCTTTATATTGTACCAAGTGTTACCAGCCAAGTATCCGGAAAAAAAATCAAAATAAATGAAATAATAATAACCCGTCAGACAGCTTAATGTGTGTGTTAACTGTTCTTGGTTTTAACGTCTTACTCATCGACTCTATCAACAAATAAGTTCTTGATTATTTGATGGTGGATACATGGTTTCTTCTTGACAATTATTTTTTTTTTTGGGGGGGGGGGGGGGGGGGGGGGCTGAGGGGCGTAGTATTTTCACTCTAAATTACTTTAAACCCTAATATTTGCCTGAATGAAGGTTAAGTTTTCTGAAACAATTCTTTGTTGATATAATAAAAGTGAGGATCATTTAAATGCTTCTAGCAACTTTTTTCTTTTCCGATTTTATTTCACACAATCAGCAATAAATCATGGCACTAATAGCATATGTTCGTAAAAATCCATATATTTTGTTCATATCTGAACGTTCCTGGCACGTGCTTTCTGGATAAATGGTAATATACCATATAACTAACCGATTTACACGAGTACTGCCAAGATGTAGGGTACTGTTGGGGGCCATGTGATCGGTCTGGTTGCTGTGGCGGTATGTTAATTAACCTATATGTATGGTATTATAGACATTGTAACCACACCTGGACAAAAAACACTACCGTTAAGATAGATATTTAAACCTTAAACATTTGAAAGACGAATAACGTTTACCAAATTTTATTTTTTCTTCTGATAATTACGAGGCTACAAAACATAAACACTCCCGTTTTCAACAACAGCAAAGTAATAAGAATTGGGTACAAATATAGAAATAAATATAAAAAAAAACCAAGATAACGCTTATGATAAACCCTTATAGATACAGTTGATACTGACCACTCCAGTAGATACTGACCACTCCAGTAGGTACTGACCACTCCAGTAGATACTGACCACTCTAGTAGATACTGACCACTCCAGTAGATACTGACCACTTCAGTAGATACTGACCACTCCAGTAGATACTGACCACTCCAGTAGGTACTGACCACTCCAGTAGATACTGACCACTCTAGTAGATACTGACCACTCCAGTAGATACTGGCCACTACATTAAATACTGACCAATCCAGTAGATACTGACCACTCATGTAGAACCTGATCTCTTTAGTAGATACTAACCACTGCAGTAGATACTGACCACTACATTAGATACTGACCACTCCATGAAATACTGACCACTCCAGTCGATATTGATCACTCTAGTAGGTACTGAACCACAATTAAATAAAATTTTCTTATTAGCATATTTTTCAACTAACACTTGCCATTTACCCCCTGATGTGAATAACCTACGTATCCAGGTAAGTTTCAAGGCTTCGATAAAAGACTTTCTTGGTAGCTTTTATCTCCTTTTTTGTTTTATCGACTCGACTTTACCATAAGAAATTAAAGATTTCTAAGTATAATATTTTAATAAAATTGTTATCAGGATTTGGTAAGGAGATAAATAGATGATTAAATTGGGATATTAATAAAGATTTAATTATTTGTATTCTTCCTATTGGTGTTAATACTCTTCTACTCCAATTCTTAATTATAGACTTAAGTTTCACTAATCTTTTATCATAATTTAATTTAGGGATTTGATGTAAATCTACATGAAATTCTATACCTAGTATCGTAAATTTTAGACTTCCCCATTGCAGGTTCCATTCTGGGTAATGAACATCATCAATGTACTTTTTACTGCCTATCCATATTACTTGTGTTTTGCTTTTATTTATTCTGATACCAGAATTGTTTTGCAAATGAATTTAGTTCTTTTATTGATTCTTTTAATGATTGTTTTGTTCCATCTAATATAAGAGAGGTGTCATCTGCGTATTTTGAGAGAAGTAGTCGACAGTTATATATGTTTATACCCCTAATAAGATTATTATTTCTAAGTCTAATTGCTAGTATTTCTGAACACAAAATAAAAATATAAGGAGCTATTGGATCACCTTGCCGACATCCCCTCTTAATTTCGAAAAAAGAAGACAGATTACCACCTTGATTAATTGCAGACAGAATTATTATGTAATGTTTTTATCCAGCTTCTAATATCTTTACCAAAATTAGAATATTTAAATACATTATCAATATACTCCCAGCTCACCGAATCAAACGCCTTTTCAAAATCCACAATCAAAAGCATCTCATCAATATCGTTATCCTCTGTATACTGCATTATATCGTAAATTTATCGAGTATTTCCCCCTAAAAATCTGCCTGAAATAAAACCTGTCAGGTAAAAGAAATTGCCTTGGTTATCACCTTTAGGTATACATGTAATAATTCCAGGTTTTTGTGTTATGGATAAGCTTCCATTTAAAAAAGATCTTAAAACAAACTTACCTAATTGTTTATTATTTTTCATATTTTTTAAAGAATGTGAGGATTCAGTATAAGTTATATTTCCCTCTAAAGATAAAGATTCTACATCATTTAATTTTGGAACATCACAACTCGATAAAAATTGATTTAAATCTACTTCTTCAATGTTACTATTACTTGCATACAATTGTTTATAAAATAATTTAACTTCATTTAAAATATCTTCATGTTTTCTTACGACATCACCATTTTCTTTTTCTATCATCGGGATAATTTTAGAGGTAAAATGTCTATTTTCAAGATTAAAACAATATTTTGTCGGCTTCTCACCCTCTTCCACCCAATTAACCTTTGACCTTATAATACTACCCCTCATTTTCCTATCCCTTTTTTTTTCATCTACTTGAGCCAAATTAACATTATCCATATTTTCTAAACTGTTAATAGATTCTATTGGAGTATTTTTTGAATGTTTTGTATTTCTTTCTTATATGATGCATATGAAATAGTTTTACCTCTTATTTCAAATAGTATAGTTTCTAAAAAAAGTTGGTCATTAATTTGAAACTGGATATCATCGTCTGATATATCATTAAGGAAATGTGGGTTATAAATCAATAGGGCATACTGCTTTTTAATTTCCAAAATTAGCGTATCTATAGTTTTGAGATAGTCCTCATCATGTAATAAAGAATTATTAAATTTCCAGAGGCCTCTTTCTCTCTTAAAGTCAGTAAATTTTAATGTAATAATAGGTATGGAATCATCAGATCTGTATCTGATGAGCGGTATAGCTCAAAGTAATAAATGAACTTGAACTTGATCTGTTTCAATACTAGATTTTTGTACATTACTTAACATATTTTCCGATGCAAGTACAAAATCTAAATGTGCCTGCTTAATAGGATTATTTATTCTCCATGTATATCTCTTATAATCTGGATGTTGTTCTCTAAAAATATCTACTAAACTGAATCAATTACTTTATCTCGTGCCTTAGGATTATTTATCTGTTTATCACTTCTGTCATTATCAAGGTCAGGGTTCATCACTAAATTAAAATCTCCACAAATAATACAAAAGTCATTACTATATTTATCACATCTATTACTTGCTGGTAAAAAATATTGTTTACATCTTACACCAAAAATATCTATATATTCAAGTGTAGAACGATTTAAAACAAGGAGAAGTTGATAGCACTATAAACGATATCACGACAGGAACCACGACATGAATCTGTATGTAGCTATGAGTTATGTGTGTTTACAATTAGAAGACATAATATTGTCAGCACTGTCAACTTACCTACTTTAACTTAGATTGAAGTTTCAGAATATTTTTCGCGCAACATTCTAAAAAACAATATAATAGTTCGTGTTACTTCAAATCCGTGAATCTATAGAATACACGGAAGGAAGAAAACGACTTTAGTTTAACATGGATAAATAAAGTTGAGGATTTTATTAGCTTAAGTTGACAAGGTTCTAAACAACGATAACCAGATGTTCTCCGCTGACACCTATCCCCAAATCAAATCCACATCTCCGAAATAGATATCGCATTTTCCTTTTGAACTTATATCAACTCATAAGTATCAAATTATCTATTTGTTCGCATGAAACAATAACCGCTGTTACACATAGTTAGTATATAGAGCGTGATAAGTGTGCCCGTGCGGTATGCACCATATGCACATGAACTATCCCTGTGCCACGTGAGCTAGACTTAGTCATGTTACAGTCCTGCATGGAAAGGAAAGTAAAGGAAAGGGACTCGTAATTGGTCTGATATTCACATTCTGTTGAAGGGTATCGCAGTACCTGTTTTCCGAACCCTCTGGCCCTCGTGTATGATGAAATATCCACCACATACTGTAATTTATTTTGATGCGAAATATTACATAAATTTAATTGGTGAAACATTTATGATGAATATCATCTGAAATGAATGTTGTTTCTCAAATACTTGTGAATTTTTAATATAATTTAATTAATTATGAACCTGGTTCAATCCAGTGCTGTCAATACATAAAGCAATGAAACTTAATGGCCAGTGTTATTGACATATTACCGGTAACCACTATAGCTAGTCTCACTAATGGCCAGTGTTATCGACATATTACCGGTAACCACTATAGCTAGTCTCACTAATGACCAGTGTTATTGACATATTACCGGTAACCACTATAGCTAGTCTCACTAATGACCAGTGTTATCGACATATTACCGGTAACCACTATGGCTAGTCTCACTAATGACCAGTGTTATTGACATATTACCGGTAACCACTATAGCTAGTCTCACTAATGACCAGTGTTATCGACATATTACCGGTAACCACTATAGCTAGTCTCACTAATGACCAGTGTTATTGACATATTACCGGTAACCACTATAGCTAGTCTCACTAATGACCAGTGTTATTGACATATTACCGGTAACCACTATAGCTAGTCTCACTAATGACCAGTGCTATCGACATATTACCGGTAACCACTATAGCTAGTCTCACTAATAGATATAGTATTTTAACCAATATTCTTGTTCCTCTCTCCAGTGATAGCCAATCTCGTACGGATACCCGACGGTAAAAGGTTAGCTGAACTGGACATGATGCTTACTCCAGAACAGTATGACGCCTTTTATCCAAATAACACAAAGAAAAGGTAAACAATGAATAGTATCTGTTTTATAGTTGTATCGGCTGGAATCTAGTTAATGTTTCCTTACTGTTAAAGATACTTCATCATCTACAATTTATACAGTGCCTCTCGCAAAAACATAATGATATTTTGATAAAATAATATAATGATATACTCATATAATGAAATGATAGTGTAATAGAATAATGATATACATGTAATATAATAATATAAAAAAAGATCGCTTGAAAGACCGGAATAGATGCAGAACGCAATAGAATTTATTTAGGATGTTCATAATTATGTGCCACTTTAAACATAAAAGATAAAATTTAAAGATTTTGGAGAATGGATGGCATTCCATATGAAAAATGAACTGGTATGTGTACCCTGCCAAGCCGCGTGTTATCTTGCGGCATGCCTTTACTTCATTATGAAACTGTTCAGTCAGCAGGAAAGAACGGTCAAGATAAACGCTCATTAATTGTTTGATAATTGTAAAAAAAAAAATAACGTTAATACCAGTATTTACTATTAAGTTCTTGTTCAACCTCTTCATGAGCATCTTAGTATCAATATATCATCTAGGGGAGACAATACCTACACTCTCAAAGACAAACTGTGAGCAGAATACTTCTGTTGGTATTTTGAAACTGTTGAAAACAATAATATTGTAATTCTGGAAATCTAAAGCAACGTTTTTCAGAACTACAGACCAGAAATAGCAAAACTATAGTCACAAACAAAACCCATTTTATTCTGTAGTAGGAGAAATAGCATTTAAGATGGCACGATTTTCAATTTAAATACTGTATTTATAACTAAATCATGATTGACTCTTCGGTTTCAGGAAGAAGAGGAAAGCTGTGAGCAACACTGTCTACCGTTGGCCCAGAGGCGTGATGGTGTATACAATCAAAGACGGAGTATTCAGTTAGTAACGATCATACTCATTTTTGATATCAGTTATCCCGCTATTGTTTTGTTATAAGTATATATAAGTATATAACGTATAGTATGTCTGTTACAGATTGATTTGGAACCGGTCTGATAAATGACATAGCGCATGGCGAATATTTAACTTCTTAATTGTTTTATGTAATAATCTATTAGACATGGACATTTCGGTCACTAAATCTGATACTGACATAGCGCATGGCCAAAAGTACTCTTCCAGTGTTTTATGTAATAAAGTATTAGACATGGACATTTCGGTCACTAAATCTGATAGATGACATGGCATGGTCAATAATAATCTTCCAGTGTTTTATGTAATAAAGTATTAGACATGGACATTTCGGTCACTAAATCTGATGGATGACGCCTTTTTGCTGTTATTTACTGATGAACATATGACACTGACGTAGCTGGGTAACTGGTACATACATTAACAGTTTTGAGGGACTGATTCATTGGACATCTCGACATGACATAACAAATACAATGCATTCATGCGTGTTGGCCTCTCTTGCAAAAATGTTATGGGATATGTACCTATGTACACAGTACTACGCCAGATACTTACGATTTACTCCTTTTTGTGACAATAGGCCAATATTTCACCTACTCCTTTCTGTGACAATAGGCCAATATTTCACCTACTCCTTTCTGTGACAATAGGTCAAAATTTCACCTACTCCTTTCTATGACAATAAGCCAATATTTCACCTACGCCTAGCGAATTCATTCTTATAAACATTTACTCGAACCCGGTAAAAAAAACCCGGTAAACAGTTCCTTTGGTCTGACAGAGTTCGCAAAAATGTAATGAAATGGGACATCAATGACGACTTAATACTCCACTGATCTGTATACAGCTTGATTGGTTTAGAATTGTTTTAACAACTATCCTATGATCGACATGTTTTGTAGGTAATGAAGACAAATACATGATCAAGGTAGCAATGAGAGAATGGGAAAAGTACACGTGCGTCCGCTTCCAGGAAAAACGACCATCAGATGAAAACTACGTTTTGTTTAATGACGGATTTGGGTAAGTTACCTCGTAAATGGCAATTGTGGCGTGTTTAGGTCTATTTATAATACATTAATATATAATATGTTTTAAAATGAACTTAATTCCTCATAATAATATGTAAAGACATAATCACTCTTCAATGAAAAGTGTAAAAATAAATGTCGATGACCGGTTTAAATTTGGAACATTTTAAAACCCTCAGTTTAATTCATTTTCGGCCCTACTCTACCAAACCATCAGTTTAATTTATTTTCGGTCCTTCATTGTCAGTTTGTGTTGAAAGTTGATTATACCTTGTGTGTCTTTTGTAAAACCTTCTATATCTTAAATCCACGACTTTTTATTAAAATAGTATCTTTACACAATACACATTCCCTTTCAGATGTAATTCACAGTTGGGGATGACTGGAAGGGAGCAGCTTCTGAATCTGGATGCCAACGGATGTAGATGGGTAAGTAAACAATACTTTATTTATTGATTTTCGTCGTCGTCGTCGTCTATTTAACGTGATGACCAGTGTAAGGATTTGTATTACCAAACCTCGTTGTTAATTTAATTGGAATAATGAAAAGATTACAAAACGATTACAATACTGGTTGGTCATCAAAACGTGTTGGTAGTGGTGTTAGTGAGTATGTCATTGTTCGAGGGGTTCATTTTCGCTGTTCTCTGGGAGAGATTCGAGAAAATTATTTGTAAAAAGAAAACAAATATGGCCAGTTTAATAAATTCCACGAAAATAACATCTTTTCAACTTTAAAGTTAGGTAAAGTCACACAAAGTTAACAATACCGTTAAAAGAGTAGGCAGATTTCCCTTAACGACCTCACCCTGCTAGTAGCAACCAACCATCGTTCTATATAGGAATTTGGCTGAAGTAGAAAATACCAAATGATTTGTTGAAAGGGTAAGAAAAGATGTACATCAGCAGAGCATAACTTTTCTAGAGAAAAAAACATTTTACAGGTTGTTTAATTGTTTATTCACGTGAAGTGATACAAAATGGCGGCTGTGTTTTGGCAGTAAAATCCTTCAAACATTTACAATGTTGGCAAACACGCCAAACGAGCGAAGGTAGGCAGTATACCTGGATCTTATATTTCTATTTAATCCGTAGTAAGGTCAAGTTATTGTACCTTAACAATAGAACCTATGGAATACAATCGTTACTGTTTACGTCTACAGAAAGGGCTATACCTACACGAGATAGGCCACGCCTTAGGTCTCATCCACGAGCATCAACGACCCATTAGAGACAGGTTCATCAGCATCATCTCCCAGAACGTGGAACCTTCGATGTTACAGTGGTTTAATAAGTATCCTCAGAGACAGGTTAACCCATACAACGTCGATTACGAATACTCCTCAGTCATGCACTACGGAATCACGGTAAGAAACACTTTAGATTCCATTAATTTGATAACATTAATTTACTTTGAACTTAAGAGACGCATGAAGTACAAACATATATGAGGGAATTATTGAATAAACTCCTATTTAACATATAGTGTCATTTAGAGCAAGACGATAGTGTGCCAACATTCCAAAGGAAAATATACTAAAGATTTCACTGATACATATCCTTCTTATGTTAATGCTTAAGCCCATTTATTTATGTATGTATTTGGTTATCTTTGGTTTCTTGTTTCTGAAAACTGGACATATAATGTTCACTTGAATATCGCAGACGCCTATGATTTTAAAGTATTAGTTTCCTTGTGAAGTACTAGACGTAAGTGTTCAAATCACCGGCCCTACAGGGATTTGTCCTATCGGGAATGTTTGCTGTATTTATTTGACAAAATATTGATGCGTAATTGCAATTGCCAATGTAGGCCTTTTCCAGAGACGGCAAATCCCAAACTATCAGGGCTCTACAGGCAGGCAGAGAGGAGGAAATTGGACGTGTATACCTGAAAGAACTGTCGTTTACCGATGTAGAGGTGGTCAACAATATGTATAACTGCAATGGTGAGTTGTGACGTCAGCAACATGTATAACTGTAATGGTGAGTTGTGACGTCAGCAATATGTATAACTGTAATGGTTAGTTGTGACGTTAGCAATATGTATAACTGTAATGGTTAGTTGTGACGTCAGCAATATGTATAATTGTAGTGGTAAGTTGTGACGTCAGCAACATGTATAACTGTAATGGTTAGTTGTGACGTCAGCAATATGTATAACTGTAATAGTAAGTTGTGACGTCAGCAACAGGTATAATTGTAGTGGTAAGTTGTGACGTCAGCAACATGTTTAACTGTAATGGTGAGTTGTGACGTCAGCAACATGTTTACATGTAATGTTGAGTCAAGATTTCACTAACATGTATAATGTAGCAGTACGATTGTTTTCAAATGTGATTTCAATAAATTTAATGTTTGTTTTCATATGTTTGTGATGTACTTTTCTTTGATGTCCATGCATTTCTCTCGGTCGTCGTAACATTAACTGTATACACCATAGGTAGTGTTAGAGAGAATAATGCAATTATTTATAGCTGAAATTTATGAAAGACAGCAAGACGTGATATGTGTTCGCCTTGATATTCAAAACATAACTTGCCTGTATACCATCGAAATGAAACATTACCGAAAGCTTTGCTACATAACTGTCGTCTTTATTTTCAGATCACTGTGACAAAGAAAGTAAAATCTGCATCAATGGAGGGTTTTTGGACCAGACCTGTCAATGTCTCTGTCCAGACGGTACCTACAATTGTGAGCAGGGCAATAACCAACCTGCAGATCCGTGTAAGTATATCATATCTGTCATATAAAGATATAGGGCGAGTTCAACTGGCAAATCAACACCAATAAACACTGCATCAGTTATAATATAGCAAAAGAATTTAGGTAACAACATTTGATCCTAAATTCACTGAAGAATGATAGGGGAACAAAGCAACTATATCATGTCTCTATAATTGCTTACGAGGCCCCTAACATTACTGACGAGTCCTAGAAGGCCAAACAGGTATATGGTGTCCCAAACATCACTGACGAGTCCTAGAAGGCCAAACAGCTATATGGTGTCCCGAAAATCACTGACGAGTCCTAGAAGGCCAAACAGCTATATGGTGTCCCAAACATTACTGACGAGTCCTAGAAGGCCAAACAGCTATATGATGTCCCAAACATCAATGACGAGTCCTAGAAGGCCAAACAGGTATATGGTGTCCCGAACATCACTGACGAGTCCTAGAAGGCCAAACAGCTATATGGTGTCCCTATCATCACTGACGAGACCTAGAAGGCCAAACAGCTATATGGTGTCCCAAACATCACTGACGAGACCTAGAAGGTCAAACAGCTATATGGTGTCCCTAACATCACTGACGAGTCCTAGAAGGCCAAACAGCTGTATGGTGTCCCTAACATCACTGACGAGTCCTAGAAGGGCCAAACAGCTGTACGGTGTCCCTAACATCACTGACGAGTCCTAGAAGGCCAAACAGCTGTACGGTGTCCCTAACATCACTGACGAGTCCTAGAAGGACGAAACAGCTGCATGATATCCCTACCATCACTGACGAGTTCTAGAAGGACGAAACAGCTGTATGTTGTTCCTAACATCACTGACGAGACCTAGAAGGACTAAACATATGTATGATCCCCCTACCAAACAGTTGCCTGATGCCCCTACCATCACTGACGAGTCTTAGAAGGACGAAACAGATGTATGATGTCCCTACCATCACAATGTGTGATGTCCCTTTCATCACCGAAGAGTTCTATACGCTATATTGTGCAGTTATGTTAATTGTTGACAGGCGTTTTTAACGTGTTTCTTGTATATTACTAGTCTTTAACTGACATTAAAATGTCAATAACATCAATTACCTTCTATATTAACGACACCTCTCTCTTGTAGCCTGTGTCAACACTGAGAGTGACTGGCAGTGTAACATATGGGCGACACAAGCAGAGTGTGCCAATAATCCAGGATTCATGCACGACAGATGTCGCAAGGCGTGTGGCCTCTGTGGAACACCAACGTCTGTAGGTGGTACGTATAACCGGTCGCATTGACTCCGTTCCGTTATGTAACGCGCTGACGGGCTCAACTTCGACGTGTTACAGACTGTAAATATGACTGTATGAACGCGATGACAGGCTCCACCTTCATTGCTACAGTTTGACAATGTTTAACTCGATGGCGGGCTCCACTTCGATATGACACAGACTGTAAATTGAAGCGACACAACTGTAGAGCGTTCGGATTGTATTACGTTACAGCATAAAATATGTATCTCTTAACATTTTGGTAGTTAAATAGTTAAACAGCTGTGAATGTCATGTGATTGATTTTGTAATGGTCGATCGACACCCAATTAGAGTCAAAACGGTTTTTCTTCATCATTTGTGTTAACAGAAAGTAACAGTCCGTCTCATAAGTTTCGTGACAACTACACGTGTCTAGTTCTAGTTGTTGGTAGGTAAATATCCGAAACTTCGAAACAATATCTGTTTTATGATTAATATCTCCTGTTTAAGGTAATGGTGCTGAATGCCTCGATCTTTTTGACGAAGACGCCTGCCGGAAGTGGAAGGAGAACGGTGATTGTATCGTCAACGAGGACTGGATGAGACGAAGCTGCAACTCCACGTGCGGACTGTGTGACTCAAATTTAAGCCCACCCGGAAGTACGTCACAAGGAGTATTGTCGTCCTAGAATAAATTGTCAGATTTTTCAGGAGAGTTCTAACCCAAATTAACTATAATTATGTTTTTTAAAAATGTCATTGTACTGCATTCTATATTACAATAAATAGTTCTGACAGCTAGAGTCTAGTACATACAATTTACCGTGGGATATCATTAGATATGTGTACAAACTGACATTTTATTATATTCAATATCTTCCATACTTTAAATTGTACAAAAACATAAGAATATGCCTTCCCCGATATACGTGTCGACTACATGAAGTGTACACATTTAGGTAAGATCCTTGTCATTCCATCGGGAATAAGATGCTCAACTGACAAGTTGATGAAATTACACTTGATAACAGCATTTCTTTTCTATAATCGAACATTTTTGTTTACGTGTACTTGTAATTTTAGCGGACTGTGAAAACAGCCACAGCAGTGACAGTCAGTGTGAGGAATGGGCTCGTAAAGGGGAGTGTCAGATTAATCCTGCCTGGATGCCAGACAACTGTCAGAAAGCATGCCGTACGTGTCCTCTCCGACGAGGGACCACCCGACGACCACGAGTGACCACAACACGACCACGAGTGACCACACGTCGACCACAAGTGACCACACCACGACCACGAGTGACCACACGTCGACCACGAGTGACCACACGCCGACCAATTAGAACCACCACTCCCTATACCACACCCACTACAAGCGCTACACCAAGTGGTAACCGTATTTTCTGTTAATGTAGATGAATATTATCGTGTATGAACAAATGTTATTATATTTTGGTATAAATTGAATCGGGTACAAAAATAAACATAAAATATTTATTTGTCTAATTTCCTTCGTTGATTAACATTTTGAAAAATGTTTTAGATTTTATCTGGAGGATTACATTTTCTGGTGAAGATCCATAACATACATTTAATATGTTTTATTCAATACTTGAAAGTTATGTTCTTTAACGTTCGCCAGGCCGACTTATCTTTATAAGGAAATATATGTATATCTTCCTGTTTTCCAATAGCTGACTGTGAGAACCGCTGGCCAGACCGGCTGTGTATTCCCTGGTCAGAAAACCGTCACTGTCAAATCAACCCTACATTTATGGAGGTCAATTGTATGCTGTCGTGTAACAAATGTCCAATGACAACAAATACAGGGAATACTCCCGAAAAAGAACCTACAAATAGTAAGTCACCATTGAGTAACATTTCGTACGCACTCTTGTTTTCAGATAATCAAGTTTTTCACATAGGTCAGTTCTAAACCCCTTAGATTCGCACCGTCTACGAATAGTGTAGCCGACCTGACTTGTATACTTTTTGCCACCTAAGTGTAAATAGATTATCATTTAGACGAAATAATCATTACAATTTTTGGATAACATTCAGCTTATACCACACGTGGGAGAATCGTTTTGGTTGGCTAACACTTAAAGGCCGCTTCACAAGTCCCACAAATGATTATATATACGAGTTTTCTCATTTTTTGAAACGAATACACTTGCTTATTATTTATTATGATTTGTAATAAATTGTAACACTTCCATATATTTCCGAAATTGTCAGTTTTGCATATTAATTAGCACCATTGCACTTTAGGTCATATCCTTACACCCCACTTGATACTATGAATAGAACTCACTTTGACACAAAACAGAGACAAGTCCTTTCATCCTCAGATTAGCTTTTCTATTGTGGTAGAGACAGGTCACACAAACTCGTGGTTGTTGTTTGTTGTTTTCCTTTAAATCTCGTTACTTATTTTTCGTATTAAGTTACAACAAAAACAACAAAAGTATCACGATTAAAAGAAATACCATATACAACACCTCATTATATGTTATACAACAACCACTCTTTACATGTAACCTCTATATACAACAACCACTCATTACATGTGACCTCTATATACAACAACCACCCGTTACATGTGACCTCTATATACAACAACCACTCGTTACATGTGACCTCTATATACAACAACTACCCGTTACATGTGACCTCTATATACAACAACCACCCGTTACATGTAACCTCTATATACAACAACCACTCGTTACATGTGACCTCTATATACAACAACCACTCGTTACATGTGACCTCTATATACAACAACCACTCGTTACATGTGACCTCTATATACAAAAACCACTCGTCACATGTGACCTCTATATACAACAACCACCCGTTGTGTAACCTCTATATACAAAAACCACTCGTCACATGTGACCTCTATATACAAAAACCACTCGTTACATGTGACCTCTATATACAACAACCACTCATTATATGTGACCTCTATATACAACAACCACCCGTTGTGTAACCTCTATATACAACAACCACTCGTTGTGTAACCTCTATATACAACAACCACTCGTTACATGTCACCTCTATATACAACAACCACTCGTTACATGTGACCTCTATATACAACAACCACTCGTTACATGTGACCTCTATATACAACAACCACCCGTTGTGTAACCTCTATATACAACAACCACTCTTTACATGTAACCTCTATATACAACAACCACTCTTTACATGTGACCTCTATATACAACAACCACTCGTTGTGTAACCTCTATATACAACAACCACTCATTGTGTAACCTCTATATACAACAACCACTCGTTACATGTGACCTCTATATACAACAACCACTCGTTGTGTAACCTCTATATACAACAACCACTCATTGTGTAACCTCTATATACAACAACCACTCGTTACATGTGACCTCTATATACAACAACCAACCGTTACATGTGACCTCTATATACAACAACCACCCGTTACATGTGACCTCTATATACAACAACCACTCGTTACATGTGACCTCTATATACAACAACCACTCGTTACATGTAACCTCTATATACAACAACCACTCGTTACATGTGACCTCTATATACAACAACCACTCGTTACATGTGACCTCTATATACAACAACCACTCGTTACATGTGACCTCTATATACAACAACCACTCGTTACATGTGACCTCTATATACAACAACCACTCATTATATGTTATACAACAACCACTCATTATATGTTATACAACAACCACTCGTTACATGTGACCTCTATATACAACAACCACCCGTTACATGTGACCTCTATATACAACAACCACTCATTGTGTAACCTCTATATACAACAACCACTCATTGTGTAACCTCTATATACAACAACCACTCGTTACATGTGACCTCTATATACAACAACCACTCATTGTGTAACCTCTATATACAACAACCACTCATTGTGTAACCTCTATATACAACAACCACTCGTTGTGTAACCTCTATATACAACAACCACTCATTGTGTAACCTCTATATACAACAACCACTCGTTGTGTAACCTCTATATACAACAACCACTCGTTACATGTCACCTCTATATACAACAACCAACCGTTACATGTGACCTCTATATACAACAACCACCCGTTACATGTGACCTCTATATACAACAACCACTCGTTACATGTGACCTCTATATACAACAACCACCCGTTACATGTGACCTCTATATACAACAACCACCCGTTACATGTGACCTCTATATACAACAACCACCCGTTACATGTGACCTCTATATACAACAACCACTCGTTACATGTGACCTAGCTATATATACAACAACCACTCATTACATGTGACCTCTATATATTCAACAACCACTCGTTACATGTGACCTCTATATACAACAACCACTCGTTACATGTGACCTCTATATACAACAACCACTCGTTACATGTGACCTCTATATACAACAACCACTCATTACATGTGACCTAGCTATATATACAACAACCACTCATTACATGTGACCTCTATATACAACAACCACTCGTTCACATGTGACCTCTATATACAACAACCACTCATTACATGTGACCTCTATATACAACAACCACTCGTTACATGTGACCTCTATATACAACAACCACTCGTTACATGTGACCTCTATATACAACAACCACTCGTTACATGTGACCTCTATATATTCAACAACCACTCATTACATGTAACCTCTATATACAACAACCACTCGTTACATGTAACCTCTATCTAGGAATTAGAATAAACACCAGAAGAAAACCAACGTAAAAAACGAGCCCAGTCAATAATCTTGAGGTACACTCTGACCCCAATATGATTACATTATATGGCCTTCGATGTTAGATGGGATTTGTAACCAAACATCAACCAGTTGGAACCATTTACCCATAGGGCATGATTTCCCAACTCACGGTCAGTGATATACGTATTCTAGACACACACACATATATATATATATAGACCGGAGATTGGTGCAAATGATATACGTATTTTAGTACCATAAAATACACACACACACACACACACACACACACACACACACACATATATATATATATATATATATATGGACCAGAGATTGGTGCCAAGTACCGGTGAATTTATCATCAATTATTTACCTTAAAATGAGCATTTCCTTGTAATCGGGTGTTTGGTATTAAGACGTGTGTTCTCTGTTAGATCCCGAGTGTATCAATGACCCTGGCTGGAGCATTCACTGTGACAACTGGGCGAAACACGACCACTGTAACATCAACCCGGGCTGGATGAAAACTTTCTGTATGAAGTCTTGTCGATCGTGTGCGTCACGTAAGTATTTTTCAATCCAAGCTCGATGTTGGTTTGTTTGAGTTTACAGACCAATGGAAATATCGACAGAAAACAATAAAGTGGAAATAAGGTCCTTTTGACGTTTGAAGTGAATGTCATTGACCAACGTGAAAGTCATTGATCAAAGTGAATGTCCTTGATCAAAGTGAATGTTCGTGATCAAAGTGAATGTTCGTGATCAAAGTGAATGTTCGTGATCAAAGTGAATGTTCGTGATCAAAGTGAATGTCCTTGATCAAAGTGAATGTTCGTGATCAAAGTGAATGTCCTTGGTATGTCGTCAATGTGAATGTCCTTGGTCTGCCGTCAATGTGAATATCCTCCATTGGGAATATATTGACGGGGACAAGTTTAATTTGCAAGACAGCTTTATAGTTGATGGTAAAGTATTTCCAGAGAGCTATACCTCTGATACGAGTTACCGTAGTTCTCGAGTTAGCTGTATTTTCTCAAGATAGCTGTATGTTCTCAAGAAAGCTGTATGTTCACAAGATAGCTGTATGTTCTCAAGATAGCTGTATGTTCTCAAGAAAGCTGTATGTTCTCAAGATAGCTGTATGTTCTCAAGATAGCTGTATGTTCTCAAGAAAGCTGTATGTTCTCAAGATAGCTGTATGTTCTCAAGATAGCTGTATGTTCTCAAGAAAGCTGTATGTTCTCAAGATAGCTGTATGTTCTCAAGATAGCTGTATGTTCTCAAGATAGCTGTATGTTCTCGAGCTAGTTGTATGTTCTCAAGATGGCTGTATGTTAAGACAGGGGAGACTCTTCAGGCATCTGTATAATGAAATTGGGTAGTTCTCAAGATAGCCGTTTATTTATACGGGGAGGTGTCTAAAGATAGTTGTATATTTGGATAGGGCTTATCCCATAATGGCTGTTTATGTATAGATGGGGCTTTGTCTCAAAGTTACTGTACATGTATAGATGGGGCTTTGTCTCAAAGTTACTGTACATGTATAGATGGTGGGGCTTTGTCTCAAAGTTACTGTACATGTATAGATGGTGGGGCTTTGTCTCAAAGTTACTGTATATGTATAGATGGGGCTTTGTCTCAAAGTTACTGTATATGTATAGATGGGGCTTTGTCTCAAAGTTACTGTTTATGTATAGATGGGCCTAAAGGAAGATGTATTATCTATATGCCATTTATTATGAGGTGGATTTGGCTTTCTCGAGAAGAAACACTTAATTTATTCCATTTCTTTTCAGAATTACGTAGGCTTGCCAAACGACAGGCTATGGCAGAGGGAGTCATTTACGAAGACGGTTCCATTAAAAACGGGACAAATCCATTTTCTGACGAGTCTCCAGCAGACACAGGCGGAGAATCACGAGCGACTTCTAAAAGATCCGCATTTGGCCTTCTCCTCGTGACCGTGGTCTGCGTACTCCTCGGTCACTAGTTCATCAACTGTGATATCCTGCTATAATAAACTCATCTTTGAAGTTATTGTATAGTTTTCCGTTTGGTGTTGTATTTTTTTTCTTGTCCATTCTTAGTGACCCTGTTATCTAAGTTTCGGTGCTTCTCAAACAGTGCCTCTGCTGTCTTATTTTCAGTGCTTCGCAAACATTACTCTGTGCAGCGTTGGTGCTTCTCAAACAGTGACCCTGCTTATCTTAGTGTCGGTGCTTCTCAAACTTTCTCAAACAGTGACCCTGCTATCTTAGTGTCGGTGCTTCTCAAACTTTCTCAAACAGTGACCCTGCTATCTTAGTGTCAGTGCTTCTCAAACTTTCTCAAACAGTGACCCTGCTATCTTAGTGTCGGTGCTTCTCAAACTTTCTCAAACAGTGACCCTGCTATCTTAGCGTTGATGCTTCTCACCCAGTACTCTGCTATCTAAGTGTCGGTGCTTCTCAAACAATTCTCTGCTATCGCAGTGTTGGTGTCTCTCTCGTATCTAAGTGTTGATGCTTCTCAAACAGTGCCTCTGCTTGCTTTTCACACAATGCCTCTTCTATGTAAGTATATCGGTGCTTCTCAAACAGTTACTCTTCTTTATCAATTATATGCCCGACTACTTTAATAAAACGCATGCTAGCATACTACCTGTAATGATTGGAAGCATACATTCATGTCATATTTATTTTCTTGCTGTCAACTTTGACTGTGATATTGTTGGGTTTTTTTCGTTGTCATTATACAATGGATCTTACCAAACCCGCCAGATGAAACTGTATATTTTACAAGACATGTGAATATCGGGTTGTATACATATAATCCATTTCGTACCATGTTACCTGCAGATTTCTTATGGGATTTTTTTTGGTATAAATTAATGTACATTGCGTACTTGTTGTGTACAAATACTGCCACGAAGAATACTCTCTATGCAGCATTAGGTAGCTGGTATGATTTTAAATCTGTGTATTTCAGTGTCTGTGTACTCCCTCATGAAAATACTGAAAGTCTATTTGTTTTGTACAGGGAAACTATTTATCAATATCACACTGTATTTTACGTTTATTGGAACTGCCAATAAGAATATTATTTCTGTTTTGTTGATAAAAATGTCTCCACGATTAGTGGAATATGTATACAGTAGGGAATGTATATAACGATTCAGTGTGATCTATTTTACCGGTGATGCACTTTTGTCATAAATGATATAATTGTATAGATTCAATTCTGGTATTTTATAATTCATAATCGATTTTTGTATTCCCTAATGTTTAAAGTTGTTTAAAAATAATACCATATTTACATGAATTTCCAAGTCAACAATCAATTTCATCTTTACTGTCCTATTTTTCATATCATATATTAAGTTTGATCAGTGGTACATCAATTTTCGGGGTTTTGGCATTATGTAAATTAAAAGTTCAAAGAAGGCAACACGAAAAACAGCAGCAGAGATTGACTAACCATGATAGAACATTTCACTCATAACATAGAGAACATTGGTTTTGTCCCATACGTTAATATCACTTCATATAACATCTGACTCAGAACACTGGGGGTATATAGGCTTTGTATAGGTGTACAGTAAGCTACTTTATCATTTACTCCATGCCTTTCATTCTGAAGTATTTTAAAATCGATTTTGAATAATTCAACTGAAAGAGAGTACTTCCAACAATGATTATAATCTGGTTTCCTATCATAATGTCATTTCATTATTATAGTGTTGTAAGCATGGTGTTTTATTTACTGCACTAGAACTTCCATTCCGCGTAGAGCCGGAAATACGGTTGACATCTTCATCCACACTTTTTTATGCTCTCTTCTTTTGCTAGGAGTAAGATAGAGTTCCTTTGAAATACAGGCTCCATACCTAGTCCATACTTAACGTCATGACCTTGGGGACATGTATACAGAAATATTGACCTTGGGGACGGGATTTTCAGTTCTCTATGTACCGTCCACAGAAGCCTCAATATCCCCAGCAGTGTATACTGTATCATGGGGTCCTGAAGTTAACAGTGACTTTTTGTTTAATCCATGTTTCGTTAAAGTTCCAATGAAACCCCTTAATTGTTGACATATCATGTCTGTGGTGGAATTTAACAAAGGAAACCTGCCTCATCCAGAGATAACGTAATACTGAAGGCTCATATAAAGATAATACAAGAGAAATCACATTAGGGCAACTAGTTTTAAGTTATGTCGTCATTTTTTCCACTACTGATTTGATCACAACTCGGTGAAAATGTCAGAAAAAGGGCTATACTTGAAATATTGATGTCATGTAAAGGAGAAAAGATGTTGTTTCTATGCGATTTTGATATAATGCAATGCATATCTTTAACAATAACAAGGCATCCAGTTGACCCTTGATTTTCTGTAATTTCAGAAGTCAAATCACTATTTCTCTGAAATTTGAACGCTCAAGACATGTCAAATAGACACATGTCCCTCCATCTCAAGAGTCCAAAAAAATGTTAAAACATACTCCCAAGGGTCTACTGGATTCCTCGAATAAATTATTACAATTTTATCTGTGTATTTGCGTTTCCCCTGATATTTAATATTGCCTGTCATGAAAGTATGAAATGTAAGAAATATTTGTATATTTTTGTAAATAAAATATTTATACAAAAAGACAGTTGTATTTTTTCAATATTTATTGTCAACTGATTGCAGTAATTCATATTAATATCACAGTCATACAACTTTAAATACAGTGTATCTCCATCTGATACCAACAATACAACAAGATTAACAGTTTAGCCTTTAGGCTTTATACAAGATATATGGTTTCACAACACCAACCTTTCTGTATGCATGTATTGAGAAATTATTTTCTACTTAGAATTTCTCATTTAGTGTTCTAACTTATTCCCAATAATTTCATCAAATGATATAAATTGACAAAACCATGACCAGCAGCATAACCTACATTACGTACAGGTAACGAAGATTGAATTGTGACAAGTAATGATAGTCTACATTACGTACAGGTAACGATAATTGAATTGTGACAAGTAATGATAGTCTCTATTACGTACAGGTAACCAGGATTGAATTGTGACAAGTAATGATAGTCTCTATTACGTACAGGTAACCAGGATTGAATTGTGACAAGTAATGATAGTCTACATTACGTACAGGTAACGATGATTGAATTGTGACAAGTAATGATAGTCTACATTACGTACAGGTAACGATGATTATTAGTCTACATTACGTACAGGTAACAATGATTGAATAGTGACAGGAAATGATAGTCTACATTACGTACAGGTAACAAGATTGAATTGTGACAAGTAATGATAGTCTACATTACGTACAGGTAACGATGATTATTAGTCTACATTACGTACAGGTAACAGTGATAGAATTGTGACAAGTAATGATAGTCTACATTACGTACAGGTAACGATGATTATTAGTCTACATTACGTACAGGTAACAATGATTGAATAGTGACAGGAAATGATAGTCTACATTACGTACAGGTAACGATGATTATTAGTCTACATTACGTACAGGTAACAAGATTGAATTGTGACAAGTAATGATAGTCTACATTACGTACAGGTAACGAGGATTGAATTGTGACAAGTAATGATAGTCTACATTACGTACCGGTAACGATGATTGAATTGTGACAAGTAATGATAGTCTACATTACCTACAGGTAACCAGGATTGAATTGTGACAGGTAATGATAGTCTACATTACGTACAGGTAACGAGGATTGAATTGTGACAAGTAATGATAATCTACATTACGTACAGGTAACGATGATTATTAGTCTACATTACGTACAGGTAACAATGATTGAATAGTGACAGGAAATGATAGTCTACATTACGTACAGGTAACGATGATTATTAGTCTACATTACGTACAGGTAACAAGATTGAATTGTGACAAGTAATGATAGTCTACATTACGTACAGGTAACGAGGATTGAATTGTGACAAGTAATGATAGTCTACATTACGTACAGGTAACGATGATTATTAGTCTACATTACGTACAGGTAACGATGATTGAATTGTGACAAGTAATGATAGTCTCCATTACGTACAGGTAACGATGATTGAATTGTGATATGAAACTCAAACAAGAGCCAAAAAACATAGTTTCTTATTCATTTCTTTAAAATGATTTTTAGAAAAACAATAAATCATACATTTTTATGTATATCAAACTACCAATCTGTATTTTTGGCAAAACTTAAAATATGGCATTTACAAAATATAACAGAAATATACTGATTTAATTAACAAATAAGTACTGATTTATATCCATCATGTTCCTTTTGGTAAAACAAAATAAATACAAAAGTTTCATATCAAATAAATATGTAAGCACTAAACATGTCCATTCAGTGAAATACATTGTCACCATTAATATCATCTACTTTAGCATACTGACAGAATCACATTAATACTTGTATTGATACTAAGTTTCTGAGTAGACAATCTAACATATAAACGAAGGCACAAATCCCCAAGCCCACGGATATATCTATTATATCTATAATACACAATGGCCTGTAGGGTTGGGGATATACGACAATAAACACTTAAATGAGAACAATAAATACCACGAATAAAGATAAGATTTTTTTTTTCAAATTCAATTATATAAAAAGCTTATTTCCACATTCTGTTCAAATGTTAAAAGTTGCATTTTAATAAAATGTTAAATAATAATGCGTGTGAAATATATTGTAAAGAAAAATTATGTTTTGCTAAAACAAAAATTTTACTGAAATCCAAATTTTACTTTCAGATGCAGCCTTGTAGATCTACAATAAGTGTGCCAGCATCATTAATGAAATAAACCAATGCTAGTTATAAAGTGATCAATTAGGGATTTGATTTTGACGTAATGTGGTTTCTACATAAACATGACATGTTAAAAAAAGACAACAACAAAAAAAAGATTGAGAACTAACAAGCTTTACATGTATTTCATAACAAAATTTTCTTTGCATTTATTTGATAATGTTTTTCCCCTAATTTTCATTGATATATAAATTGTTTGTGGAATTGAATTGCATTGATTACAATAATGCTTAGTAATAAAGCAAGCTTATGATCAAACTTGGGTCACCAACCTTCAATTATCACAGGTGAAAGTGAGCTTTAAAGTGTTACCAAGATAAAAGCCATATGATCATTTTACTGCTTAAATCATCACATTTACATGAATTAAGATGAAATTCCATGCTACATTTAGGTATTATTTTGACTATCTTATAGCTAAAATTAATTTTGGTAAACTTTGAAATTCTGATATAAGTAATGATATACGTGTATATGGAATGTGAATTCAGTATTTTTGACATGTCAGCAGCTAGAATATTATTATGACCAATACATAAAATAAATTGGTAGATGCATATACTATTTGTTTACCCTAGTGACAGTATCCACTTCCCCTTTCTTTAATATTAGAATCATGCTGCAACAGTATTCTAAATTTTGACATCGCGATATAAAAAAAGTCAAATTCTACAAATACTGTAGCTTCTTCATATTTCAAAAATACAATAAGAACTTTGAGAAAGAGCGCGAGTAACAATATCTACTCATGTAGATACAATGTAAATGGACACAATGAAACAGAAATTGGACATGAATTGTACTTTGTCCAATAAAACTAGCACTATAGACTCCAGTCTCTGATGGTATCACCTCAGCTCTAAACAACCCTGGTCAATTACATGGCAAGACAGCAGAAATTACTAACAGCATATTTCTTATCAGTAACCATGCTACAATGAATATCATGTCAATATTGCCATAGATTTTATCGTTTATATACTTTTATTGTCTGTTAATATTTCACTTACATAGTTCCCAAAACAGATATTCATTAAACTGGATAAATTGATGACAACTTTTAGGTAATTTTACTCCCCTTCTTCCTCCTCCTCCTCCTCTTCCTCCTCCTCCTCCTCTTCTTCATCAGTAAGTCCTTCCCTAGCACCATACAGAATTTCGGAGAGTGTCTCTTTGCTGCTTTTGAAGTCCCTGAGACAGTGAGGTGAGCAGGCACGGAAGATGAAGGGGAGATTGATGATACCATGAAGCTTGCTCACAGGTCGTATGATCCTCAAGCCTGGTCCATATAGAGGTCCATGGCAGCAGTCACATGTAGACCGGCTACAGATCACAAACAGTTCAATAAAGGTGTTAGTGAGTCCTGATTATAGGTTTATGTGACGAGTACAGATCACTTACAGGTAGTTCAATAGAGGCGTGTTAGTGGTCCACATGAGTCCAGATCATAGGTTTATGTAATTAGTATGGATCACTAACAGGTAGTTAGATAGGGGTGTACATGGTCATAGGTTTATGTAATCAGTATGGATCACTAACAGATAGTTAGATAGAGGTGTACATGGTCATAGGTTTATGTAAAGAGTACAGATAACAAAGAAATAGTTCAATAAAGGTATTAGTGAGCCCTGATGATAGGTTTATGTAATGACAGAGATGTGTCATTGATTAACATTAAATTGGTTAATTAATACGATGAGTTTATATCTAACGAGAAGAAAGAAGATATGACAACATTTCAGTCTGTTTACAGACTTTTTGAACATGTTTATAAACAAACTGACATGTCTGAAAAAATATATATCTATATAGTGCATCATTACCAGGACAAATGAATGTTGAGATCTATACTAATGAAAAAAATACATAACGACAGTGAAATACTGTTTATATGACAGCCAACAGATATATAATTGAACAAAGTTGATCAAATTGAAAAAAATATAATAATCACTATCATAGTACAGTTAACTGATACAGGGATAGCTGTTTACCTGGACAAGACGCTGATGACTGACGGTGCCAGGCCCTCCGTCTTCCGGTACATTTCAGACTTACACATTGTCAGAGCGGCCATATCAATCAGTCTCTGTCGAGTGATAGATGATAATATTGCTAAATTAACTGTAACAATGTATTGCACACATACTAGGTATTATATTTGTATGTTTGTTATTCCCCTTAGAGCTACCAGTGATTTTCTGTCAATATTTACAGACAATATCTGTCAGATCCATGCTTTATATATAACATTACAACTGTTCTAAAATTATCCATGCAGGAGGGGTAGGAGGCATTGTTTTAGAGACCCTGCCATCCATCAAATATCAAAACACATTCAGTATAAGGAATACTAGAAAAATGTGGATTCAACCCCACCACCCATCAAATTTGTATACAAGTGTCTTCCACCCCTCCCACACAGTTATTTCTGGAATAGCTCTTAGTTAAAAGTTCTCTTATGGCAAAACATTTTGCTTACCTAGCTAACTTTAACATTTAAGTGAATAGGAGTCGCATATATATATAATATATATATAGAAGCGTTTTTCAGTTACCTGAGGTTGGTTGCGAGTATTTTCTTTCCAAAACAGCGGATGCATAAAATTGTTTTTGACATTGAGATAGTTGAGTTCCAACAGTAAAGCACCACATGGCATGGCTGGTAACTGGTTTCCCTCCATATTTAGTTCTCTCAGGGACCTGTACAAAAGGAAACCGTTTGATGTAACAATATCCGAGGTCTCCTCTCTGGTTACTACCTCATGTAACAGTAGGCCTAAAGGCTCTATAGTTAATCTGAATAGTTATAATAAAATCAGATAAGATATATAATGTATGAAAAACAAATACAATATTTACCAATATAATTGCCATGTATAAATGCATTCTCTTTAGTCTGACTTGAACTGGCTCTGATAAATTGTGCTGATGATTTATATTACACAAGTATACCCACACTTACAAAGAATAAAACTGGGTCATGAGCATTACATACAGACAGGAGATGATATCTGCTCGGTAAGTTTATAAAGGAAGGATTTAAACTTATTATAACAGAATAATGAACAAATAGAGGAAAATACCTGAACTGACTGACTTCATTTGGGACAAAAGTGATTTTGTTGTAGGAGATATCCAGATGCCGCAGTTTTTGCAAAGAAAACAAACTGAAAAGAAATAAAGCATATTCAGTTTTATGGTCCATAGAAGTATTAATCTATTTTAGTTTTAAATAGTGTTACTTTCTTTCACTTCAACTTGTAGACTTATACTAGCAACTTAAGTTATATTGATAAAACCAACTCCACTGCTTCTAGCAGTTGTCTTACTTGCAAAATGTCAGTGTTTTCCATCAGATGATACAATTTGCAAATTATGATTAATTGAAAACTGACGAACATTACCATACAAAACACTGCAGTAGCTAATGATAAGGATCAATTAAATAAGTCCAGTAATATGTTGACTGAGGTGTGTGCTGACATACCCAAGAGGCAGTGTCTGTAGGAGACAGAAAGACACAACCAATGTTTTTAAGTTCTTAAGACGCTGGATGTCAGGTGGCAGTTCTCGTAGAGGATTGTTCCTCAACTTCAGTGTCACCAACTGCTTTACATCAAGTATGGAGCGAGGAAACAGCTGAAAATGTCAATAATCAAATTTAATTACTTTGAGAGAATGACATTTTCTCACAATTTTCTGCAATACAATGCAATTCTGTAATTAGGTATATCAAATTATTGATTACAAAACATCTTTAAAGACATGACATCACTACCAGATTTTGTTGTTGATCACCCAACTGCAAATTATGTTGTGATTATTTTATTTTTTTTTGAAACATTTCTTTCACAATTACCAATTGCTGTAAATAAGTCACATGCATTTTTTGCAATGCATACATCCATCACATATCCTGTTCAATATAACAAAACAAAGACTCAGTCTTTGTCTGTTGATGCATAAAATGTATCAAATATCGGAATAAAAGAATTAAGGTCCATAATTCTGTGAGAGTAGCACAAGTTCTTAACACAATTAACTGTCTTTTGCAAGCATTAGCTTGGTGAAGCAGTAGCAAAGAATTAGGTTTACCAATTAATGTCACAGATATACATTACATGCGTAACATTAATTATGTAATTATCATAAAGGAACAAGGTGTACCCTTTATTCTGGCAAACATATATACCTAATATCTAAAATTTTCAACTGCAGAGAACATACCGTGAAGTCATTGAATGACAGGTTGATGTAGGTCACTGTTCGAATGAGAGGGTTGATGTCTGGCAATTCTGATATAAAATGTGCCTGGTAATTTATAAATAAAAGATATTAGCTATAGATGGCAGTCAATACAATGGAAATATTGATGTCTCACTACTAAAAGCCGTCCTACAGGGAAAATATGTCGAGATGTAGCCCAAGTTTCCTCTGGCCCTGAAACCATGTCTGGTGTAGGTCCTATATATACTAGACACTGGTGTCAGGGTCAGAGGAAACTTGGGCTAGTCGAGATGTAAACTGAAGCTTAAAGAAAACCTACATTAAATTGAAAAGTCAAATGCTATCAACTGTGGCTGAGCCATATGACTTGTTGATACATGCATTGATGGATATCATTGTACACTTAAACAACTTCACAGTTATATACTAATTAAAATATGACAGAAACATTTGTCTAGTCATCAAGAATTGATACGCTTGTAAAATTTATAAGAAAAAACCTTCAGTACACTTATTTAGTAGATAGTACAATAAAACGTATTAAATGCAGCTGATTAACCATATATGAAATAATAACCTAGATCTGTGCTGAAATTTTATTCATTTGGTGTGCATTGTAAACAAGAGCTGTTGGAGAACAGCATAGCTCGTCTCGCAAATGTTTGTCAATAAATAATTAAAATATATTAATTGGAATGGTTTCGCAAATTGCATTAATAATATTTAGATTGCTTACTTGATCAGATTATGTTTTGTGAATTCATGCAATTTTCAAAACCATACCAATTTATATATATATAAATTATTTATTGACAAACATTTGGGAGACAAATTATGCTGTTGTAGATTAAATGAAGATATTAAACACAAATGTAATTGCTTTTGGACATATTTCTTCAATTTTTTGACAACATATCCTAATGAGAGTTGTCTCCCTTGAAAAATGTGACTGGTATAAATTGTCTATTGTGACGTTTTCATATTGTTTTATATTCAGTTTCACCCCAAGAAAGGATAGTGTAACTCCATAGAAGGACTCTTTTACCAAATATCAGCACCCTAGTACAATCATAAAGTGATGTGTTAAAAAGCTTTCAACATCTGCACGAAAATTTTTAAAAAATGTGTTTTTTCCTCAAAAAAACATTTCAGTTTAACTCAGGAAAGGGATAGTTTAACCCCCACAGGGAACCTAATACCATGTATTACTATGCCTTTCAACACTCACAATATAAACGTAACACAAAGTCCAAAGATTTAAAAACAAAAACAAAAAAACACAGATTTAAAAACAAAAAATCCAATTTTTTTTTTAAGTTTTACTCCAGGAGGGGATTGTCTTACTCCATAGGGACTCTATTGCCAAATATCAGCACCCTTGTACAATTATATAGTGATGTATTCAAACCTCTTAAAACTTGCACCAAAAACTTAACGCAGCTAAGTCAAAAAATTTGAAAATTCTTTCCCACAAAAATCTTTTAGTTTAACTCTGGCAGGGGATAGTCTAACCCCAGAGGGACTCTATTGCCAATTATCAGCACCCTAGTACAATTATAAAGTGATATATTAATACCTTTCAACACTTGCACCAAAAACTTAACGCAGAAATATTCTAAGTCAACAAATTTGAAAATTCTGGTTTTTTCCAAAAGAAATCTTTTAGTTTAACTCTGGCAGGGGATAGTCTAACCCCCAGAGGGACTCTATTGCCAATTATCAGCACTCTAGTACAATTATAAAGTGATGTATTAATACCTTTCAACACTTGCACCAAAAACTTAACGCAGAAATATTCTAAGTCCAAAAATTTGAAAATTCTGGTTTTTTCCCCAAAAAAATCTTTTAGTTTAACTCTGGCAGGGGATAGTCTAATCCCAGAGGGACTCTATTGCCAATTATCAGCACCCTAGTACAATTATAAAGTGATGTATTAATACCTTTCAACACTTGCACCAAAAACTTAACGCAAAAATTTTCTAAGTCCAAATTTTTTCAAAAATCTGGTTTTTTTCCAAAAAATCTTTTAGTTTAACTCCGCCAGGGGATAGTTTGACCCCCACAGTGACCATATTACCATAAATTACTATGCCTTTCAACACTTGCACCAAAAATTTAACATTTGGAAAACCAACGCCGACGCCGACGCCGACGCCGACACAGACGCCGACGCCGACGCGACAACATAAGCTCTCACTCTTCTTCGAAGAGACGAGCTAAAAACTGAATTTCTTCACTTTTCAAAAGATACCTCATACCTATTTTATGATTATTTGATTGGATTTGAATTTTTTTAAAGATTTAAATGAATAAGGAAACACTCTGATATTTACCTTCAAACTCAGAGCCCTGCCACCATTGATGAGGGAATCTAATATTGCAAGTTCTGAAGGGGAGATTACTCCATTAGCATCTCCAGGTGCAGCTGTTGATAAATGAGTTATTTTAAAATATTAAGATTGAAATATATTTAAAAGATTTTCTTTAAAAGGTATTATTTATGATAAATTTCCAAATCACTTAATTAATAGAAGATTTCAATTTTTCTAAAGTTGTTGTAAAGACATTACAATCATTTATGTAATAATGTAATAGACAGAACCTGGGTACGCACTAAGACTAAATAAAGTTAAAACGATTATTATTAATAAAAATTGAGCACCTTTCACTCCAGGATTTAGATTTTCTTAGAAATCTATTTTGGCTGAAAATCCTGCTTATAACTCAGACTTATTAGTTCTCAAGTTTGAATCACCTACATGTACAAGACATCATTTTGCTAAACATCTTATTGCAAATTGAAAATGCATCTGAAAATTTAATGACAACATGGTTCATACTTTGGGAAGCTGGTAATGTTATAAAGTCTATATAATGCAGTGTTAAGCAAGAAAGTACTAAATAACAAGAGGTCCAGTGGGCCTGCACCGCTCACCTAGATATTTCAGTCATTTTGGCGAAATAATTTCATTTAAGTTATACAACTATTATTTTCTACCTTTTTTGCTGCCCCTCCTGACTATGGTTCAAACCAAATGTGAACAAAATCCTGTCATTCATCATGAAAACATTCCCCTATTAGACCCTCTCTCTCTCTCTGGCCCCAAGGAAGCCACACCCTCTGTTTATACAACATTATATCTCCTTTGCCCAAAAATGCTCCAAGCAAAATTTCATCAAAATCTATTCAGTCGTTCATGACTAGTAGTACTTAGTAGTAGCCATCGAAAGGATTTTCCTAAATTCCCCTATTTGGCCCCGCCCATCCGACCCCAAGGAAGCCACACCCTCTGTTTATACAACATTAGATCTCCTTTGCCCAGTTATGCTCCGGACCAAATTTCTTCAAAATCCATTCTGTCATTCTAGACTAGTAGCGATTTAAAGGAAATGATAATGGACAGATGAACAGCATAAGCTCACCAGCCCTTTGGGCCAGGTGAGCAAAAAACAACACATTTTAGTACAGAACTCACTGAAGGGTGACTGACTGCGTCCCTGAGCCCTGGAAATACCGAGACCGGGCTGAGTGGAACATGGAATCCACAGAGGGAATTTCTGTATCTCTGAAAAAATTAAAAAGTAAAATCATCAATATCTTGTCATACAAGAACAAAATATTATGACTTTTCTTTAAAAGAAAGAAAAATATGATAAAGTTTGCATGTTTGGTGAAAAAGTTGACATTAGACTAAAGAAATTTTAATAATGATAACAATTAACACCTCATATCTGGTGTCAATATCAGGTTAACACCTACTGTCGAATCTGCTGACTCCTACTGGCCACCTCTGTTGTATCGTCCTCATACAGTATAATCTCTGTGTGTGGTACATCTGCATCATGGTGGCTAGGACTGTATCGTTTTAGTGGACGAATAACAGATTTAACTTCTGTGTTCATGAGATCACGGACATGTTGTTTTATCATGGCCGCCATCTCTATAAGCAGCTGCTTCTGTGGAATTCTGGGCTCTACCGGGGGAATGCTTTGCCCTAGAGAATAATATTTAACAGTACATTAAACACATATAGTATCATTAATGTGAAAGAAGTTCCAAATCTATACAACATAGACAATTATGACTCATGCCCCATCTGTGATTCTAACTCCTGATCTATAGCACCAGTAAATTACATATGACAGTTACAGAACATTCCTAGATAAAGATATTGTTTTATTGTTTAAACTCAAAGTTTTCATGACCAAACATTTTTATAATCAATAATAAGATATCAATGTTGAAATTTCTTAGTACAGCTGTCAGCTAGGTTTTCCATGAAAATACAAAGAATGTATGTGATAAGGGGACATAATTAATGTCCTGTTTAACTTGTGGATATCAATTAATTAGTACCATTAAATAATTCCAGTTAACACAAAAGAATCCTGAAATCAAGAAAAGTCATAAACCCCTACCTTCAGGAGTTAATGTGTTGGTGTGAACTAAGTCCTGAGATAATTCATATGTATTTTGTTCGGCAAGTAGCTTTGTCATTTTCTTGTAATTATGTCTGGAGCACATTGCCTGTTTCACAGACCTCATTGGAAGTCTCTGTCTGTCCGATATCTCCATCATGAATGTTTCTAAAGTAAACGTAGGGGGAGCATAATATCTTATATCATCAACATAGTCAACATGGAATATTTCAGGGTGTCTCCGAGGTGGTCGGGCAGGGAAACTTTCTGGTCCTCTCGGTTTAAACGGCTTTATTAAAGATTTTCCATCAACATAAGTTCCAAGACTTGTTTTGACCCTGTACAAAGGATCCAAAATAAATTTCTTGTCATCTCTGCTGACAAAAGTCACATTAGTTTGTTGAGATCCATGCTGTATAACATGTCTGTATAGGTAGTGTTTTCTTGTTGGGTTGGATTCTGAAGGTGGCGGTGATATCAAGCTAGGCACCACACTTGGTGTGGGAGACTGTCGAATTGTCACTGGGGTTTCTCTTGTAGGAATATCTGTATCATAGTCATATGTTTCATAAAATGGTTTCACTGGTGAATTTGCATTCTTGGTTGGGGAAGGTGCTGACAGTGGAGGTAGGGGTTTAGGGGCTCTTGGTCGTCGTAGGAGTTTGGCATCTTGAGCACTGTTCTTCTTATGTTTTGATGAACTTGCAGTAAACACGAGCTGAAATGTAACAATTCAAATTTTACACTGAACTTACAAAATTGGAAATAATCCTGGACATGCAACAATTATCTAAAATAAAATACAGAACAAGCAAATTCATGGAATTTATATCCCTTCAAAAAGTGCTTTCCTGACATATTGCAGGTAAACATTTTCGAGGTTAGGAGCAAACATGTCATTATAGCTCATGATCAACAGAATGATAAATTCTTTAAAAGGCTTTAAACTTAGTTTATCCAACCATGATCAGCCTCATATTGATTGCTTCAATAAATAGTCATGAGGCTACAGATTAATTTGGGTTTCATTATTGATTTACTCATCAAGAACTATCACACATGCTGATTTATGCCTGTCAAATTTCATTCCAGTCTGTGAACTGGTAATTATGTGAACCATGCCCCAAGCATAGCTTGTCAGCATCCTGACCTATATTCAGCATCATGAAAAATACATGAACTGAACTTACAGAATTGGCCTATCTATACAGGGTTATCAAAAGTGATTTACAAAAATCATAACCCTATTTTTGTTGATAGAATTGGGAGAAAAGGCAAGGAAGTTAAAATCAGTAGTGTCCAGGATGAATTAGGAAGGTAATGGCAAACAACTCGGAGGACAAATCTGAATTGATCTTATCAAGAGCAAATGAAGGCTAGGGAAATAATAGACCCCAGATTGTTAAAATTAAGTTCAATTACAGATCAAGCAGATAAGATTATAGCTTTATTAGGTGCATTTGGTCCGATACCATAATATGGAATGATACATTAAACACAATCTTAATCTAGTTGAAGCATTAATGGACAAAAGCTCAGGTGCCCCAATTCTCCACAGTTTCTGAATCCTGACAAAGCTAGGTTACGATATAAAATGGTACTTGAAGTTGATCCATCAAATGACCTTAACTTAACGAAACTATAAAACACAAAAAATAAGGATTTGAACCACACCATATCTTAAAATTAACTTTGTGATTATGCAATGCACAGGGTCCATGCCTAGCTATTATTGTGACAAACATATTACTGTGTCATTGAATGGTGCAGAATGCTGCAAGCAGTTTCTTGGCCTCTTTTTCGAATGTTGTTCTGCATCATGGTACAGGTTATAAGGATTCAAAGCTTCTGGTCACATATAAATTAATTCTTACATTTCAATATCCTGCACCATCTTACATCATGGTAACATGTTTGTCAAACTCATAGCCTATTAGGCATGAACCCTGTATGCGTGTACTGTAGCCTATTAGTATTAATGGAAAACTATGAATCTGTTTTAAAATAGAACTTTGGAGTAAGAGGCTTCTAGAACATGAATCCTGGCACTGTGTCTGCTTTACGGGTTTTTTTTTTTCACTACATGGAAGTCCGAGTGGATTCTGACACTCATACCTTCGCCAGATTTCATATATTTAATGCCGTAGGCCTACTGTAGGCCAGACCATTCTGTCCACGTACGTGTCCCTCTGTCTGGCCAAATGGTCAGTCATCCGGGACATGCTAGCCACAGCTTCCTCTGGCCCTGACACCAGACATGGTCATTCTGGCAGACCTATATCTTGTAAAGAGTCAGAGCTCACCAATTTATGAAAATGTGGAATAATCACCGTTTTACTTCGGTGTCGCTTAAAGTTTTGGCAAGGATGTCGTTAGGCCTACTGCTGTGTTCATATGAATTCTGAAGGTTACATAACGTTTGCGTCAATATAGTCAATTAAAACGTATTGATATCTTAAGGACATCTTAAATTATTCTTCGTGATTGTAAGTCGTTTTAGAAATCATGAACATGAAATAATACAAAGTTACAAAATAATACACTTACGGACGGTCCACTTGCCGCCATCTTGACGCTGTAACCATACCAACTTCCGTGACTTTTTCTCGTGAAGTCTCGAAGGAAGCGAGACCAAGACGAGCACCTGTTAACATGTTAGGCCGGGTATCAAGAGCGTCTGCTACAAAGGTATCGAGATATTTTTCAAGTACGTGTCGTTCCAATGGAAAATTTAATGAACCATTATCGGGACACGATATGCCGAGAGCTGGAGGAATCGCTTCGATGATGCGACTGCCAGTACAAGATGATGCGAGCGGTAAGACAAAGTTTTAATAGATAACACGGTTGTCCGACAACGTCGGTAGCGTGTACTTTCCAAGTCCGTGAGAGTTGCAAGTTACACGGAGGGGACACCGGTCGCCGTGAGAGTTGCAAGATCCGTGAGAGTTGCAAGTCAGAACAGTTTGTCATTGAAACAGGTCATGAGTTGTGTGTTTTACGTTATTAAACATGTTTATAAAAACGCAATGACAGTCGCCGCCGACATTGTAACGCGATCATTGTAACTGTGCAAACATGTTTCAAATATAACTAGTGTTAACTTAGCATTATGATTATTTAATTGTGACTGGACAATCTCTTAAGTATTGCCAATCAAGGTATTACCTGAAAACCTGCGACCTCACGCTAGGTAAGCAGGCCACGCGAGGTGTCGCTTGCGGTAAAGTTGAAAGGATCGGCCGCCCGATCGTGCCGAGTGACGTGACCAGTCAAAACAATCCACAGGTGTTAGCTATGCTCAGGCATTTTTATTTTTTATCAATATACTTGCAACCTGTATGTTTATGCATGAAGCATCTCTTAGGCATGCCAATAAAAAAACCAGAATGAAGATGTGTGGATTTTTGGATTTTTAATGATTTTTTTTTAATTTCGGAAATTTGGTAATTCTTGTCAGCTTTGTCAACCATTTTTCAAAAAATGCGTCAGTATGAAAAAAAAAAAATTTTCAAAGTGATTTTGGCGATATTTACATAAACCACAATATAAAAATATATGTATTTTATCATATGAAAGCAAATTTGGCGTCTAAAACATAAATTTTTTTTTTATCTCTGCGCAAAGATGCCACAATTTAAAAAAAAAACAAGCAAATTATCTCCCTTTGCAATTATCTACAATTTTGCTTTCTTCGCCAAAGAAAATACACACACCTGTCTAAAACATGTAAACTAGAAAAATAAGAAGTAACATTTAAATATCTGTATGAAAAGCATCAAATTAATCAGGGACTGTGTCTGTGACCGTATCTTTGACATTGTTAGAATTAAGACGACTGTCAAATATATTGAAATCACATGAAAATGTATTTTTAACAACACTTGGAAATAATCATTGAGATTTTTAGGAACATACCAAGTCTATATCAGTCCCGATTTTACTTTCACTAGTTTCAATTTCACAGTAACAAACTTGCACAATATTCGTCACAATCACGTCGGAACGATCGCTTACGTAACTTGTCGTGAGTTACGATACTCAACTATAAGTTAGTGGATTATACATGCTATATAGATAAATTCTTTCATGAAAATGTTTCATTGGTGCAGTACCATTACTATCTTTTAAATTAATAACTTAATTAAGTTGTACATCGACAAAATTGAAGTGTTATGCATTTTCAAATGCTAAAACCAAACCTGCATGAAAGTGAAAGTAGATAATGTCAACATGGTCTGTGGCTTACCATAGTCGTAACGGACCCCATTTTATTTTTTTCATATGGTCATTTCGAACAAAAAGCGGAATAATCACACATCTTTTATGGTATGTATGTATATATAGAACATGTGTTAAATTAAATAAGAGTATTTTTGACATGTAATCGGCGTTTAAAGAAAAATACACGGATTTACAGATTTCAATTTTGGACCGCATCTTACCGCCATTGATTTTCTCTAAGATTTTTCTCATTAACATAGCCTCAATATCATATATGCATCATCGGTCAATCGAATGTTTGAAAGGTATACGCTTTCATGTGCTAATTTAACGCTATAAAAAGGCGCTTGAGAATGACGTTTTAGGTATAAGGTAAGGTGACCAAAAAAAAGTTACCTCCCCTTTGCCTGAGCATAGCTACAGGTGTCCCAATTAGTGATGGATAATTTTGCAGGTATCAACTATGTTTTGTAGATAATACGACTGGGCATATTTAAAACAGACATGTTGATGTTCTGACCTAATTGTACCAACACATATCGCCTATTTTTACAGTAGTGGTTTCGTAAACGCAACAGGTTATGTATTCTGCTTTTGATGTATTTAAGAGACCATTTATTACAATAATAAAGTGATAGTTAATCATTCAGATAAAAAATATAATCTTGCAAAGATTATACTGTACAAATGTTTAACTTTTGTGTCACAAATGAAACGTGTACTGTACTATTTTGGGGCCTACTGTAGCTACGCATTGCCCGATCCGCGAGCGGCTTCGCGCAAAAACCATCATAATTATCGCGAAATGAAGAACGTTTAACGATCAATTAATATTGAATTAAATGAAAAACTATCATTTTACTTACTTATAAATGTGCCATTGTTCAGGCCGCCGTTGTTACGTATCAGATTTACGATGGATGTGTTTGTGTCTAATGATTTTACTCTGCCAAGATTTTCGCCGATATTGTCTCAAATAGTTCGAACTCACGCATATTTTTTGAAGCATAATTTCGAATAATTCGAACAGGTTCGTCAATATTTATTTAATTTTGTTCGAACTAACCGGAGGTTTACCGTATGTCAAATATGAAAGCCCTATATTGTACAGTTAACATTTAGTGGCCAATTCAAGATTAAAGGTAAATTTGGTCGAAGGTCAGTCAAGGTCAGCAGGTCCACAAATGTAATATCAATGGAAAGGCCTTGTCACCAGAAACACACGTCAAATACCTAAGGTATATCCTCAATATTGACACAACACAGTTTTATTAAACTAAAACCTAGCTGTCTACGGATGCCAAAGCCAGGGGCAAATAATTATACCCCAGTGAGCTAATAACCTCATTTGGTGTTTTTGATAATTCAAGACAAAACCTATATCAAACCCAGGTTTTAAACATACTTGAGCCCAGAAAAAAGGTCATTTTAATATGAGGGAGATTTATAGCACTCCATCCATGGTGTCTTCTGGCAAAAGATCAGGTCTCCCGGTCTTCTGGAACTTGAGATTTGACTCCTTTGGCCTCGCAAATAGTTCAAGGTCATTGTTGTTAGGCAACTTCAGCACTCCATAGCAGGTAAATGTACCTACTGGCCCAGGATGTGTACCCTTTTTTTTAAGAACTTAAAAAGAAGATTTTCAAAGGTATCTTTAACTATTTTTTTTAACTATTTGACCCATATGTGATCTTGAAAATAGGTCAAATTCAATAAGGAAAATTCATAGCACTCCATATATAGCAGGTACCTAGTTTGATTAAAAATCTTTTACAAGTATATTGAATTGTATAGTATTCAAGCTAGTTGATAAAGTTTGTAACCGTACTTCTAACATGCCCATGCAATGGGTATCCGTCAACTTGCTGCCTATGTTGGGAGGTTTTTTTTTCAGGTGGTGTAACTTGTAGTAATATGCTATCATAATTAGTTAACCATCTCCCCATCACTTGATATCTGCCCTTAAAGTGACCTCTGTAAGTGATGATGGAAGTATCATTCTGAAAAAAATATCAAAAATATGAAAAAATAAAACCGTTATGAATTTGAATTCAGGAACTTTTTTATTTTTAACATTTATGTAACAGATAAACAAGAGCAAAGTAACTAAACACCATGATAACCGGTATACAGACTTTTGTGGAAAAATACTCTCATTTTAACCAAATTGCTAAAAAGAAAAGATGACCATTATATTGCAAAACTTGTATTTTGAGAATTTGTATTGTCAATAAATAGATCATATTTAAAATTGCTTTGAGTCATTAGTGTTTAAAAAATTTTGAAAATATGATTTAAGGAAATATACATGTTTTATATAAAATACTATCATATATTTTGAGAACTTGAATATAATGGAATGCAAATTTACATGCTGTCAATCATATTACCTGGTAGACTTGTTATTTTTTCCGTCTTTGCAGGAGTTTGTAAGTTGCTTCACAACAACTTCAGATGGTTTAAAGACTAAGCACCCCCTTGTATCTTAACCACTACTATTAACAAGAGGCCCAAGGGGCCTGTATTGCTCACCTGCATTATTTGAGCAAACATCAAAATAATTCTGTTTGTTCATAGCTTAATTTGTTGATGTCTAACAATGCTATAATATATATGATTATGGGGTGGGGATCTCAAATGCTTTAGAGAAATAACCCACAAACAAAGTCAAGATTCAACATGGTTGTGTTTAAAGAAACTATCATTCCCTTGGGGTGGGGAAAGACCCCTGGGCCTATTTTCACATCAGAAATGTGTTCATCTCTTGATGCCCACGCAGTAATATGCTATATATGGTTATGGGGTGGGGATCTGAATGGTTTCAAAGATGTAACCACTGAAATATCAATGTCATACATTACTTAGTTTGAGAGAAATCAATATTGCCAAATGGACACCCCCCCCCCCCCCCCCCCCTTTGACCCTGCCTCTGGGGGGTCAGCCCTATCATTTGTACAATTTTGAATCTACATCTTATGGATGCTATCAGTCAAATATGAGCAATATCTATTGCTTAGTTTAAAAAAAAAAGTAATTTATATCAAATAAGCCAAATTGATCCCTTTTGGCTCTGCCCATCAGGCCCCCAGGGGGTCAGCCCCAACATTTGTACAATTTTGTATCCCTACCGGATAAGAATGCTACCAGACAAATATTAGCGATATTCATCGCTTAGTTTCAGAGAAGAAGTCGTTTATATTACTATAGCCCAACAAAATTCGGTCAAATTCCATTGAGCGGTTATGAAGAAGAAGTCAATTGTTGACGGACAGACAGACCACGTACGCCATGGTATGGTATCAGCTCACCTTGGTCCTTCAGACCAGGTGAGCTAAAAATTAATGATTCAGCAAAACTGAAATAGGTGGCTTATATTTGTTTGTGGAAAACATACACAAAAAAAAGGTAATTGCTTTATAATGCATATTTTAGACTTTTAAAACAGGTCGGATCCAGGAATGGGAAATGCAAGTACAAGTTGAAATTGTCAAATATCACTGTTATACAGGCCGTTTGATTAAGGTCATTTTGGGTTGAACCGACCTGATCCAGCCATAAGAAATGCAAGCACAATTTCATCAGGCCAAATAATACTGTTATACAACAGAGGTTGATTATGAACTCCTGCTTGCATTTCTCATGGCTGGATCAGGGTAGTTCACCTTAAATTGACCATAATCAACATGTATAACAATGCTATTTGACATTCTGAACTTGTGCTTGCATTTCTCATGGTTGGATCAGGTCGGCTCAACTCAAAATGACCATTATAAACCATTATAACAGTGATTTTTTACATTCTGAACTTGTGCTTGCATTTCTCATGGCTGGATCAGGTCGGCTCACCTGAAAATGACCATTATCAACTTGTACGTATAACAGTTATTTTTTACATTCTGAACTCGTGCTTGCATTTCTCATGGCTGGATCAGGTCGGCTCACCCCAAAATGACCATTATCAACATTCTGAACTCGTGCTTGCATTTCTCATGGCTGGATCAGGCTGGTTCACCTTAAATTGACCATAATCAACATGTATAACAATGCTATTTGACATTCTGAACTTGTGCTTGCATTTCTCATGGCTGGATCAGGTCGGCTCAACTGAAAATGACCATTATCAACTTGTATAACAGTTATTTTTTACATTCTGAACTCATGCTTGCATTTCTCATGGCTGGATCAGGGTAGTTCACCTTAGATTGACCATAATCAACATGTATAACAATGCTATTTGACATTTTCAACTTGTGCTTGCATTTCTCATGGCTGCATGGATCAGGTCGGCTCAACTCAAAATGACCATTATAACCCATTATAACAGTGATTTTTTACATTCTGAACTCGTGCTTGCATTTCTCATGGCTGGATCAGGTCGGCTCACCCCAAAATGACCATAATCAACCTGTATAACAGTTATTTTTTACATTCTGAACTCGTGCTTGCATTTCTCATGGCTGGATCAAGTCGGCTCATATCAAAATGACCATAATAAACCATTATAACAGTGATATTTTACATTTTGAATTTGTGCTTGCATTTCTCATGGCTGGATCAGGTCGGCTCACCTGAAAATGACCATTATCAACTTGTATAACAGTTATTTTTTACATTCTGAACTCATGCTTGCATTTCTCATGGCTGGATCAGGGTAGTTCACCTTAAATTGACCATAATAAACATGTATAACAATGATATTTGACATTTTCAACTTGTGCTTGCATTTCTCATGGCTGGATCAGGTCGGCTCAACTCAAAATGACCATTATAAACCATTATAACAGTTATTTTTTACATTGTGGACTCGTGCTTGCATTTCTAATGGCTGGATCAGGCTGGTTCACCTTAAATTGACCATAATCAACATGTATAACAATGATATTTGACATTCTGAACTTGTGCTTGCATTTCTCATGGCTGGATCAGGGTAGTTCACCTTAAATTGACCATAATCAACATGTATAACAATGATATTTGACATTTTCAACTTGTGCTTCCCTTGCATTTCTCATGGCTGGATCAGGTCGGCTGAACTCAAAATGACAATTATAAACTTTTATAACAGTGATTTTTGACATTCTGAACTTGTGCTTGCATTTCTCATGGCTGGATCAGGTCGGCTCAACCCAAAATGACCATTATCAACTTGTATAACAGTTATTTTTTACATTCTGAACTCGTGCTTGCATTTCTCATGGCTGGATCAGGTCGGCTCACCCCAAAATGACCATTATCAACTTGTATAACAGTTATTTTTGACATTTTCAACTCCTGCTTGCATTTCTCATGGCTGGATCAGGTCGGCTCACTCAAAATGACCATTATCAACTGTATAACAGTTATTTTTTACATTCTGGACTTTTGCTTGCATTTCTCATGGCTGGATCTGGTCGGCTCATATCAAAATGACCATAATAAACCATTATAACAGTGATATTTGACATTTTGAACTTGTGCTTGCATTTCTCATGGCTGGATCAGGTTGGCTCAACTCAAAATGACTAAAATAAACCATTATAACAGTGATATTTTACATTTATAATTTGTGCTTGCATTTCTCATGGCTGGATTAGGTCCGCACACCCCATTATGTCCATACCAGTATAACAGTGATATAATTTGAAAAGTTTTTGAAGATTAAAGTGTTAGCTTTTGATAAAATTTTGGCCTGATCTTAAAAGATCTAGGTCACTGATATGACATAATATTGTACATGTAAATAATTTGTTGGATTCAAATCAAACTCTCTGATACTAATGAAGTTGATTTAAATGAAACATCCCTAATAAGTATTAATTGGAAAGTTTGTGTGCTGTTTATAAACTAATCATCCACCTCTGGAGTTATCATAACTTTAAGGAGGCGTGTTAATTTGAAAGAACATGAATTTACAGAGAGTCACAGACAATTACACTTTAACTTTTCATAAAGGTTTGATTTACATACATGTATACACTGGCCATAATAAAATGTGTATGTATATATATTATGTACCTGTAAGAATGATTTCATTGACTTTGAACTTAGAAGTTGGCTGTTTCAGTTCCTTGCATTCTGAGATATACTGTCCTGCAGATCAACAAGTTAAAGTCTGGATGAAAGAAAGTACAAAACAATATTGTATATAACTAGCTGGTGATATACTCATCGGGTCAGTAAACTGGTAAGCATGATACTAATGAAACAAGGTCATATATCTTTAGTTATACACGTACTAATATAAGCACCTATGCTCGGTCCAAAGAATCAGGATTTTTCATTTGAATCTGGAAAATAAATTGATCATAATAAAATACAGCAGTAGATTCTACAGTACGTTTCTGCTAACCTTACCTCTAATTTTGGTACATATGCTTTCCCGACTGTTATATTTTTTCTGCGTTGAAACAGAATCTTTGTTTACGTTTTCACATGCAAACTAGGTGTAACATTCGCCAGTTACAACTGACAACGTTTTACTGATCTTAACGTAGTATTAGCAGTTTTCACGACTTACTTAATATAATTTTGTGATTCCTAGATTTCGGATGTTGACACAATTGATTATCATAATTAACGGTAAAATACTTATATCACGATCTGAAAACTTGTAACTCTCACGGCGGAAATGACAATTTTCAGTGCACATGCGCGCTTGCAACTCTCACGGTACTTGCAAAGTACACGCTACACCTGTAATCGGCCGCTAGCCCTACGAACTAGTGACATGCCCCTGTGTACAGCGTGCCGATACGTATCTAGGTAGCTCCAATTTCCACGGTAACATTTTTGTAAAAAAACATTGTGAAAAAGCTCAAATCAGACAGTTAATATGGTTTAACATGAATATAAAAGGCCGTTTTTTATCATGAAAATTATCAATACAACACTATTTTCATCATTTGAACAAAAACAAGCCTGGCACGACAAAGATAAACACTAATACACAATAATATTATTGTAACTGCTTCACAAAAAAATATATATATAATTATATAGATAAGCTCTCTGAAATGTTTCTGTAACTACCCTAGCAAATATACCAAATCAAAACCTTTGTGGAGGGGTTCATTTCTCAAATCTTTCTCAGCACAAGTGTACTGATCGAAGCACCTTAATTAGCTTTGTCTTTATGTTAACTTGGGCTGTTGGTTACCATATATGCTGGCCCTATATAATTTATAAATACTGCCTGCATGGGCGGTGAACCTTTTATTATAATTTATATTAAAATATATTTATTGTGACATTTTAGGTATTTTCTTTTGAAGTTTACTGCCGGAAAGAAAGCTTGCTAGAAAGTGATATCATTGTGATAATTTGCATTCATTGACTGACATCTATCTTACAACATAATTTTCATAACATTTCTAAGTAAATACTTTTATTTAGAGTGAGCATTGAGTTAAATAATTCAAAATAATGTAATTTTGCATTTATTTTTTTGTAACTTGTTGCTTACATAATTATCTTTCCAAACTTGAATAAAAAAGATCATTGGCCAAGCTTGAAATAATGTTTTTACCCCTTTTTTTTTTATTTAAGTGAGGGAAGGAAGTGTTCCATGCAGGAAGTTATTTTCTAATAGCAAGTTATCTCCCCTTAGTTTTTGTTTGCTAAATGTGTTGCGCGTGAAATGTGTTTTCCGGTCAAAAATGTCACTCACACACTTTCTCCCCCATGAGAATTTTAAAAAGTTGGCAAGTATGCACAAGCAATTCATTTTGAACTTTAATTAGAATCTCCACCAACACTCATTTTCATATTTGAGAAATTGTTTGCCCTTAGATCTTTGAGATAATAAAAGTCATTGTATTTAAGTGGAACTAAAACTTCTACATGACAATGACTTGGGACATGAATTCTAGTGTTTTTCTTTACATGGTTTAAAGCGCCTGAATGAATGGAATCTGATTCCATTTAGAAAATGCAAGATTCAAAAGTCTTTCAATTTATCTTTTCTGGATGACTGTGCTTCAATGACATGCAATAGACCACTAGCCATGAACTGGTTTCTTTTCTGTCATCAACATTTAAATTTTCGCGTCTAGTAGGGGATTTTTTTCACTTTGATAATTTTCCTAACAACAGAATATGTGCTGTAAGAAACAATGACATTGTACCAATTTCACTTGATCCACAGCCACTTGAATATTATAATTGGATCTTGTCACAAATATAGCATGTTTCCATTTGAAGGGATTACAAATGTATGACATTTACTGCTAATTTTGTTGTTACCATGGTAACCAGGTCACTATACTTCGTTTTTTTTTGGGTGAGTCTGTAGACACAACGATGTACCAGCTACTCTTCCTAAACTACTGAGAGAATTTCAACGAAACTTTATGGCAATAACCTTATACATTGTAGATGTGCGTAATCTACCGTATATCATGTTGTAATTTTGTGGTTACCATGGTAACCAGGTCACTATACTTCGTTTTTTGGGTGAGGGGGAATTTTGTCCAGTCAACTCCTCATAAACTTGTGAACTACTTTAAGTCAAACTACACAGGAGTGATAGGGACCATGTGTAAATGTGCATGCATGATATTTCTTGACAGAATTTTTGGTTTCCATGATATCTAGGTTTCAATACCCATATTCTTGTGGAAAACTTTGTCAAGACAACTCGGACAACTCCTATATAGCTATCAACCGATTTCATTTGAAATACACAGGAATGTTAGGGACTCATAATTGTACATATGCATGCAGGTTCTAGTTCTGACTCAAACTCTACCCTCAATCCCATATTTTGTTTGACTCAGACTGTATTTGGTGATAAAGAACGTAGGGAACAATGGTCTTTCTTAGGTTGATAGATCTAGAAAGGCCAGAAGATTTGTTGGTCAATTGCTTCTTACATCCTGTATTTTGAATGTATTTTTCTTACACAGATTAAACATGGCTGAAGTTCAGTGGCAACCCCCACTCCCAAACCTGGGTATTGTTTCTTGGATTTCAAGCAAGAATGATAAGTTTCCAAAGCTTGCATTATGTTGGTAGAAACAAGTCCACTTTAAAGCACAGCAGTCTTGTTGGCAATTGTCTGCTTTTATACTTGATCAGAACCAACAATTTATTATGCAGTTTCTTCCTAGGATCTGTATCTTCCCTTTTCTTCCCAATATTCAGTGTAAGAGAACTTTTTTTTATGTTAAAAACTTCTTGCTTTATTTTACTGAACATGAAATAAAAGGCATTTGATTACCTCTTTTTTTTCTCTTTTGATGTTTCTGTGTTTCCTGTCAGATTTGTAATCAGATAGATTCCAGTACCATTTTCATTTTAACATTTTCATTTTCAAAACTTGTGAAGACCGCTGTTGTAGTACTCTTGATGTCATGTTCTTTTCCTTTCATGGCTCTATCATGTTATCATCTTTCTTTTCACAAGGACATAGGCCATTACATCAGTCACAAGAATTTGAAGTTTACTGGAATAAATACAAAAGCCCACCATTGTTAGAAACTGCTAATTCTGTGTTTCCAATTCCTGACTCCCCAAGTTTATTTATTTGGCTGTGTATATTGCTGTTCCGAAACTATGAGTGATTGACTATGCTATTACGAATGGTTTCAAAAGCTAATTATTTAAATGAGAAAATGCAGCTTTTTACAAAGTTTCCATCCTTATAGACTGGAATGTTTTTCAGGATAGTCTCATTGTGTGATACACTATTGACGCATGTATCTAGTAATTAACACCCAGAGTTAAAATCCGAGATCCTCTATATGTACTATAGTACATCAAGGATATTGGATTTTAACTCTGGATGTTAAATCAATTAAAGTGCCTATAGTGATACCTAATATCAGGGAATGACAATTTTATCAAAACAATATTTTTTCCTTATTTCAGCTACAAGGGTTCATATATCAGTTAATTGCTTTGGAACATGAAACCAAAACCTATTACATGGGTGTGATGGTATGAGCCTTACCCGACATGGCACCTTGTTGTACAAACTGAGACTGAGATAGCACCTTGTTGCTCTAATATTTTACTGTCAGTAGTTATCGCAGAAAAATAAAATCTTGTTTTTGTCAAAAAATTGAGATAGCACCTTGTGGCACTAATGGGATGAAATTACATATATCAATGAAAACAGAATATGTTTTTGGGAGGAAATATCGTAGATCCTATGCATTTGATATTGATTTTTTAATTGAAGTTAAATATATTTCAACGTATTATGTTTGACAGGTTTGTATGCCTGCTTTGTTGGTGTACCCCTAGACATTGGCACGTCTAACAGGGCAGGAACTAGACATGGTCCTCGGCAAATACGGGCAGAATCCTCACTCTTACGCAAGGTCAACATCTCCACAGGTAATCATCACTAACTGCCTTTTCACCTGTCTGCACAGGTAACAAGCTTATATGTATTTGTGCTGCACCCATCAGGTGTTAATTTCAATTTCTTCACAATAACCAAGATGACTTAATAGGTAATGATATTGGACTAGAAGCATGCTGGGATGTTAGACCTCCTAGTTTGAAACTGAATAACTCAATCATTATCAACAATAACTGAAAAGAAAGTCTTACAAACAAATGTCTATTACTTTAGTAGGATGAATGACCAACATGTACTTTTAAGGTGACACTGGATGAATGTAATAACATCTAATTCCTAAAATGACTATGTTGAAAGAATACGTACCAACGGGTAGTCGACCCAAACCTGAACACCAACGTCCCATAGTAATGCTATGATAACCAAACCAAACCAACATCCCATAGTAATGCTATGATAACCAAACCAAACCAACATCCCATAGTAATGCTATGATAACCAAACCAACCCAAACCTAACACCAACATCCCATAGTAATGCTATGATAACCAAACCAACCCAAACCTGAACACCAACATCCCATAGTAATGCTATGGTAACCAAACCAACCCAAACCTGAATACCAACATCCCATAATAATGCTTAATAACCAAACCAACCCAAACCTGGACACCAACATCCCATAGTAATGCTATGATAACCAAACCAAACCTGAACACCAACATCCCATAGTAATGCTATGATAACCAAACCAACCCAAACCTGAATACCAACATCCCATAGTAATGTTATGATAACCAAACCAAACCCAAACCTGAATACCAACATCCCATAGTAATGCTATGATAACCAAACCAAACCTGAATACCAACGTCCCATAGTAATGCTATGATAACCAAACCAACCCAAACCTGAACACCAACATCCCATAGTAATGCTATGATAACCAAACCAAACCAAACCTGAACACCAACGTCCCATAGTAATGCTATGATAACCAAACCAACCCAAACCTGAACACCAACATCCCATAGTAATGCTATGATAACCAAACCAAACCAAACCTGAACACCAACATCCCATAGTAATGCTATGATAACCAAACCAACCCAAACCTGAATACCAACATCCCATAGTAATGCTATGATAACCAAACCAAACCTGAACACCAACATCCCATAGTAATGCTATGATAACCAAACCAAACCAAACCTGAACACCAACATCCCATAGTAATGGTATGATAACCAAACCAACCCAAACCTGAACACCAACATCCCATAGTAATGCTATGATAACCAAACCAAACCTGAACACCAACATCCCATAGTAATGCTATGATAACCAAACCAAACCTGAACACCAACATCCCATAGTAATGCTATGATAACCAAACCAACCCAAACCTGGACACCAACATCCCATAGTAATGCTATGATAACCAAACCAACCCAAACCTGAACACCAACGTCCCATAATAATGCTATGATAACCAAACCCAAACCTGAACACCAACGTCCCATAGTAATGCTATGATAACCAAACCAAACCAAACCAACTTCCCATAGTAATGCTATGATAACCAAACCCAAACCTGAACACCAACGTCCCATAGTAATGCTTAATAACCAAACCAACCCAAACCTGAACACCAACATCCCATAGTAATGCTATGATAACCAAACCAATCCAAACCTGGACACCAACATCCCATAGCAATGCTATGATAACCAAACCAAACCAAACAACATCCCATAGTAATGCTTAATAACCAAACCAAACCCAAACCTGAACACCAACATCCCATAGTAATGCTATGATAACCAAACCAAACCAAACCAACATCCCATAGTAATGCTATGATAACCAAACCAACCCAAACCTGAACACCAACATCCCATAGTAATGCTATGATAACCAAACCAAACCAAACCTGAACACCAACATCCCATAGTAATGCTATGATAACCAAACCAAACCAAACCTGAACACCAACATCCCATAGTAATGCTATGATAACCAAACCAACCCAAACCTGAATACCAACATCCCATAGTAATGCTATGATAACCAAACCAAACCCAAACCTGAACACCAACATCCCATAGTAATGCTATGATAACCAAACCAGCCTAAACCTGAACACCAACGTCCCATAGTAATGCTATGATAACCAAACCAAACCTGAACACCAACATCCCATAGTAATGCTATGATAACCAAACCAACCCAAACCTGAACACCAACATCCCATAGTAATGCTATGATAACCAAACCAACCTAAACCTGAACACCAACGTCCCATAATAATGCTATGATAACCAAACCCAAACCTGAACACCAACGTCCCATAGTAATGCTATGGTAACCAAACCAAACCAAACCAACTTCCCATAGTAATGCTATGATAACCAAACCCAAACCTGAACACCAACGTCCCATAGTAATGCTTAATAACCAAACCAACCCAAACCTGAACACCAACATCCCATAGTAATGCTATGATAACCAAACCAACCCAAACCTGGCCACCAACATCCCATAGCAATGCTATGATAACCAAACCAAACCAAACAACATCCCATAGTAATGCTTAATAACCAAACCAAACCCAAACCTGAACACCAACATCCCATAGTAATGCTATGATAACCAAACCAACCTAAACCTGAACACCAACGTCCCATAGTAATGCTATGATAACCAAACCAACTCAAACCTGAACACCAACATCAACATTAGTAGTAAATTTAATAAACCCACCAGAATCAAATGTTCCAAGAAAATCTTCTTCTCTTCGTAGGCAGTAGAAATTGAAGCAATATAGGACAATTAGGACTTTTTAGGTGCTGTGAAACAGCAACCTCAAGCGGTCATCACCAAATTTTGCTAGAACAAATTCTTTCAGAACTCTCGGGGGAATCAAAATGTGGCTTATTTCAATGATAAATCCTGATGACTTCAGGATGGGACCGGATATATTTGTTCCCAAAAAAACGCTAACACACTAGACAATCTTGTCTCCTTTATTACTTTTTTGTGATTCAGTAATATGATTCACATTATTAGGTCACCTGAGACAAAGTATCAAGTGACTTTTTCTAATTGCCTTTTTGTCCGTCGTCGTCCGTCCGTAAACAATTTACATTCTCGACTTTTTCTCCAAAACCCCTAGACCAAATTCAATGAAATTTGGCAGGAAGCTTCTTTGGCTAAAAGTCAACCAAAATTGTAAATTATATGGTCCGCACCCCCCAGGGGCCTGAGGGGTGGGGCTAAAAAGGGTCAAATTGACTAAAAATTCAAAAATCTTCTTCTCTACTCTCAGATACGATGGAATCAAAACACTCTTCATAGATGGAAGGGTCTTAAGGTGCTTTACCAAAATTGTGAATTTCATGACCCAGGGGTCTCACGTTTGCCCTTGGGGAGGGGGTAAACTTTACTATAGTTTATATTGGGAAATCACATTTTTGACTTTATTTGTTGGATTTGTAATGGAATTCATTCTGATTTGGTTAACATTATCAGCATGGGATGGCATTTTGATGGTATGTACATGTTGGCCCCGACTGACCCCCAGGGGCTGATGGGCGGGGCTAAAAAGGGTCAAATTTACTGAAATTTCTAAATTATTCTTCTCAAGACCCAAATAAGGTAGAATCAAATACTTTTCATAGATGGAAGGGTCTTAAGGTGCTTCAATAAATTTATGAATTTCATGACCCTTGGGTCTCACGTTTGCCCCTGGGGAAGGGGTAAATTTTACTATAGTTTATATTGGGGAAATCACATGTTTGACTATAATTTGTTTGATTTCTATTGAAATTCATTCTAACTTTGTTAACATTATCAGCATAGGATGACAGCTTAATGGTATATACATGTTGGCCCTGACTGACCCCTAGGGGCTGATGGGCGGGGCTAAAAAGGGTCAATTAAATTAATTGAAATATTTCAAATCTCAGGTGACCATTAAGGCCCATGGGCCTCTTGTTATATGTCTGAAGACATCTGTTGAATTTAAATAAATTATAGAAAAACAACTTAAATTGTACACATTCACCTGTATTATCTCTGAGTATTCCTAACTATTTTCTGTGCAAAGTATTACGCTTGCTTCCTGGTTTGTGCGAGGGGAAGATAACTTATAGATACACTCTAGTTGCTGCGATAGTGAAAAGTCACCTCGAGCTCTTGGGTTGATAAAAATAGCCCTCGGTCATCGAATACTGTTTTTAGCCCACCATCATCAGATGGTGGGCTATTCAAATCGCCCTGCGTCCGTGGTCCGTCGTCCGTCCGTCCGTCCGTAAACAATTCTTGTTATCGCTAATCCTCCGAAAGTACTGAAGGGATCTTTCTCAAATTTCATATGTGGGTTCCCCTTGGTGCCTAGTTATGCATATTGCATTTTGAGACCAATCGGAAAACAACATGGCCGACAGGCAGCCATCTTGGATTTTGACAATTGAAGTTTGTTATCGCTATTCCTGAGAAAGTACTGAAGGGATCTTTCTCAAATTTCATATGTAGGTTCCACTTGGTGCCTAGTTATGCATATTGCATTTTGAGACCAATCGGAAAACAACATGGCCGACAGGCAGCCATCTTGGATTTTGATAATTGAAGTTTGTTATCGTTATTTCTGAGAAAGTACTGAAGGGATCTTCCTCAGATTTCATATGTAGGCTCCCCTTGGTACTTAGTTATGCATATTGCATTTTGAGACCAATCGGAAGACAACATGGCCAACAGGCAGCCATCTTGGATTTTGATAATTGAAGTTTGTTATCGCTATTTCTGAGAAAGTACTGAAGGGATCTTTCTCAAATTTCATATGTAGGTTCCACTTGGTGCCTAGTTATGCATATTGCATTTTGAGACCAATCGGAAAACAACATGGCCGACAGGCAGCCATCTTGGATTTTGATAATTGAAGTTTGTTATCGCTATTTCTGAGAAAGTACTGAAGGGATCTTTCTCAGATTTCATATGTAGGCTCCCCTTGGTACTTAGTTATGCATATTGCATGTTGAGACCAATCGGAAGACAACATGGCCGACAGGCAGCCATCTTGGATTTTGATAATTGAAGATTGTTTTCGCTATTTCTGAGAAAGTACTGAAGGGATCTTTCTCAGATTTCATATGTAGGCTCCCCTTGGTAATAAGTTATGCATATTGCATTTTAAGACCAATCAGAAGACAACATGGCTGACAGGCAGCCATCTTGGATTTTGATAATTGAAGTTTGTTATCGCTATTTCTGAGAAAGTACTGAAGGGATCTTTCTCAAATTTCATATGTAGATTCCCCTTGGTGCCTAGTTATGCATATTGCATTTTGAGACCAATCGGAAGACAACATGGCCGACAGGCAGCCATCTTGGATTTTGACAATTGAAGATTGTTATCGCTATTTCTGAGAAAGTACTGAAGGGATCTTTCTCAATTTTCATATGTAGGTTCCCCTTGGTGCCTAGTTATGCATATTGCATTTTGAGACCTATCGGCGGAAAACAACATGGCCGACAGGCAGCCATCTTGGATTTTGACAATTGAAGTTTGTTATCGCTATTTCTCAGAAATTGCTGAAGGGATCTTTCTGAAATTTCATTTGTAGGTTGCCCTCTGTGCCTAGTTATGCATATTGGATTTTGAGACCAGTCAGAAAACAACCTGCCCGACAGGCAGCCATCTTGTATTTTGACAATTGAAGTTTGTTATCGCTATTTTACAGAAGGTACTGAAGGGATCTTCCTGAAATTTCATATGTAGGTTCCCCTTGGTCCCTGGTGTTGCATTTTGGGACCAATCCGAAAACAACAGACAGCCATTATCGCCAAATCTTAAATTTTATATATAGGTTACCCTTGTTTGAAAAGTACTAGAGGGCTGTTTCTGAATTTACACAGATTAGTAAGACTTAGAGGAAGGGAAAAGTAGAGAAAAGATCAATCTGACATGGAACCTTTAAAGATCATTCAATGGTGGGCGCTAAGATCCCTCTGGGATCTCTTGTTAGTCTCTGATTTTCCAATTGGAAATCAATTTGTGAAATGTTTGATTGTTTTTACATTGGATACTTAAAATGAAAGTTGAATACTTCCAATTGGTTCGTCATTTCAGAGAAATAGGCCACACAAAAATGGCCGTGCTGGTTGAGTTGGTTGAAGTGATTATGAGGCGAAACCTAACATTAGCTTGTTTCCGTAACAGAGATTCCTTTAGCAATAAAGAGGTTGCATGTTTTAAATCAGTCGATTGTGAAATGCTTGCACAAAGTATATAACATGAACAACAAGTCACTGGAACAGATAAGGTAGGCTAATTCAACGGAAACAAATTAAATTTCCGAGACGAGTTTGAATGAAAATTGTCAGATCTCTAATTAGGATACAGATAAGTTATTGCATGGAGATAAAAAAAACAGTAAATTGGGTACAATTTAAAAACTTAGAAACCAAAATAAACTAGGAGAGTAATTCACAGGAATCTTTTATATATAGGGAAGCGCATTGTGATTTCACAAGATTAATTGATCTAAGTATGAAACTTAATCACAGTATGCCAATTCAAGTGAGGTTTAAAAACAGAATTTGTCACTGTTCATCACAACTTTAATGCAACCACCGACCTTTTAGGTCACCTGAGACGAAGTCTCAAGTAACCTTTTCTAATCGACTTTTGTCTCGTCGTCCATTCGTAAACAATTTACCTTTTTCGACTTCTTCTCAATAACCAAGAGGCTTAGATACCTGATATTGGGCATATAGCATGCTGGGGTGAAGGGCTATCAAGATTGCTCAAATGAGTGACCTTGACCTTCATTCAAGGTCACAGGGGTCAAATATGCTGAAATCTTAAATACGACTTCTTCTTAATAACCAAGAGGCCAACAGACCTGATATTGGGCCTGTAGCATGCTGGGGTGAAGGGCTATCAAAATTGTTCAAATTAATGCTAATATGAATGACCTTGACCTTCAGCCAAGGTCACAGGGGTCGATTATGCTAAAATCTTTTTAACGTCTTCTGGAGGACCAACACATAGAAAAGATATATTTCGCCTGTAGCGTACTTACTATAGTGAACACATAGACATCACATTCATGGTCACAGGAATCAAATCTACCAAAATATATCAAAATTCAGGTGACCTTTAAGGTCCATGGGCCTCTTGTTAAAGTAAATAGAATTCCTTAAAATTACATAGGATAATCATCAGTAAAACATTCAGGAATGTACTTAACAGAAACAATAAAAATGTCTTCTTATTACTTGCCATTTTATATTTATATAATATTTGCTTTTCTAATGTATTTCAATCCCTCATGCACAGCACCTATTAGAGATTTTGTGACTCTGGTAATAAAATGTTTTAGGTGAAAACATGCCATCCAATAAAAAAGAACAAGTATTAGAGACATGATGATGATGATGATGATGATGATCTATTACAGGTGTATACTTCTTTGTGCATATTGCAATTACAGCAAAAATAGCCTGTAAACTTCTTTGTTGAGCTAGGTGCTTCTCCATATGATTCCTTCCAAGTTGCTGATGTTGGAGATGTAAATTTGAACCTGTACAATCTACCTAAGGCTTGTGAAGATATCCGTAACCATTTCTCTCGCATTGTACAGACCGGGTGTATACCTTTGGCCCTGGGAGGTGACCATACCATGACCTATCCGATTCTACAGGCTATCAGGGTAATTGATGACATAATTTCCATATTAGGCATCCCTACCCCTATAAATAACCCTTATCAGGGTAATTGATGACATAATTGCCATATTAGGCATCACTACTCCTATAAATAACCCCTATAAGGGTAATTGATGACGTAATTTCCATATTATTAGGCATCACTACCCCTATAAATAACCCCTATCAGGGTAATTGATGACATAATTTCCATATTAGGCATCCCTACCCCTATAAATAACCCCTATCAGGGTAATTGATGATGTAATTTCCATATTAGGCATCCCTACCCCTATAAATAACCCCTATCAGGGTAATTGATGACATAATTTCCATATTAGGCATCACTACCCCTATGAATAACCCCTATCAGGGTAATTGATGACATAATTTCCATATTAGGCATCACTACCCCTATGAACATCCCCTGTCAGGGTAATTGATGACATAATTTCCATATTAGGCATCACTACCCCTATGAATAACCCCTATCAGGGTAATTGATGACATAATTTCCATATTAGGCATCACTACCCCTATAAACAACCCCTATCAGGGTAATTGATGACATAATTTCCATATTAGGCATCACTACCCCTATGAATAACCCCTATCAGGGTAATTGATGACATAATTTCCATATTAGGCATCACTACCCCTATGAACATCCCCTGTCAGGGTAATTGATCAGGTAATTGCCTTGTTATGATTCCATAGTAGACACCTCTCCCCCTATAAATGCTTGCAGTCAATATTTTTTTTGCACTGTTCTATTTACTTAAGATTACTTAAATATGATAACTGTCAAAATATGTTTCTTTACAGTTTACACCTAATCATGTGGTAATTTTTGAGGTACACTTACATGAAAACTTTTAACAATGTTATACTCTAAACTTTGGGAAATTTATCAACATAGGACAAGCATGGCCCTGTAGGTTTGGTCCATGTTGATGCCCATGCTGACACCAATGACACAATGCTGGGTGAGAAAATTGCTCATGGGACACCTTTCCGTCGTGCGATGGAGGAGGGCTGCCTGGACGGACATCGCGTTATACAGATTGGTCTTCGTGGTTCTAATTACAACGTCACAGATTACGACTGGGGTAGAGAACAGGTAGGGCTTTTATTGGGGGACTTAAATTTGAACAGGTAGGACTGTCTGTATACAATCCCTCTAAATGCTTGAAAGATGGATTATTCTCAATTTTACTGAGTATTAAAACAGTAATATTTTTGCTCAGATGAAATGTCTAATTGTTTAACAGTGTAGCCCTATCAGTTTATTGTTGTTATGATACATATTAATCTACAGAAAGCATGTATTTTTATAGTTAAGTCCAACTTTTTAAACATGACACCGACGATGAGGACTGTCAGATGTAAACACAAGCAGACGACGTAAGAGTTGTCCCCCTTGAACGCAGATTACTCCGTGCCCTTGAAATGCTATGTAAGATAGATTTATCTTACATAGCTATCTTACATGGGCAAACTCTATCCAACATGGCGAGATATGAGAGAAAAGAGATTTGTCTCACAAATGCAGACTGGACACTGAACTACATGTACTACTATTAGTTGCATAGTTTGTTTAAGTAACCTGATACAGAAAAATATCAGGTCTAGTGACCCGATACAGAAAATGATCAGATCTAAAACAATCTCTTATCTGTGAAGATGGACAGTATTCATATCAGTGGTTTCTTTTGGACAGGGTTTTCGTGTAGTTCTAGGCCATGAGTGTTGGCACAAGTCCTTGACCCCCCTCATGTCCGAGGTGAGAGAGATGATGGGTGACCGCCCTGTCTACATTACCTTTGATATTGATGCCCTTGACCCTGCCTATGCTCCAGGAACAGGTAATAATGGGAAAAGGTTACATCTGGAATTTAATACAATGATCATAGTATTTAAAATTAAAAAAAAAAAACTTTCTTTGATGTACATATTGTTTGGTTCAGGGAATAGTTTCACATTTCTTTGTGTGGTCCTATGCATCAGATGACTAGAGTGTTGTCTTTATCCCCATTTGGTGAGTCTAAGTCGGGCCTTTCCGATTCCAGGACGTTAACAGGATTGAAATAGCTCCCTGTAATGGATTGGGTATGCCATGCTCAAGGGTCTTTACATATTGTTTGGCAGTCCTCTTTGGTCTGATGCTGCTAAGTCAGAGATGTATAAACATATGTGTATCTCTGTAAATTAAATACTAGCTGCATTATATTGCTAAGATGAAGAGGACTCTCTTTAGCTTGATAGGTTGAGCATAGATTAGGAAACTAGAGTTCTTGGTTTTGGTCCCTAGTGGAGTATCAAACTAAAATAAATAATGACCGCTGTTACATAGTAATATTTTATAAGAGAGATGTCTGGTCACAGGTGATTGATCATGACCCAGTTCAGATAATAATACCAGTATGTATTGATAACAGGTACACCAGAAATAGCAGGCCTCACACCTATACAAGGACTGGAGATTGTAAGAGGCTGCCGGGGCATGAATATTGTTGGAGGTGACTTGGTCGAGGTAATATTCTTTTTTTTTTTACTCCTCACTTTAAGCAGGTTTTTTTGTCAGATTCACCAGATTGACACAAATCAGTGATTAGAGTCAGCACCACATAAATGCCTTTCACCAGACAGTAAGCGTTACATGCCGTAGGCCTTTGTGAAACTAACCAGTGTGTTGTTGTTGTTGTTTTTACTGACCAGTATAGACAAAGTTGAAAGGTAACTGAAAAGACAAACAACTCAACAGTCAAAACAAACACTGCTAAAACAACAACAACTTTCTATTTCTTTTTTCTTTTTTTTCAAGATCGTTTTTAGGGTGGGGATTTAATTGCGGACACCCCCCTATTCCTAGATTATTTGCCAAAGTGGTGGTGGTGGTGGTGGGGGGGGGGGAGCTTATATTTGCGGGAGGGGGCTTATTTGCGGTTAAATACAGTAACTTACTGGTTTACTACATGACTGCCTATCGCTTTGTTCGTGTGTATGTAATTTGTTCTGTAACTTTGTTATAGCTTACTAACGGGTATAATCAACGTTTTACAAAGCTTCAGTGATTTCTGTTAACAACATGTCTACCTTCAGAGTATTAATGCAAACAATTTTTTTTTCAACAGGTGTCCCCATCATATGACCCCTTCGGCACAACAGCCTTGACTGGTGCTAACATCCTTTTTGAGATGTTGTGTGTTCTTCCAGAATGTAAATATTTACATTAAGGAACAGGTGACACAAACAGAAATAGTTTTACTGTTTCAATCAGTTTTGGTACACCGCCCCAATTAAAACCTGATCTCTATCATAATCAGAACATCGTACATATTACTCAAAGAGTAGAAACTACTTTTTCTGAATCAAAGAAAAATACTTCTTCACAGAGTTAGCATGAAAATTTATTGAAATGGCTACATGTGGTGTTTCACATTATGCCAACCTATACCATAACACATTTCAGTACAAAAAAAGAAATACACCTACTTATCATAAATTGAAATACATATTTTCAATGTGCCAGTTTAAGCTATAAATCATACACAGCCACGTAGCCAGGCAAGGGGTATGTAACCGGTGGTGGATATCGAGCCAGCAGTATGGTCATATCTACAAGGTGGATTTTCTTTTATATTACACATCAATAAAAACTTAGTGTGATTGATGGTAAGGAAATGCGACACAATTTTAAAGTGATTTTACCTATACTAGAATATTAATATTTTTGGATGCCAAATGCTTGATACCGGTAACTTGATTTATACTTTGTTAATTTGTACTTGTTAATTTATATTGATTTTATTTCTTTACATCAATGTAATTGTTGAATTTTTATAAATATAATCCTGTCATAATTAAATCTTCAATGAATGCAAAAATGTGTTGTTTCATGTGTCTGGAAACGGTTGTCATAGTGCTTATCACTGTAATTGAAGGAGAAATGAAAAATATCTTGCCAGTGCTGGGCCTTGACTTCTCTTTCTCTCCAAGGAGACATCCTACCACTAGGCTAAGTTAATAAGGACCTGGGGCCTGCGGTGGCCGAGTAGTTAAGGTGTCCCGACATTTTATCACTAGCCCTCCACCTCTGAGTGGCGAGTTCGAAACCCAAGTGGGGCAGTTGCCTGGTACTGATCGTAGGTCGGTGGTTTTTCTCTAGGTACTCCGGCTTTCCTCGATCTCCAAAACCAGGCACGTCCTATCGTTCATAGGACGTTAAACATAATAAACAAAACAAAACAAAAAATAACAAGGTCCTTATACTTCATAAGAGCTCAAAACACAACCTTAATTCCTGTAGTTGTAAGGTTTATCACATTCTTTGTATAAATACACATTAAATGAGTTTCACAAAGGGTCACACAGATCACCCGTTACCTCGGCTCACACAACAGTTCACTGTTAGCACACCTGCACCGTTTGCTAGCTTGAGTGGATTGAGAAGAATTGACTCCCGCACTATGAAAGTTCTCATCAGGGGCAGTAACTCTGCCCAATAATCCCAACTTACCAAACTAGAACTGTCGCCAGGATGGCTGACTACTACCCCCGCAATCTGCACGAGTCAATGGTAAATTGGAACTGTTAGTTAGAGGCTAACTAAGATAACCCAGTAATATAGTGACCAGTTGCCATAGCAACCATAATTTTGAAAAAAAAAAAAAAAAAGTGGCATGCACATCTACACATGGTCCTCTATATTTGTGTGAAGTTTCATTGAAATTGGCCATTTAGTTTAGGAGGAGTTGTCCGGACAAACTTAAAAGTTATGGTTCTTATCAGAAAACCTGTTTATAGTGACCAGTTGCCATAGCAACCATAATTTTGAGAAAAATAAAGTGGCATGCACATCTACACATGATCATTAATTCGCCCATCGGTTTAGGAGGAGTTGTCCGGACAAAATGCGTGGACGGACGGACGGACTGACAGACAACCTGATTCCAGTATACCCCCCCTAACTTCGTTGCGGGGGTATAAAAAGAAAGGTTTTATAGCTATGTCTACAAAGTTTGAAAGTAATTAGTTGAAACTGAAGGCAAGGTTCTACAGAGATAAACATGTAACATTAAGAGCAAAAATAATCTAATCAAAATGCTCTTCAGGGAAACACAACACATCATAATCATAAAGCCTACCAAGTTTCAAACCCCATATTGTAACACTCCTGTCAAATTTTGATGTGCATATAAAAAGTAAAACACCAACATTTTTTTTTAACTAGATTCCATTATGTAGTAAAACATGAGTCCTGTCTAACAATCAACATATATTTTATTCAGTTTCCATCATCATGTATATATATATAATTTGAACACATGGTTGATATAACAAAGTTTTGGCTGATGTACATGTCTGACATAATAATCACAGATATTTTGTAGACATTGTTGTCAAAGTACAGAATATCATTAGGTTTGTATAAAACCAAAATATTAAGGAAGCAACATTTAAACTAGTATTTCTGCTTGCTCTGTGCAAATTGAAATATTTAAACTATTGTCAAATTTTAGGCAAACTAGTTTAATTTGAATTATACTAGTGTTTTGGAGTGTGTACCAACAGTAAGTGTATAATTAGCAAAATGTGTGGAAACAAAAAATGAAAAGGAGAAAGTATGATGAGGTAAATCAACAGCCATGTCTCATCTTGTTCTGTATCAATTGCTTATTAATATGTAAAACAATCGCTTGTATTGAGGCTTTTGAAAAGACAAAACTACAATTAATGTAAATAAGTCTTAAGACACAAAACTATAAATGTAAATAATAACCTACAAAAGATAAAGTTAAAAACATTACCAAGTATAAAAATACTTCATAACTCCCCACAGAAGGAAAGTACCTGGTATATATAAAAAAAATGACTGGACAATTTTGATACTAGTGATAATTGCCTAATGATAAATGAATGACTACAACTTCAAAGTTTGGGTTTGTTTCTATCTACATTCAATGTACTGGTCTTCACTTATCTCATAACAAAGTTAATCTTCGCTTATCTTATAACAAGTTGAAAGGTCATTTACCCTAAACAATGTTGTGGTCTTCACTTATCTTATAACAATGTTAATCTTCACTTATCTCATAACAAAGGTCAAAAGTCATTTACCCCAAACAATGTTCTGGTCTGCACTTATCTCATAATAAATGTCATTTACCCTAAACAAAATACAACCAATGACATACACCACATGTCATTCACATGTAGCTTGTATTGCACAAATTGTAAACAATTTAACTTATATTGCACATTCAAAATAAAATAATGTATGTACAAATAAATTTGCACTAAATCTATTCGAGGGAGATAACAACTGTGTATGTTACCCTGGAATTATTTTGTACAAAACTTTTTTAAAATGTTGAATTAAATAATCATTAATTCTAATTTCACATAAAAACTTATTTCAACTGGTCAAATCCTTCAGTATACTCAAGTAAGCAGGGAATAGTTATCACACTCATTTAGGTTTCCATGAGACCTAAACTTAATAAATTAATAGATTAATATTTATTCTTATAAATAGACGACATATTTTGAATCTAATTTCTAAGAAGAAATTCTTTCTTAGAAATTATTCAAATTTTTATGTCTGATGTCTTTGTAACTGTTACATTACAAATTCATAAACAGTGACACAAATTCAATTTTATGTTTCATTCAAATCCACTACATACTCCATCGATGATGTTAATAAACCTCTCTTTTTTTTTGGTCTGAATGTGAACAATATACCGTATAGCCGATTCTTTTCATGGGGATGATATTTCTGCTATTTAGTGGAGCATTGACGTAGCATTATCTACCAAATGAACAACAGATAAGACTTGTTATGTTATAACGTCATTAGTCGACTAGACCACCTCCAATTACCTAAAGTTATTTACAATCACAATCATAATTTTTCAGAACATATCGCATGCTGCATATGACAGATGATTTATAACATATTATAACCAAAATATCACGGTTATATACACAATGCTTACAGTTATAAGCGTAAATCGTTGAACCATACTCCTGTTTATACTGTAAAACATCTGGAATAAATCTGCTAATTCGCGAAAATGAGATTTCCTACAATAGCCTGATCGAAAAATTAGAATTCACAGAATTTTTTTTCATTTAAAAAGAAATGGCAAAAAAATTAACCTGAAAAATTAACCGGCTATACAGTAGTATGCACATACAGTATTACTCTTAGTGAAATGTTCATAGCCATTACTTTACCCATCTCTTACCTAAAGATTTCTCTGTGTGTGAAAGATGGAAGTAAAGTTTTTCATCAAAAGACAGAATGGCCATTCCTTCATTATAAGTATTATGACTAATCATCATCTCATTCTTAGAATTCAGAAGAATTCCTATTTGAAGAGAGGGTATCCCAATTTATAAAAGACAACTACTGAAATATATTTTCCAATCAGTCTATATCTAGCACTGGAAATCCCCCTAACTGATCCTTCCACCAGGATTGCACATTGTTGGAAACATTTTCCCCTATCAGGACAGTTTCCAGGACTTTTTCCTTTGTGGGAGACACATCTTCTGGAGCAGATTCCGTTACCTGACCAAGATTCACCCCAAGGGTCTTGGCTCCTGTAAAATATAGATACTATTATTTTTACTGTGATTAATTAATATCAAAGCTATTAAAACACTAACTTAGGACATACGCTAAGCACTATGGAAATGGATTACATATAGTACCAAAGATATACCCGGACAATAAATCGGTACAGTGGATCTGTTTATTATAATATTCTACTTTCCAGAGAAAAAATATTATAATAAGTGCGATATTATAATATCCAATATCATTGATCATAAGTCGGATCCTCTGTAGTACTTTTCATAAAATCCAAGGTATTGATAATACAAATCTGCCATGTGACACCATGTGACTCAGAAACAAATCATATGGCTATTTAAAAAGTATTTTACCACTACATTTTGACATATTGATTAAGATAATACAGCAGGGCAAAGTAAGTAATTAGAATCCCATAATTTTATATGGTTATACTACCAAATATTTCATTTCAACATATTCTATTGTTCAAACAATTAGATCGAACATCGGGCAAATGCATATATTATTAAGTTTTCTCCAGTTGGACACAGCTTGAAACAGAACCAGCCCATTGTCAGGTGAACAGAACCAGCCTGTTGTCAGGTGATCAGAACCAGCCTGTTGTCAGATAAACAGAACCAGCCCGTTGTCAGGTGAACAGAACCAGCCTGTTGTCAGGTGATCAGAACCAGCCTGTTGTCGGGTGAACAGAACCAGCCTGTTGTCAGGTGATCAGAACCAGCCTGTTGTCAGGTAAACAGAACCAGCCTGTTGTCAGATAAACAGAACCAGCCTGTTGTCAGGTGATCAGAACCAGCCTGTTGTCAGGTGAACAGAACCAGCCTGTTGTCAGGTGAACAGAACCAGCCTGTTGTCAGGTGAACAGAACCAGCCTGTTGTCAGGTGATCAGAACCAGCCTGTTGTCAGGTGAACAGAACCAGCCTGTTGTCAGGTGATCAGAACCAGCCTGTTGTCAGGTGATCAGAACCAGCCTGTTGTCAGGTGATCAGAACCAGCCTGTCGTCAGGTGAACAGAACCAGCCTGTTGTCAGGTGAACAGAACCAGCCCGTTGTTAGGTAAACAGAACCAGCCTGTTGTCAGGTGAACAGAACCAGCCTGTTGTCAGGTGAACAGAACCAGCCCGTTAATAGGTAAACAGAACCAGCCTGTTGTCAGGTGAACAGAACCAGCCTGTTGTCATGTAAACACTTGAGATGCATACCTGAAGAGATTCTGATGCTTCGTTTCTTGAGTCCAGGCCTTTCCTTGTCACTGCGGGAGAGTCCATCACCTAAGGTGGGGTTCAGGTATTTCCTGACAAAGGAGCCCTGGGGAGAGAGGGGTGGAGGCTGCACTAGGATGTTGGGAGGCTGGAGCTCAACTGTCCCTTTTTTTCTGGTTCGGGGTAAAGTTGGACCCTCGTCTTTACTTTCTTCGCTGCTCTCCGCAGCACTGGACGGCTGTTCAGTGACTGTAAACAATGGCTCATTGGTTGCCCGGAGGTTGGTCAGAATATTGGAATGTTCTTTCTGCAACAGCAATTGTTAATTCATTGTACTTTTTATGACTTTACCAAGCACATGTATGTAGCTGTGAAGTTCAGCTTTTATTAATAAAACCTGTTAAAAATGTAAATAAGGTGAAACTAAAATGGATCTATATAAAGTAAATATTTTATAATTAAGAATCTTCTGCTGAGGAAACTACAGTTCTATAACCTTAGTATCACTATCATATCTAGAATGAACTGTTTTACATCTTTCCTTTATTAATTTTGCAACTTTATTTCAAACATTTCCAATGTTGGGACAGACTCTAATCATGGGATAATGGTCACCAGGAAAAAATCAAGTAGTTATACTGTAGTAAGTTTGTGCACATCATATTTTAATGTTTGCTTGTGAAATAATCATCCCCTCCCACAAAGTTAGCAGTGGTACAGGGAATCAGCTTGTCTGTCCATCTATATTTCTTTTACCTGTACATGTAATACTGTAAACATGGTTATTTCTCCAGGGATTTAATTTTGCACTTTTATTAGATAAACTATGGACGTGGGGGTTATTTCCCTGATCAATGTACTTTTTTTCGTTTGCACAGGTTCTATAAAACCACATACATCACAATACAGTAGACATCAGGAAAATTTTCACGACCAAATGACTTTTGCACATACAGTGCATTCCGCTTAATTGGGTTGCCTATTTGCGGGGACTTTTTACCCGATTAACCGACTTATGCAATAAGCCGAAATGCACGTTGCCATCTTGGATTAGGTCCGTAATGGTTGTCAGACTTGGGTCGATTTTGGATGAAAATATTTGCGTTATTATTGTTAATAAACGGTGTTTTTGTTTGTGCTTTTAGTGATGTCAAATTTTCAGATTACTATTACTAATTGTATAAAAATACATGTATTAACATAATAAAACCTACAGATTGTTTCTTATTTGCGACACAGTGCAATCGTAGCACCTCAAATCGGGGGTCATACATCCCTGTTTCATCCACGTGTTCCTAATTTGACATACGATCTAAGGACTCGCCGACAATTACAGCTAAAATCATTATTGTTTATCCTAGAGGCATTCTTTTGTTCGCTATTACTTTTTTAATATTCCATATTATTTCCAATTGCCAAAGCACAGAGATCGGAGAAACCGAGTTAATACGACCTTGACAGTACTGGCAGTCACTGATAAAACAACACGAAATCCAATGTAATGTTTTTATTAACCAGTTCTAATCCTTATCTGAATAGGAATTATAAGCTAACATCGGGCGTCTGTCCTTTTATCTGCTCACTACTGTTTTTTCAATAACTCACCTGTGTACCGGTGTCGTCACATTTCCCCGTGGCGAACCCCTCACTTTTGATTCGCCACAGTTAGCGGTGATATCAATCGATCTGGAGCAATGTCAGACCCAGGTCAAAACCTATTGTTTTGGTTTCTGCTTCGAAGATTTTACATCCCAGAAGTAAAAGTTTAATTGTCTAGTAGCTTAATTATGCTTTTAAACCCCCATATTACTTTGGCCTGTTGCTGACTCTAAAAATAACATTTAATTTTACCCAAAATTCTTAATCGATTTCCTGTTGGGGAAAAACCCCACGAGGCAGAATTAACAACACAGTTCTGAATATGACAAAACCCCGACATAACATTATCGTTTAAGGTAATATTTTACCGTTTTTTGACATTTTAACCATCTAAATTACCCTTTTTGTTGATAAATGTCTAAAACTTGAAGAAATACGTGATGACTTTCGTGAAAAGCGGAGCATTTCTATTTTTTTTGTCAAATTATTGTATTCCAACAACTGAAAAATACGACTTTTCAAACCCAATTAAACGATTTTTTTAAACATGATTTAAGAGTTTTTGAATTTTTAACCCAATAAACGAAATACCCTATTAAGCGTTACCCGATTAACTGGAATGTACTGTATATAAATATTTAGCATAAATTTCCACAGTGAATTTGTTTAGTTTTAAAGTACGTTTTCTATAAGATTTGATATGGTGATTCACAAAAGATGTCTATTATTAACACATACCGCCCTTATCCTCTTGAGACACTTGTCTAGCCAGTTCCTAATGGTTTGTTTGGCCACCTCCTCCTCGATAGTGCACTCAAGCTCCTGTCTAGCTAGCAGTTCCTCCAGCTGCAGGCTCTTACTGATGTCCACTGACCGGTATGCCAGCATGCTGTTAAATAATTTACACATCACAAATACCATAGTATAGACAAAATTTTCTATGTTAAATCTCTTATAGTAACGGTGACTGACCTCATGTTAGCATCTCTATCAATAGTAAAATTGACCTTAATGACATACTGCGCTAAAAATGTCTCCCTGCATACAAAATGATGCAAGAAAAACTTTGTAACGTTTTATCAAAATCCAAGGTATTTTGTTAAGATGATTCAATATGTTCTGCCCATGAAATGCAACACTGTACCATGTAGAAAACATAATGTGATATTTTACCAAAGTTAGTACTTTTCTGGAAATACTGTACACATTTTTTTTTTTTAATTTTTTTTTTTTTTTTAATTTTTCAAAAGTACTGACACTGACCTATATTTGCACCATATTAATGCAAGGAAGAACTATGTTTGACTGACAGAAAGGATGGGGCCAGTACATGTCAGCAGTCCCTGAGTGATCTTGGCACCCACTATTGAACGATCTTTATTGGTTCTATGTTAAACTGATCTCTATTTTCCCCTCCTTTTCCTCTTAATAATCTGATGTTAACAAGAATAAGTAGAACCTACACATGAAGTTTGAGAAATATCCCTCCAACTCTTTAATAAATAGTGATAACAAACTTCAATTCTCAAATTCCTAGATGGCCGTCTGTTGGCCATTTTGTATTTCTGATCAAAAATCTAAATTGAATTGGCACAACTATGGACAAAGAAGAACCTACACATAAAGTTTGAGGAATATCCCTGCAGTACTTTTCAAGAAATAGCAACAACAAGGATTGTTTATTGATGGACGGTGCAAGGCCATTAAATTTTTGATGATGGTGGGCTGAAATACTTACTTTAAAACATCGTGAAATGTGACCTCAGCACCTCCATGTTGTCTTTCAAGTTCATAACACATGTGTTTAAACAGGAGACGGTCTTTCTCCAGGTCGACCTCTAGACGACCCCTTAGTAACCGTAGTAACAGCCTCACCTTCCTTACAGATATAACACCCTACAAAATATCAGCACAAGTCATCATTGGCCTTTGAGTTGAATACTGTTATAATATTATCATTTACATTACATCAACAGCAACAAAGTATTGACATTTAACTTTCCTTGGTTCTCCATAACAAGAAAACAATTATCATTACGACTCTTTTTATTGCTGACGATCTACTGAAATCACATATTCACTATTAATTAACCCAGTGTATAGAAGTAGGCTGTTGTGGGTATTATCTATAGAGTGTACAAGACTTTCAAAGGACGTATACATGGGTCATATGTTTGAAATTCTCAAACAACACATACCTGGATCGTGATATCAATATGAGTGACGTCGACTGGTAAATTCTGTCAGTCATTTAGCAGGCACGTATTAAGAGAAATGATACATTTGAGGCATAAGTTTTAAAATTTCTCAAATTCAGGACCTGCCAAGCCTTGTTTTCAGGGTCTTTCCAAGGCCTGCACAAACCTGGTTTAAGTGTGAAAACCATACAAATAATATTACTGGTATAATGTATATGATGATCAACTGACACTGACCTTCCTACTGATGTCGACAAGGTTCCAGGTGTTCTGAAAGTGCCGGATGTCACTGTAGCTGAGCAGGGCATCCTCCTCATTGGAGTAGAACAGAGAGAAATTCTCCATGATGATAGCTACAAAGAGAGACATTAATAATCATGCCATTTAATTTTTAGTCTGTTACTTACTACTGTATGAATCTGTAAACAATGTAAACAGAAGCGCATCATCGTCTTAATCCTAACGTTCTGAGTAGGATGTATTGATCTGGTCCAGTAGAATGATGAAATTGTTAGCTCTGTATGTGCCATCTTGTGGACAATATGGTAAACTGTTATGGATCCATGCATACTTGTGATATCTTTGTTAAAGATACAAGGAATCACACCACAATATAAAAGTTAGATTGACCAGATCTGATTTTGGTGGAATTCTTTTGTAATACTCAAAGGACAGATATCAGCCTTGTGATTTTTTCAGGTCTTTCTGCCAAACTGCCAGCCATGAATGCAGAGAAGTACACTAAGAGCAAAACCCTTATATTTTGAAAAGAATGCATTCAAAATGTATAAAACATTACTCCCACTTAAACTTTATATATATATAGGTCACTATCTACTGTCTTTAGTCTACAATACATGTATAATATGACCCAAGAAATTATGAATATATACTACATGTATATTAGAAAAATTGAATTGTTATGCATGTGTAGATCACCTAGGGAGACACATTCATGCTAGTGTACACCCCGAACAAAGGTGAAACAATTATGCCAACAAGTACGCCGAGTTATTTTGATTCTTTCTGATATTAATACAATCGACCCCATTACGCTCAAACCACCTGTACATCCAGGACAAAGATGATAAAAATGTACAGTGTTATTTTCAGATATCAATACAATCTACCCCATTACACTCAAACCACCTGTACATCCAGGACAAAGATGATAAAAGTGTACAGTGCTATTTTCAGATATCAATACAATCTACCCCATTACACTCAAACCACCTGTACATGCAGGACAAAGATGATAAAAGTGTACAGTGTTATTTTCAGATATCAATACAATCTACCCCATTACACTCAAACTAGCTGTATATCGAGGACAAAGATGATAAAAGTGTACAGTATTATTTTCAGATATCAATACAATCTACCCCATTACACTCAAACCACCTGTACATCCAGGACAAAGATGATAAAAGTGTACAGTGCTATTTTCAGATATCAATACAATCTACCCCATTACACTCAAACCACCTGTACATGCAGGACAAAGATGATAAAAGTGTACAGTGTTATTTTCAGATATCAATACAATCTACCCCATTACACTCAAACTAGCTGTATATCGATCGCGAGGACAAAGATGATAAAAGTGTACAGTATTATTTTCAGATATCAATACAATCGATCCCATAATGCTCAAACTAGCTGATGATGTACTCCGTTATATTGATTTCCCTTTTATAAATACAATCTACCCATTTATTTCCATTTTCAATATTTCTTATGTTTATAAGTAAGTAAAGTTATTGAAAGTAAAACTAGAAAGCATTTATATAATAGGTACCGAGAAAGTCTATACTTACCAACCAACAGGTTGAGTACGATGTAGGTGATAATGATGTAGAAGGAACAAAAATAGAGGAGAGAGGCTGTAAAGTTACCACAGTCTGTCTGCCAGTAATTCTCACCAGGGTCTGCCAGGGTACAGAATGGTGGACTCACCTAAAACACACAACACAAATGGTAGGACACATTTCAAATACTTGAAAATGTTTGTGAAGCCTGTATGCCACTGTCCTGTTAATGCTTGGGAAAAACGACAAAATGTTCAAAACAAGTCAAAAGTTGAAAACAAATTAATTCATTTGTACTTGAAAGGGAACCTCACACAAGGAGATCTTATCAACTTTGTCTACAAAATGTCTTGAAGACAGACGATGAGAACATTTTGTTGCCTCCACTTATGTGGTAGGGACATAGAAAACTGGGGCAGCAATGTCTGCGATTGCTGGTTCCATTATCAGAAACAATAAAGATATCATCCCAATTTATCCTAAAACTATGACCTTGACACAAAAACGTGAAAATGACACACAAAACACTGTTGAGTGGGTTGAAGTGTACAGAGTTTTATTTGGTTAGCTGCAATAATGAGGAGGTGACACATAGAAAAATGTGTTATTTGACCAGACTTCACATTTGACCTAAGACAGTGACCTTTAGCTTGGCATGTGTGTAAACTTTGAGGTATCTGTAACACGGAAATTAATGCTGGATGAGGATCTGGATGTTTAGTCTAACACTTCTGATTCATTTAATACATCACCACTCAAGTGTATTTAGTCAACAGCTTAATATTTCATGTTGTGTTCACATCTCTACCAATCTCTCATCTCACCCAGACATTGTTCTCCCTTCATTCTGTCTTAGCGTACTCTCATAATAATCTTCAGTTCCCCTGTAAGTATATCCCTTTCCAAATGCATGGGAGGTTTACTCTATACTCCCCAGTCCATGGGAGTTCTCGTTTTCGCCATCCAGAGTTATCTCCCTTCAACGTTTAGGGGATCCCCGATCCTCTCTCTCTTCCATCTCCTGTTATGCTCTCTTAATGTTCTCCCTTAATATTGCAATAACCTGTATACTTAAGTTTACTAACTACCATTCTGACACACCCACTGTGCATATAACCATAAAGGCACATTTTATCAACATCCTCCTCCACTGATCTATTGAGCACCTTCCTCCTATATATCGTAATTGCCAACACCAGCAGTCACTCGCTGACATGCTGTCAATCGCTGAACAACATCATCTCTTCTATGATCAAACCCTACACACCAACCTGTCCACCAAAGTTTTTTGTTTACCAGTTGACTTTTGACCTAAGTACAGCTTTCTCTCCAATACCAATTGTTATACCCGTCTTAAAGCTATAATTATTCTAATTAATCTAACTAACCAATTATAAAAGCTATGATTATTCTAACTAACCGATTATCAATCCATTTTTTTACGTTCCAGTATACCACCTTCTTCAGTTCACGTTTGCTGCAGGTTTAAATTACAAAATAAGAAGGTTGTAAACAGAATCCACTGTTTTAGATAATAAAGACTGAAACTTACCATACAGTCATGCATAATTTTATTCCAGTCTTCCCCAGTGACAATCCTGAACAGCAGAGCTATGGCATTGGAGGAGGTTCCAAATGTGGCATGTCTGTGATAGAGAGTTATATTTCTCATAATGATCATGCACTAAAGGTCATAGCATATATGAATTATATGTCAAGAGTTTGATCTGTGCTGTATCAAAACATTAACCCATTAATTCTTATATCTATTATTCTATATTAAAATTGAAGGAATATTTTAGATTGCATTTAGATCAAGTCTAGGGACACACTAGTAAAAATCTGACTTGTATAACATTATAAACATTGAACATATAATATTTAATTATCAATGTCACTAGAAAAACAACAGAAGAATTGTATTCTAGTTTTCCACCTACCTCCCAAGGTCATGGCCATGTTTGACTGTACCAAATAGGATAACGCCAGCATAAGCATAGAACATCATAAGAATAAACATTCCCATAATGATGAAGAAACTCTTAAACACAGACATCACCACAGTCTGCATCAACATCTTCAGTGTGGCCTGAAAACACATTCAAGTTATCTTTATGGAGCTGTGGTCTTCTACGTTAACCTTCAGACTTTTTTTATATTGATTCAGTCTCATTGGATTTGAATTAGAAATGGTATCTACCTGATGTGTATTTTGACCCTCTACTTTTCAGGCATGTTTCCCAAGTATCAACTGATACATTTGGTGTATGTCATTGAGTTAAATATTTCCGATTTACAGTAGCTAACTTAAAATTACACAATTATTGTGAGCAGTGTAATAATAACCCCCCTGTGTGTGATCAATTTATCTTTTCCCTAGTATCCGGGATAGCCCTGTGAAGTATGTGAGAAAATAACAATTACTGGTAAGACCTTTATTTGTTAAAAAGCACTTACATGTTTGCCGGTAATGGTGAAGAATCGCAGAACTATCACAATAAAACCAAAAGAATGGGTCTGGTCATTCTGAAAATCAAAACATGATATAAATTGATTTCATTCTTAAGTCAAATATACATGTATACTGTCTGTAACAGAAATATCTTTACATCTGAAATGGTTTTCTTCACTTACCCCTATTGTAAAGTTGAGAATGATCCATACAAGTCCAAGAAAGGTGACAAACATATCAAATCTGTTTCTGCGACTTGTCCAGTAGCCTCGCGGTGACAGGGCAATCATTTTCATCACCACCTACATACACAACAACAAGGTACATTATACAATAAACAAAATAAAAATTTCCAGTATTTTTAGCTTTTTCGAGATGTAAACAATCTCACAGACCTTTTCTTATCATATATAAAGTATTCATAAAAACATTCACTAAACAACACATTTTGACCATATAGATACATTAAGTCCTAATGGTCACTGTCTCCAGTTACTGACTATACAGGAAGTAGATCAAAAATCTTCAAAACTGTATTAACTAAAATATATATTTGGAATAATTTCAACCTAATCAATATTCCATTTTACACTAAAGAGGCACGATGGGCCTGTCTCACTCACTTGATTCTAGAGAGATTTGAAGTTGATCTTGGTCATTTATGCAGATACTAAGCTGATTACCACTTTATTCAAATATCAGAGTAGGTAGTGTAGTGTGAGTAGGATGGATATATATATTATTATAATTCTATAGATGAGTGAAATATTGGTTCATGTTGCAACTTTTGTTGTTCACAATTTTACTGACCAACCATGTGGTTGGAGGGAGTTTGCATGATCGTAGTAATTACATAATGTTATATCACAAATTTCGGGAGTTCTAGATTTAAATGGGTGGTATTTTCGGGCAGGTGAATATATAAATGATAACATTTTTCAAAATGGTTTAATTCTATTGCTTACAAGTAACAACTTGACAGACAAAACTAACACACCAACCCCCACAGGTGTCCATGGCAAGATCTGATGTGTAATGAAGCTATTAAGCTATTGTTAAACTGCACAGGTAAACAAACGTTTAATCTAACATATCTTTACTAGACAATTTGGCAATACAGTCCTCGAATTAATGTGAAATCATATGCCAAGAATGCAAAGGAGGCCTCATACATTTAAAAACAAGTCTGAGTGGAATTTTGCAGGTTATGTTACTATGGAAGTTTGTATGGTAACACACTTACCTCACAGAAAAACATCATAGTGAAAACAGCTGATACAGTGGCCAAGACATGTGTTGTTGGCATGTTGGACTCCTTCCACTGAAACAAAAATTACAATAAATTGTTTAGCTATCACGGTATGGCAGAATTCAAGTAAATGGTCAAGATTTTAAAACAACTAAAGTCAATGGGTAAATTAATAATACCACATCCTTTAAAGGATTTCACCACTAGTTAGCATTGATAAAATTTTATATTTCTAAAAAGAATTTATTATCAATATTAGAAACGTTTTTGAAGAGAGTGGATTATGATACCATATCACAATTGACAGTGGTGTACATTAGATAAGATGACTCTATTACATACCGGTACTGCAAGGAGACTGCAGTTGAGAAGAACCAGAAGGACAGTGGCTCGCTTGAACATGGTGTCTTGTGTGATGTCATACATCTTAGCTCGGAGACCAGCCGCATCTGCATGGGGAGAAACAATGGGAAGCGATACAAAAATAAATCAACAAAAAGGCGAAATCCTGAAGTATGTATTGATGTCGATTAAAAGCATGCTTTATACAAATAAAGATTGTCAAGAATGTGTCTCGTTATCCTGTTCTTATCTTGTTCATTGTTGAAATTAGCATACTCCCCTATATACCGTATTTGACCTAATAAGGGCGCAGGGCGCGGGTAATTGACAGTGGGGGCGCCCTTATTAAGATTAGTTATTCTGAAGTTTTATGAAACAGACTATACCCTAGAGCAGAATACCCAAGGTTGTGGAAACGGTAAAATATTCAGTCATAAAAATATTCCAGATGAAGATATCTAATCATTATCGTATATTAAGCTTAAACACCTCTTGAATACTCCTGTAAACCATGCCAGCTGATCTTTAGACCAGAGAACGTGTGTTCCACCATTTATGTTCAAATGGAACTCTTGTGTTCTATTTATAGAAACAGGTGATTTCCCAGATCATATCAGACACCATTTTCTTTGACCTAATAATTGATTTACAATGTCTTTTACTAGCTTTCTGTTCTGAACAAAAGTTATTTATCAACAAGAATGAAGTCTTTACTTTACCTTCAAATAAAGATGGTAAGTTATTATTTGTATGTGTGTTTAGTTTTGGGTGCTCTTTGCACTGACATGATATCTGTAGCCTGTAGGAATACACAAAATGTGGCGAAAACATGTGCTCCAGTTACTTAATTTGCTGAAGAAAATTGAACACATAAAGTAGCAAAATATTTCACATGAATTATTACTTTTGAACACCATTTTGACACTCAGTCAAAGATTTATTTCCTTGAAAAAAGGTAGGGGCGCCCTTATTAGGGCAGGCGCCCTTATTAGGTCAAATACGGTATAAACATTAGTATTATGATCAGTGTAGCATATTCCACGTTATAAACATTTTAAATTATAATTTTCTATTACAATAACATTTTTACAAATGTGTTCATGTGGTAAGTCCATGTTAATGTCCACAATACATGTCCCCTACCAACCTGACAAATTGACAATAACTCAAAAGGGATGGTGACAAAATGTAGTATTACAGCAAGACTATGCTTGTCTGATACAGGTAGGAAATAATTAAATAAATGATTACCTGGTTTAGGGGGGATGTGGAGCGGCTGAGCTAACTTAATCCTGCCCTTGAGATCCAGCCATCTCCTCTGATCCACAGTGAGTAGAGCTGTCCCCTGGTAAATGAGACAATATGATACCAACATTTTTAGATAATGCTACTGTGGCAAGAGATCACGATTACAGTTAACAGGAGCTCTGACATGCCCAGACTATTACAGTTAACAGGAGATCTGACATACCCAGACAGTTACAGTTAACAGGAGATCTGACATACCCAGACAGTTACAGCTAACAGGAGATCTGACATGCCCAGACAGTTACAGCTAACAGGAGATCTGACATGCCCAGACAGTTACAGCTAACAGGAGATCTGACATGCCCAGACTATTACAGTTAACAGGAGCTCTGACATGCCCAGACTATTACAGTTAACAGGAGCTCTGACATGCCCAGACTATTACAGTTAACAGGAGATCTGACATGCCAAGACTATTACAGTTAACAGGAGCTCTGACATGCCAAGACTATTACAGTTAACAGGAGCTCTGACATGCCAAGACTATTACAGCTAACAGGAGCTCTGACATGCCCAGACTATTACAGTTAACAGGAGATCTGACATGCCCAGACTATTACAGTTAACAGGAGATCTGACATGCCCAGACTATTACAGTTAACAGGAGATCTGACATGCCCAGACTATTACAGTTAACAGGAGATCTGACATGCCCAGACTATTACAGTTAACAGGAGCTCTGACATGCCCAGACTATTACAGCTAACAGGAGATCTGACATGCCCAGACTATTACAGCTAACAGGAGCTCTGACATGCCCAGACTATTACAGCTAACAGGAGATCTGACATGCCCAGACTATTACAGCTAACAGGAGATCTGACATGCCCAGACTATTACAGTTAACAGGAGATCTGACATGCCCAGACTATTACAGCTAACAGGAGCTCTGACACACCCATATGGTTGCAGCAAAAAGGAACTCTGACATGCCCAGATGGTTACAGCTAACAGGAACTCTGACATTGACAATTACAGCAAATAGGAACTCTGACATTGACAGTTACAGTAAATAGGAACTCTGACATTGACAGTTACAGTAAACAGATACTCTGACATTGACAGTTACAGTAAACAGATACTCTGACATTGACAATTACAGCAAATAGGAACTCTGACATTGACAGTTACAGTAAATAGGAACTCTGACATTGACAGTTACAGTAAACAGATACTCTGACATTGACAGTTACAGTAAACAGATACTCTGACATTGACAGTTACAGTAAACAGATACTCTGACATTGACAGTTACAGTAAACAGATACTCTGACATTGACAGTTACAGTAAACAGATACTCTGACATTGACAGTTACAGTAAACAGATACTCTGACATTGACAGTTACAGTAAACAGATACTCTGACATTGACAGTTACAGTAAATAGGAACTCTGACATTGACAGTTACAGTAAACAGATACTCTGACATTGACAGTTACAGTAAACAGATACTCTGACATTGACAGTTACAGTAAACAGATACTCTGACATTGACAGTTACAGTAAACAGATACTCTGACATTGACAGTTACAGTAAACAGATACTCTGACATTGACAGTTACAGTAAACAGATACTCTGACATTGACAGTTACAGTAAACAGATATTCAGACATTGACAGTTACAGTAAACAGATACTCTGACATTGACAGTTACAGTAAACAGATACTCTGACATTGACAGTTACAGTAAACAGATACTCTGACATTGACAGTTACAGTAAACAGATACTCTGACATTGACAGTTACAGTAAACAGATACTCTGACATTGACAGTTACAGTAAACAGATACTCTGACATTGACAGTTACAGTAAACAGATACTCTGACATTGACAGTTACAGTAAATAGGAACTCTGACATTGACAGTTACAGTAAACAGATACTCTGACATTGACAGTTACAGTAAACAGATACTCTGACATTGACAATTACAGCAAAAAGGAACTCTGACATTGACAGTTACAGTAAATAGGAACTCTGACATTGACAGTTACAGTAAACAGATACTCTGACATTGACAGTTACAGTAAACAGATACTCTGACATTGACAGTTACAGTAAACAGATACTCTGACATTGACAGTTACAGTAAACAGATACTCTGACATTGACAGTTACAGTAAACAGATACTCTGACATTGACAGTTACAGTAAACAGATACTCTGACATTGACAGTTACAGTAAATAGGAACTCTGACATTGACAGTTACAGTAAACAGATACTCTGACATTGACAGTTACAGTAAACAGATACTCTGACATTGACAGTTACAGTAAACAGATACTCTGACATTGACAGTTACAGTAAACAGATACTCTGACATTGACAGTTACAGTAAACAGATACTCTGACATTGACAGTTACAGTAAACAGATACTCTGACATTGACAGTTACAGTAAACAGATACTCTGACATTGACAGTTACAGTAAACAGATACTCTGACATTGACAGTTACAGTAAACAGATACTCTGACATTGACAGTTACAGTAAACAGATACTCTGACATTGACAGTTACAGTAAACAGATACTCTGACATTGACAGTTACAGTAAACAGATACTCTGACATTGACAGTTACAGTAAACAGATACTCTGACATTGACAGTTACAGTAAACAGATACTCTGACATTGACAGTTACAGTAAACAGATACTCTGACATTGACAGTTACAGTAAACAGATACTCTGACATTGACAGTTACAGTAAACTGATACTCTGACATTGACAGTTACAGTAAACAGATACTCTGTCATTGACAGTTACAGTAAACAGATACTCTGACATTGACAGTTACAGTAAACAGATACTCTGACATTGACAGTTACAGTAAACAGATACTCTGACATTGACAGTTACAGTAAACAGATACTCTGACATTGACAGTTACAGCAAACAGATACTCTGACATTGACAGTTACAGCAAACAGATACTCTGACATGCCCAGACAGTTACAGCTAAGAGGACTGTGTAATGTTATACTGTCTAAAACTCACATACAAGAATAATTGTTATTAAATTAACTTAGTGTTTAGTAGAATTTTAATCAGGAATGATAACAACAGCAAGCTCATTACATACTGACCTTATTCTCACTGTAATTTGCTATGACCACACCAACAAACAGTGTCAGACCAATCATGTAGCCAATAAATACGAACACATGGACGTAAATTGCATGGACCTGAAAATATAAAAATATTTACTGTCAACGTGGTTATTTCCAAGTAAGTTTCGTGATTTTGATAGGTAAATTATATGTATAAGGGTTATTTCCCTGATTTTGTTTTTCATCCGTTCCAAAAATACCACACATCACAAAACAATACCTGTGGGGGAAATTTTCGTGGCCATATGGCATTCGTGTATTTAGCAAATTTCCATGCCTACAATAACATGGACCTGGAAAAACAAATTATTTGCACATCAAAAGCATAATCCTCTAGTCTGTTGAAAACAAAAATCACATAGCCAAGTAAATATTCAACATATTCTATATGAGAGACTGACCGTGCCAACACGCTCTATGATGACATCCCTGACTTCCAGCCAGCCCTCCAGTGACAGCACCTCAAACAAGGCCAACATGGCATTCCCAATGTTGTCAAAGTTAAAATTGTAGGGATTTGTCCTGTAAAATAAATATCATTATATGTAATATTTATTACTAAAATAAATTATGTCTGCTATTTCAGACATTATTATTAAAATTATTCACCAAGGTGTTGAGATTAAATAGGGATAGAACAGTGTTTTTATTACCTTTACAGTGGTATGAAGACAATGGGATACAGACATGTTCTATATAGAGTGTAAGCGTTATATATTGAATATGTCTGTATCAATTGCGTAGCGCTATATTGAATATGTCTGTATCGCATTGCATTCATACCACCGTAAACACAATAAAAATACCGTTCAGTATATATATTTACATCAAACAAATCATTGAAGTACCGTAGGAAGAAAATAAAAGAAGGGATGTGTTGCGATGTTGGTAACTATAGCAGATACAGCATGTTGTTGCTAATACAATATAGTTCCAGTGAATCTTCGTAAAGACACCAGTATTGTTAGCAAAATTAAAAGAAAGAGCTCATTGACAACATTTTTGTTTAATGCCTTTTACGTTTTCAAATAATTGATATATTCACAATCCACAATTTCCGTCTCCGAGTAATTATGGTTGTCAAGCACAGCATGCATTGACACAGATTTAGTAGTAACGTGGTTGAATGTTCTATAGGAACTGTACGCTTCAGCCATTGGTTAACGTTGGTAGCCTACCTCATGGAGAAGTTATATACAATCCCATTTCCACAATATTCAGTTTAGTTTTTGACAAAACAATCACTTGATGTTAGCTTTTTGTACATAAGGTAACAGAATACAATACTAAAATTGCATTGATCAGTCCTTAAAATGGCTCAGTCTAGTTGATGTCACAAAGAGACATCATGATTATGGTACTGATTTTTTTGCAGTCAGAGTTTACTAAGCTGAAGAATGAAGAGATGTAAACATAACTGTATGGTCGCAGTCACTGCACTACACATACAGGTCAGGTAAATTATGTGAAATTCAGACTTCATACTGACGAAATCTTTACAACTGCCTTACCATGTCCTAGGGACGTAGAAACCAGGCTGCTGGTTCTTGACGACTTTAACTTTCATTTTGGTTACATACACCTGATTCAGGAAGATTCCAGTACAATTCTCCTGTAAAATAAAGGTTATATCATGACTAAAAAATCTACAACAAGTAGACAATCAACAGTTTCAATAATGAAATGAGCCCAGGGGGCTAGTACATGGGGTCTGACACATAGTAGGGGTGGGCTTATTGTAAGACAATATAAAGATAGCATTGTTAGCACTTTTATTGACCTAGCATAAGACAGATGATAAACACAGTGCAAAACTACAATTAAAAGTAATTTTGACCACATTGTCAAATATAACCATTCCTAAATTACACTACTATGTATTCACTTAAAATGAAATATGGATGGACTGTAGGATCTAATTCGTTTTGACACTTGAAATCTGCTGAAAATCAAATAGTACAGATAATCTGCATACGATCCATGTACTACTGATAATAAGTGATTTTTCAGGTGCTTGAAAGGTACCAGTAACAAGGGTATCCAGGTATGAGATATTGTAACTTACTTGTTTTAGGGTCTATAACAGTGACAAGGGTATCCAGGTATGATATATTGTAACTTACTTGTTTTAGGGTCTATAACAGTAACAAGGGTATCCAGGTATGATATATTGAAACTCACTTGTTTTAGATGATAAGTGAACAATATTTTTTCAAGTACAACTTACCCTCGATAGGATAGCTGGGTCATTACACCTGGCCAAACGACCGCCCAAAAGGTGTACGCCAAAGGTAGCAAACAAAAACATGAGGACTATCAGCAGAACAGATACCTACAGTGAGAGATAGAGAGATTTCATGGTTATATCAAATCGGGGAACACGAAACAGACATACACTTTGAAAGTTATTTGAGAAATCATGACCA